>NC_138778.1:77178961-77658961 GCF_965119305.1 Pelophylax lessonae | reverse complement strand
ATGCATGTAAATACACTAGCTCCATAGGAAATCTTGGTCAGCTTGACATGGCATTGCTCCCAAACCATGTGACAAGGACACCAAGCTTGGGGAACATGTTAAGGGGATCCAGGACTATGACATAGTAGATTACCCAGGCAAGCTGGCAAGCCACAAACAGGATATGTTGTAGTCCTGGGTCCCCTCTCGGTGCTCCATAAGTTTGGTATCCCTGTCACTTATGGTTTGGGAGCAGTGCCATGTCAAGCTGACCAAGATTTCCTATAGACGCCAATGTTAAAAACCGGGAGTAGTGTCATGCCAAGCTGAACAAGCTGTGTCCTTACTTGCGAGTGTACTTAAAGTGAGTGTACTTAAAGCGGGGTATGCCTGTATATATATATATATATATATATTGTGACAGGAAGTCAGGTAAATCTGGGAATGTAGTCACTGAGAGGAGACACATTCCCACCTGCTTTGAAAAGTTCACTGATACTATAGGGTGTTGGCTGCAAAAAGAGCCAGCAGGAAGTTGAAAACCATTCAGCTGTTCAGAATGAGGAGATCAAGGCCTCTATAATTTGTCCAGAGAAAATCTATTGAGTGCTGCCTCCTGTCGCTGTGTGAGCTGGGAAGAGGAGGACAGACATACGTGTACCTCCCGACGCCGTGTGGGCATGGGAGAAGGACTGCTGCCGCCTGTCGCCGTGTGGGCTGGGAGAGGGGGACAGTCGGATGTGTGCCTCCCGACAAGCTGGTGAGCATGGGAGAAGACCCCCTACAGCGATGTGAAGCTAAGGAGGGTAACCACGAGTGAAGACGTCTCAAAGGTGAGAAGACAAAGTGTTCCATGTGAAGAGTGTGAAGAGTAAAGGGACCTGTTAAATGAACTGTGTTCAATGTGAAGGATCTGAAGAGTAAAGGATCCTGTTATAAATGAACATGTGCTGTGTGAAAGAAAACAAAGGGACATGTTCAATGGACAATGTTTGTGCTGTGTGAAAAGCAAACAAATGGACATTTGAGTGTCTGCTGTAGGATCAGCAGTGTCGGCCCAACAGTAGGTTGGGAAGACTTCTTAGGTAGGTTCCAGCGTGAGAAGGTAGCCGCCCACAGAGGCAAGGATTTATTTTCTGTTTTATTTTATTTTGGATGTTTTGCTGCATACAGCCTGGTGAAGAAAACACCATTTAATAAACCACACTGTTTGTTTGCAAGCACTTGTCGGCTGTCTCTCTGGGAAAACGCACCCCCAAAGGGGTCACCCATACGCCTACCACCGAGCTAATCCCTCACAATATATATATATATATTAGAACAGAAGGAGCCGCTTTTAATGGGTAGAAGCTCTGCATTAATGACACGGCCACGCTGCACATCCTTCCCGCCTCCTCTCAGTTCTACCCTCCCGCACCGCCTCTTCTCAGTCAACTCTGCAAAATGTTCCTCGACCTCACACAACACCGCCTCCTCTCAGCTCTCCCATCCGCCCCGCCCCGTCCCGCTCCCTGTAAGGACTCAAAGACGCGGCCGTAACTCCGTCCCGCCTCAGCCCCCCTCCTCTTAGTCAGCTGTCCATTCCATCTTATAATTTTTCCCGACCCTCAATAATGTCTTGTGCGCATGCGCACTGGTGACTCGCATCAGCTGTTTCATGACGCAGGATCACCAGAAGTGACGAGGTCCGAAATTTTCATGGGTCCGAGGAAATTTTAGGACACCGGTGTTATTGTTTACTAGTGACGACCTGACGTCCACTTCTGGTTTCGGATGTTGTGGGCGGAAGTGATGTCATGGGCTACAGCAAGATGGCGCTGTGGGCGGAAGTGACGTTCCGCCCATGGCTTATTTAAAAAGGACACTGGGGGAATGGAAATTTAGGACTGCACAGGAGCCCCCTGAAGAATGGCTTTTGGCCAGAAACATGTCGGGCTAGCCGCCCACTGAGGAACTCTACCCGTCACTTTGGAGGAGAAATAGAGTATACCTATATGTGAGTGGCTATTTTATTTTTGCTTTTGTGCTACATCATAATAACAACTTTCCATTTTATTGTGCATTGATGGTGATTATCTGACAAGAGGTTGGAAGAAGATTCTGGGGTACTTGGGGTTATCTTGTTAAAGTTGCACTGAGATCCTTGTTGGTCCATTATATCAAGTGTGTGATCTTTTCAGTTCTTGTGAGTTTACACTGCATGTGGGGTCGAGATAGTGTGCACTCACTGTGTCTATCCATCAATGGTGAACCCCCCCCCCCCCCCCCACCTTATGTGGATGTGACATGCTCATTTTTGATATACTGCACCATGATATTCTTCTCTCTCTCTTTTTATCTGCATACACTTGATTGGACTTCTCATCTGAGGATTATTATCACTTGTAGCATCAGACGGATTCTATCCAGGGAACTATTCTGATCCAGTGTTTGTGCCATATCATTTTTTTTTTTTTTTTTTTGGTCTTTTGGGACTGACGGACAATTTTAAACTGTGATATGAACTCAACGTTTCCTTTTTGCTTTTTTAATTTGAAAAATAAATAAAAAGTGTTTATTACAAAGAAATTACTGATATGAGCAGATCAATATTGGTTACCACTGGTTCTTGGTATAAGTCCAGAAACAACAAACTTGTTAACATTCTACATGAATCTTTCTAGAAATTACTATAATCAATAAACATCAATTCAAGAATGATAACTTAGATATATGTGACCATCCTGTACTTTCCTTCCTATTGCCTAAATCAGCCTTTTTCGATGTTTTCAACACAGAGGAACCCTTGAAATAAATTTTTGGTCTCGGGGAACCCCTGCTAAAAATGAAAAATCTACAACTCATGACATATTAATGTGATAGTCAGTGGGAAGAATGCTCCTTACTCTTGTTATCATTGGGAAGAATTACCCCCTTACAGAAAGCTAGAAGGAACAATGGTGTCATTGGAAACTTATCTGAGAGGCAGAAATTGCCTATTGCTCAAGGAACCCCTAACAACCTCAGGAGGAACCCTAGGGTTCCACAGAACCCTGTTTGAGAAACCCTGGTCTAAATGGAAACAGAAGAAAGCCATTTTCATCTGCAGTGAGCACAGCCTAAGGTGATACAGAATATAATCCAGGAGCACTTACCTGCTGCACTCAGAAAGAAAAGCAACCGCATGGCTTCTGCTCTGGTCTCTGTCTGCAGCTGTGAAGTAATTTTATATTTATAAGGAGCAGGAAAAGGCCAACAGGATTTTTTTTTTTCAATAAGCTTGTGCATCACCCCATATCAATATCACTGGTCAGAGAAATTTTAAATGCAAAACAGTGCTGGAAGAACATTTGTGCTGAAATCTGAGAACTCAGTTCCTCCTGGGAACACTGCAGCTGACGGTGCTAACTTAATGAATTTTAGATGGCTTCTGCAATTTTTAGCCATAAAGCATTTTCTTATGTAGCAGAATTCCCAGCCATTGTTCTGGATGTGGGTATGCCAGGTTTACCGCTAGTAACAACAGCACATTTAAGCATGTTCTCCAAGTGTGAGCACTGAGACAAGAAACAGTCCAGCATCTTTGGTTTTTGTATTTATTTTTGGAATTTGGATGGGAGAAGGAAATGAGAGGGATACTCCTCTGGCTCGACTATACACAATAGAATGGGAGAAAAATGCCTCTTGGCGCTGACTTAACGCTGGCTAAATGCCGGACAATGTCCGTTGGCACGAGTAAACTCTATCTTGCTGTCTGTGGACTTGAACTGACTTCTGACACTTCCTTGTGACTCAAAAGTCCTTTGTACTGCTCCCTTTAGCCTTCCTGGCTGAGGTAGCTACTTGTAAACACTGCTACAACTCTTAAAACTTCAAGGCCCACACTGGCACCCTTTCTCATAGAATTATCTTCAGGGCTTAGACTCAGGCACCCCCTTTCTAAGCTTCCTCCTGGTTAGCTGGCTCCTGGATCCCTCTGACCTCCTGGAGTGGTCTCCTATCCTAGGCAGAACCCGGGGCAGTTTACAGTACTCATGACTCTGCTTTCCTGGAAACTCCGGCCCCAACAGCCCTGCACGATCCTCAGCACACTGGATCCCTCTCTGCAGCTCAGCTCCATTATCTGTCCTCAAGGCCGACCGTCAAGTACACCTTTCCTCACACCAACAGGAGAGACAGCCGTCACCCTCCTCCTGGGACTCTGCTTCCCGCCAAAGACGCTCTGTCATGTTTTCCCCTCAGACTTATATCCCATCCCAGGATGCATTACAGCATATTCTGCCCTCTGGGATAGATAGAAGCCCTGGTGTGCTATTGATCAGGTTTCCTCCACTGTCCAATGAGAGCCCTCACTGAACACAGTAGGGAGACTCCCCAAGCTCAACAGGCACACCTGAGAACACATCACAGCCTTGCTGAACAATTAAGGCCCCCCTGATAAGCAGACAGGGCCACCCATATGCTTTTCCTAGCACCCACCGAGGAGGGTGCTACATCCATACCCCCACCAAAAATGAGTCATGTCCCCATTGACACTGAGGCAGCCGCCTCCTACAAAAACTCTGCCAAAAATTCAGGAGTATCCCACAAACCTGGAAAGGGGGAAAAGGGAAAAACGAATGTATAAATAATTTATGTGAAAAAAATATATATATACATTTTTCTGCTGTACAAATATACAAACGGTTTCAGGTGCATAAAAAGAATGCACCCCCCACCAAACAAACTCTCCTGGAGGGAATTTTAAGCAACATATATTTCCCTCACTAACTACCTCTACCGAGAGCCCACCTGTAGAGAAAGAAAAAAGGGTTAGTCAAGCTGCATACATAAAGAAATTACAGGACTAACTCACAGTTGAGTGAGAAGACCCTCCTTACCAGGGCAACCTTCTCCCTGACTCCTCTGCTTTTCAATGTTTGACACACCGGGTCCTCTTTCCCCCCCCCCTCTTCCGGGGAACCTGGGCCCTACCACTGACTACCTATGCAGAGTCCTTTTGGAAGTTAGACACAGCATCCCCCTGCTGTCACTCAGAACACTTCTAGTAGAAAACGGGGCAAACCACTGGAGCCTGAGTGGCCTGCATTCCTGCTGAGTCAGGGGAATATGAAAGGGGTCTTCCAAGGCACCCCTTTACCAGAACTTTCTGGATGCACTGCCAGAGACTGTGCCGGTCACCCTTGTTCTTCTTAGCTTGAGTCTTTTGCAAAGCATTTGTAATCCACAAAGATCCTGGCCCGGTGGCCCAAGGGATCTCATAAAGTGTAAAGCATCTTCCCAGACCCTGGCCCGATGGCCCAAGGGGTCTATAAACAAACAACTTTTTTAACTTCAGCAACTTGCTTAAATTTCAGCATTATAGATTTTGTATTCCTTAGTTGTGACGGCTAGCCAGCCATGAATATACAGTCTAGAACAATAAAGCTGCAAAGAAACTTCTTCTTTTTTTTTCCTTTAGATATAATATTCCAGGTGGGGTACCCTAGCATAGGCACCCTGGTTATCTTTTACTCGGACAGACCAGGCCTGGCCTGACCCATCTGGGCGGCGGACCTCCACCCTATCGATATAGATGGACCGCCCAAAGTTCCACTGTGCCTTGATGGCCTTGAACCTCTCCTTCAGGTCAGCTTCTGGTTAGGCTTAGGAATGAAGAGAAAGTCCCAGATAGCTTCCTCACACCAAAAGTCCCTCTGCTTTTCAATCAGTAGCATGACCTCTCTGGGAGCATAAGGATAGTCATATCCATATTCTAGCGCCACCTTGCGCTGAATATATCTCTGCATTCTGGACAACCAGGGGAGGGTCTTTCTGTTGCCTCTCCCTGGCAGAGAAAAAGGGGTTTCTACCCATTGAATTAAAGTACCATATGCTGTATTCTGGTCCTGAGCCCGGGGGTAGTTTGTAGGTGGGGATAAATCTGTAATCCTCTTAGTGTATGCTTCACAAAATCCCAGTTTTTGCACCAACTCCCCTCTTTCTATGGCCTCCTTGGCTTCTTTATCAAGAGCAAAAACAACTTCAGGACCTAGGGAGCTGCTCCCAGCCTCTGACCCCCAGTCCCACTCTGTTTCATCAGTGGATCCCCAGTCATCAATCCCTTCCTCAATGGATCCGTACTTGTGTTGAAATGATGGGGATCCAAGGTTAACAATTCCGGCTTCTTCCTCACCACTAGTGCTTGTGGGTGAGGTCACAGTAAGGGACTATATCGTAGAGTTTGCTAAAGACAACAACATCATCAGCAGTAATCAGCACGGGTTTACAAATGGGCGTTCTTGTCAAACCAATCTATTAACATTTTACGAGGAGGTGAGCTGTGAGCTAGATAGGGGGAGACCAGTGGATGTGGTGTACTTGGATTTCGCTAAGGCGTTTGATACAGTTCCCCACAAGCGCTTAATTTATAAAATAAGATCTGCAGGTATCGACAGCAGGGTTTGCTCTTGGATACGGAATTGGCTTAAAGGGCGTGTCCAAAGAGTGGTAATAAACAGCGCATACTCAGACTGGTCTGAGGTAGTAAGCGGGGTGCCCCAGGGCTCAGTCCTGGGACCAACCTTGTGTAGCACCACCCCCGCAGGAGCTGCTGATTAGATTATTGGGTCTACGTCCTGCCTAACAACCCACAGAATTGGCTCGAACCCTCCCTAGGCACAACTGACCCAGAATAGGACTGGAATACACAGATTGGAATATAACACTTCAATAAATAATAATGACCTGTTACCTCTTTCCAGCTGCAGTCCTTCTGGGTAATACAAGGTGACCACACACAAGCTTGCTTTTAAACAGGAAAGTTATTTACTGTAAATCAAATAAACAGTTTCGATACAGTAAAATATGACTTTGTAAAAGGATATACTAATTAATTAATCAAAGATAAGATAAATACTGTGATATCACTCCTCAAGGGCACATTAATTGTTTCAGGAAATGTCTCAGAGCCTATAGGACCACCATCTTAATCACTATTATACTTTTGGAGATAAGGCTCAGCATTCAGTTAGACACAGTATCAGAATGTCAGACCTATCTGAGTCCGCTGTTTCTTCTCTATATCTTCGCTAGCAACGTTGGTGCACTCGCAATTTGTAATCCACATTGAGGATGGGTGATCAATAGAGAGAATGGCAGCAAACAGTTAGTAATCACCGCGGGGTGTCTGTGCAGGATTGCCGGTAAAACTTCTGTGAGAGATGTACTGGGCCACCTGGTATATTGCCTTCTACTACTCTAAGGCTAATCCTGACTAAAGTTACTTCTTTGATAGATAGAGTCAGTTTTTGGGCAGGTGCCCTCTCACCAACAGGACTGTCTCCCAGGAAGCCTCCGCTGCTGTCTCAGTCTCCGGCCTCTGTCACCAGCCGCGCTAGGTATTTGGGGTGGATGAGTCTGGTCTCTGTAGAACATCGATGGGACCTCCAGGAGGGATCCTCTACTGGAGATGAAACACTGCAACTTAGTCACTTAAGGCCCAGGAGTTTCGGCCTAGCATACAGCATCAGCCCACAGCACTGGCATCCTGCTTGTCTCACTGTGTCTTTCCCAAGAGAGTGAGCCTGGCTCCTCCCTTCCTTTATAAAGCTTCCCCCAGAAGGCTGTGCGGTGAAGCAGTGCATCCTGGTAGTCCAAGAGCACTATGGATGATGAAGTCTCTCAACTTCCTGAAAGGAAAATCACATCACAAGAAATTCCATAATAGCTGCAGTGTGTCGTTTTGGCCACTAGATGGAGCCGAGTTCCTCTCAAATGTCAAACAATCATCTTTCAGGCATATTAAACACCGCTACACACTCCCCCCACTTAAGAAACTTTGGTCCCCAAAGAGGACAACAGCATGTACTCCAGTGCATATGTTGGCAGTACACAACAAAAACATTAACATATGCATAACAGGGAATTATCTTCCTTTTCATAAGCAGAATTCAAACTCAACAACTGCATATTACAACACAGGTTCGACATAGGAACCTCCCACCAATTGTCAGGGGAGGGAAGGTAATTCTGTTCACAGACCCCTGACACTTGAGTGGCTTGTACAGATGTGCCTGGGGGTGAGCTAGGGTTGTCCTCCACCAAATCTGCGGTGGAAGAACTAGGCTGATCAAGAGTTCGTTTGGAAGTAAAGATAGCCTCTTCCGAGCATTCACCCAATTGGTCATAGGTCAGTCTTTTGGGTGGGTGAATGACTCTTCTTTCCCTCTGTTCTTTGGGATGCACGATCTCAGAGGTACTAGGACCAGCCACTTCTGGGGATTCTTCAATGTCCTCCTCCTCATGTTCCAACACACAGGAATCTGATGCTTCAAGAGCGGTCAGTTCTTCTTCAGAGAAAGGTGCAACCTCCTCCTCAGGATCTTCATCATCAACTACTTCTTCTGGAAGCATTTGGAAAGGTATGAATTCGGGGGCTTCCGCCCGAAGGGTTCCTCTGTCAGCCAATTCGGATGAAGACAGGGAGGCAGGTGTGGGTTCTGGTAACTGAGACGACCACATCCAGTCAGGTACCTCCTCTTCATCTTCCAGATCTTCAGATGGAGAATTTCCTCCCCTCACATCTGGGAGTGTCGACTGAGATCTGGTGACTGGTCTGGACAGGCGAGAGGTCGAAGGGGTCTCTGGCGAATCTACGACAGGAGGCATGCGAACTGCTTCAGAGAGAGGCAGTAAATGGTTCCTATGCCAAGTCTTCAATGGACCCACACTTCCTTCAGGCCGAATTTGATACACAGGGAGGTTTGGTAGTTGCTTGCAGATAACATAAGGTTGGGACTTCCAGCGGTCTGCCAACTTGTGTTTTCCCGGGACACCCAAGTTCCTCAACAATACCCTGTCCCCTGGTTGCAAGTCTTGGATCCGAACTTTTAAGTCGAAATTCCTTTTATTCCTCAGTCCACGTTGATCAGATGTGGCCTGAGCTTTATCATAGGCCGATTTCAGACTCTTCCGCAGTCGGTCCACATATCCCTTGTGCGATGCTGAAGAGGTGTGATCGGGCGAGATGCCAAAGGCCAAATCCACTGGCAATCGAGCCTCTCGTCCAAACATTAGACGATAAGGGGAATATCCAGTAGCATCACTGACAGTACTGTTGTAGGCATGCACAATGGCAGCTACATGTTTGCCCCAATGCTGTTTTTTCTCTGAGCTCAAAGTCCCCAACATGTCCAAAAGAGTCCTGTTAAATCTTTCTGGCTGGGGATCCCCTTGTGGATGGTAGGGAGTAGTTCTAGTCTTTTGGATGCCTAACAGATCTAACAGTCTCTTGATCAGTCTGCTTTCAAAGTCTCTTCCCTGATCTGAATGGAGGCGTTGTGGTAACCCATAGTGTACAAAGAACTTTTCTACAAGAACTTTGGCTACTGTAGAGGCCTTCTGATCCCTTGTTGGGAATGCTTGGGCGTATCTGGTAAAATGGTCTGTTACCACAAGGACATTCCCTTGGCCACTCAGATCAGGCTCTAGGCAAAGGAAATCAATGCACACCAGTTCCATGGGTCCCTGGCTTTGCAGATGGCCCATTGGGGCTGCTTGACGTGGCAGAGTCTTCCTTTGTATACATCGGACACAAGAATGACAGTATCCTTCAACTTCGGCCCTCATACAGGGCCAGTAGAACCTGTCTCTGACAAGCTGAAAAGTTCTTTCAGGTCCCAGATGGCCATGATTATCATGAAGAGCAGCCAGAACTCTCTCCCTGTATTTAGCTGGTAAGAACAGTTGCCACTTCTCCTCCAGATCTTCAGATGGGCCTCTTCGGTAGGCCACCCCTTCTCGGATCTGTACCCGGGTCCACTCTCTATGCAACAGACGGGCCCCCTGAGGAGAGTCGGTGAGAAGCAACTCAGGGCGCTGGATCTCCAAGGCTTCCAAAAGAAGTTTTCCCAGAGGGTCTTCCAGCTGCTCCTTCCTCAAGTCCCTTTTGGACAGCCGGGGTAAATCTTCCCCTTCAACCTGGGTCACCCTGCAATAGTATTTGGGTACTCCGACAGCCGAAACCCCAATCTCTTCGGCTCTTGATCCTCCTCTGGATCGAAGTTCAGTTCCCTGATATAGGGCACGCACCCCTTCTGGAGCCAAATGGGTCCATTCTTCATCAGGTTCGTGTGGTGCATGCAACTTTCTGGATAGGGCATCTGCATCCCTGTTCCCGATTCCTGGCCGATACTTCAGGCTGAAGTTGAAGCTAGAGAGGGCAGCCAACCATCTGTGTCCTGTGGCATCCAGCTTGGCTGTAGTCAACAGATAGGTAAGGGGATTATTATCCGTCTTGACAATGAATTCAGCTCCGTACAGGTAATCTTTCAATTTGTCAACCACTGCCCACTTCAAGGCCAAGAATTCAAGTTTGTGGGTAGGATAATTCCTTTCAGCAGGTAGTAGACTCCTGCTCACGTAGGCTACGGGTCGCAGGTGGCCCTCATGTTCCTGGTAGAGTACCCCACCCAGCCCATCTCGGCTGGCATCGACATGTAGTTCATATGGTTTCGTGGGGTCTGCGTAGGCCAACACAGGGGCAGTGGTTAGATTCTTTTTCAACTGAATGAAAGCCCCTTCACATTCTGGGGTCCACTGATCCTGGATGGACTCCTTGGCCTTCCGGGGTCCCATGGTGGACTTCATTGGCTTGACCAGTTCAGGAACGTCATCTTCTTCGTTCTTTAGTAACTCATTGAGGGGTCGGGCAATCTTGGCGAACCCCTCTACAAACCTCCTATAATAGGAGCAAAAACCCAGGAACGACCGAAGTTCGGTCACATTTGTAGGTCTCGGCCAGGAGGCGACAGCATCCAGCTTGTCCGGGTCGGTGGCCACCCCTTCTTCAGACACGATGTGGCCCAGGTAATGGACCGAGGACTGATAGAATTGGCACTTCTCAGGAGAAAGTTTCAGGCCTTCTTCATGTAGCCTCTTCAGGACCTTTTCCAACCTCTCCTCGTGTTCTTCCAAAGTTCTGCCAAACACGATAACATCATCCAAGTATACCAGTACCTCTATCAAATTCATATCTCCAACGGTCCTTTCCATCAGCCTTTGGAAGGTAGCAGGGGCCCCTGACAACCCCTGAGGCATGCGATTGAACTCAAAGAACCCCACAGGGGTGATGAAGGCTGTCTTCTCCCGATCTTCAGGGTGCATGGGGATCTGATAATACCCACTCTTTAAGTCCATCACACTGAACCACTTCGCCCCTGACAGGCTCTGTAGGGCGTCTTCGATTCGAGGAGTGGTATACTGGTCTGGGATGGTTCTTCTGTTCAGGGTTCGGTAGTCGATACAAAGCCTCAGAGATCCGTTTTTCTTCCGGACTACCACTATCGGAGAAGCATATGGGCTCCTGGATTCTCGAATAACCCCAGTCTTCTTGAGTTCCGCCAGCTGCTGACGTAGATCTTCTAAGTCACCTAAGGGAACTCGCCGGACTCTTTCTCGGAAAGGTTTGTCCTCACTCAGGCGGATCTTATGAGTGGCACTCCTGGCGCATCCCACGTCGAACTCATCCCTAGAAAATATTCCTCGCCATCGAGCAAGTTGTGCCTTGGCCCTCTTCACCCATTCTGGTGGGAGGGCAGCGTTTCCAGAGCAGAGCTCTTCTATAACATCTTCACCCCTTTCCTCCTCTTTAAGATCAGATGGGACAACTGGGGTAGCCGGGTTAACTTGGCCCAACAGCACTCTGGCCGGTACCTTCACCGGTGTAGTAGAGGTGTTTCTGACACTCACTAAAACCCTTCCATGGTTTTTCTGTAACACCTTCAAAGGGATCACTTCAGGGATTACTTCTATCCCTCTCTCCTCTTCCTGTGGACCTGATTCAAAGATGATAAAAGGGCCCGGCTGTTTCCATGTGAGTTTAACGGAAGCTTTCAGACAAGCCACCTCTCCTGGCTGCAAGACCTTTTCCGTTCTGTCCAACTTCCAGAGTCTTCCAACTCCTTCTGCAGGAGTCTCTTGCTCCAATACTAATCGTTGATAGGCCTGCCGTAGCATGGGGTGAATCCTTGGCGCTGGAGCATCCTGTCCCTGGACCAGTTGTGTCAGGAGGCGCCTTACTAGGTCAGTGTTGGTCCCTACGATGAGAGAGCTTTTGTTGGCCCCTGGCGGACGAGGACAGACCACCGCTAGGGTGTCGAAGGTTTCAGCTTCACCAGCCACTGATGGGTCAAAGGTCAACTTGATTGGCAGATACCCGTCATAGGGAAAACTTTGAGTCCCGATACCCCATATCTCCAGATCTTCCAACTTCTGCAGAGGTAGATGGGTAAGGTGTTTATCATAGAAGTCTCTATACAGAAGAGTCACTTGGGCCCCAGTGTCAAGGAGGGCTCTTGTGTAAATTCCTTCTACCTGGACAGAGACTACAGGGGAAGGCCCGACCAAGTTAGTTGGGAATTCTCTTGAAGTGGCCTTGTTGTCGGATTCAGTTCTCTGCACCCAGGCTCTTTTCTTTTTTTTTCTTCTGGACTTCAGTCCCCTCTGGGCCCAGTGTGCATTGATTTTCCTTCTCTCAGTAGCCTGGAGTATAGAACTAGGGGCGTTGTACCTGGATCTGACTCCCTGACTCAGATTCCCTGAATCATTGAGTCTCTTGGATTCCCTTGAAACTGGCGGGCACCCGGTCGACTCCTTCACGGGTGCCCTCTGAAGTTTTTCCGCTGGCTTGCGAGGTTCTGAGGCGACATTTCCTGGGCTGGGACATACTCCTCTAACATGTCCTACTCCCCCACAGTTGAAACAAGTTAGCGATCTCCTAGGTCTCGGTTCCCGGTCTACTCTAAGGTTAGAAGGTTTATCCGGCTTCTCTGACACGTTCCCATCAGGTAGAGTAGATGCCTGACTAGTCAGGATGGACACCATTTCTATCAACTGGGACACCTGGGTCTTTAGGAGTTCAACTTGCGAGTCACTTTCTTTTGCACTTATCACTCTGACACGAGCAGTTGAGTCAAACTGCCGACTCTTCCTTTTCTTGTCCAACATGACCTCTTCTTCTCTGACCATTCGGATCAGGTCAGGGTATTCCAGAATGCCACCATCTTGGCGAGTTCGCAACAGTATGGCAATGGGATCTAAGGGTTGAGCCCCTCTCAGCACCTGCCGTGCACGAGTCTCATCTACCTTCCGGGGGTCTATCCCTTTCTTTAACAAGATCTGGTGGATGATCTTATCTAGGCGTCTAATAAATTCGGACAACTTCTCTTCCTCTTCTTGGTAACAGTGGTCTAACTGGTAAAGAAGTTCAGCCACGTTCTCCGTCCGACCAAATACATCTTGTAGAATGTCTAGATAATCCTGTGCAGTACAGTTCTTTTTGCTTAGCTTGAGATTACGTACGGCCTCTAGTGCAGGTCCCTTTAAACTTTCTGTGATTCTCTGTTTCTTGTGCTGTTCTGGTACCTCCCACTCTTCCAAAGCCTGAGTGGCGGTATCTAACCACTCTTCAAACCCATCTTCTGTCGAAGGCACAGGCTGTTTCCCAGAGAATGTCCTGAGCTTCCTATATTCAGTCATCAGATAGTTTGGGGAGTCCTTACTACATTTTGCTACGATTTCCCCGAGAACAGCACACAATTCTGAGCTAAAGGTAGACAAAGGTGGTGACTCTGGACTCCCTTCTTGGACACCTTTTTCTTTGCTGGAGACCCCAGGAGTGGTGGATGAGGGACCTTCAGTAAGGACTTCTGGATGTATTAAGAAAAGTTCTGTTTGGTCAGTAGTCTTTACACTGGTTCCCTTAAAGTAATCAGGGACCCCCTTCCTCCACTCACACAATGCATACGTGTGTGGAACGGTGGTGTCTGTCTTTATGTCAGTCACCCAGAATTTCCTGTCTGTGGACAGTGCCCTTAAAACTGGGAGGAGTTTTTCCTCAGTCCAGACCTCTCCCTTGATTTCAACCACCAGGCCATTTTCCACTACGACATTCTCTTCCCTGCACCACTCGGCTGCAGCGGTAGGATCCATTTCTGCGTTGAGGGGGATTCTGTGGCTGAGAGGGTTGTGTTGCAGGACTGTAGATGATCCCGGACGAGCCCCCACGTGTAGCACCACCCCCGCAGGAGCTGCTGATTAGATTATTGGGTCTACGTCCTGCCTAACAACCCACAGAATTGGCTCGAACCCTCCCTAGGCACAACTGACCCAGAATAGGACTGGAATACCAAATGGCTACACAGATTGGAATATAACACTTCAATAAATAATAATGACCTGTTACCTCTTTCCAGCTGCAGTCCTTCTGGGTAATACAAGGTGACCACACACAAGCTTGCTTTTAAACAGGAAAGTTATTTACTGTAAATCAAATAAACAGTTTCGATACAGTAAAATATGACTTTGTAAAAGGATATACTAATTAATTAATCAAAGATAAGATAAATACTGTGATATCACTCCTCAAGGGCACATTAATTGTTTCAGGAAATGTCTCAGAGCCTATAGGACCACCATCTTAATCACTATTATACTTTTGGAGATAAGGCTCAGCATTCAGTTAGACACAGTATCAGAATGTCAGACCTATCTGAGTCCGCTGTTTCTTCTCTATATCTTCGCTAGCAACGTTGGTGCACTCGCAATTTGTAATCCACATTGAGGATGGGTGATCAATAGAGAGAATGGCAGCAAACAGTTAGTAATCACCGCGGGGTGTCTGTGCAGGATTGCCGGTAAAACTTCTGTGAGAGATGTACTGGGCCACCTGGTATATTGCCTTCTACTACTCTAAGGCTAATCCTGACTAAAGTTACTTCTTTGATAGATAGAGTCAGTTTTTGGGCAGGTGCCCTCTCACCAACAGGACTGTCTCCCAGGAAGCCTCCGCTGCTGTCTCAGTCTCCGGCCTCTGTCACCAGCCGCGCTAGGTATTTGGGGTGGATGAGTCTGGTCTCTGTAGAACATCGATGGGACCTCCAGGAGGGATCCTCTACTGGAGATGAAACACTGCAACTTAGTCACTTAAGGCCCAGGAGTTTCGGCCTAGCATACAGCATCAGCCCACAGCACTGGCATCCTGCTTGTCTCACTGTGTCTTTCCCAAGAGAGTGAGCCTGGCTCCTCCCTTCCTTTATAAAGCTTCCCCCAGAAGGCTGTGCGGTGAAGCAGTGCATCCTGGTAGTCCAAGAGCACTATGGATGATGAAGTCTCTCAACTTCCTGAAAGGAAAATCACATCACAAGAAATTCCATAATAGCTGCAGTGTGTCGTTTTGGCCACTAGATGGAGCCGAGTTCCTCTCAAATGTCAAACAATCATCTTTCAGGCATATTAAACACCGCTACACTTGTTCAATTTATTCATAAACAACATTGAGGTCGGGATCAGTAGTTCGATATCAGTTTTTGCAGATGACACAAAATTGGCCAGAGCAATAACTGCACAGCATGAAGCAGATATCCTACAGAATGACCTGGACAAAATTACAGAGTGGGCAACGACATGGCAAATGAGGTTTAACGTGGAGAAGTGTAAGGTTTTGCACTTGGGGACTAAAAACATAAAAGCACAATACACGTTAGGAGGGGAACCCTTGGGGGAATCAAAAATGGAGAAGGATCTGGGAGTCTTGGTTGATGATAGATTAGGCAACAGCATGCAATGTCAAGCGGCAGCTGCCAAAGCCAGCAGAATATTGGCATGCATAAAGAAAGGGATGTATTCCAGAGATAAGACTATAATCCTTCCACTTTATAAAACTCTGGTCCGACCGCATCTGGAGTATTCTGTCCAGTTCTGGTCGCCAGTCCTCAGGAGGGATGTGTTGGAGCTGGAGAGAGTCCAGAGAAGGGCAACTAAACTAATTAGGGGATTGGAGGACCTTGACTATGAAGAGCGTCTACAATCGCTCGATTTATTCTCCCTGGAGAAGAGACGTCTGAGGGGGGACATGATAGCAATTTATAAATATCTTAATGGGGATCCCAGCTTAGAAAAAAAGCTGTTCATTCGAAGGGATTGCATGAGGACTCGAGGGCATACAATGCGATTAGAGGAGAAGCGTTTTAACCTCAGGCAACGTGGGGGGTTCTTTACTGTTAGGGCTACAAGATTGTGGAATTCTCTACCACAAGAGGTGGTTTCTGCGGGTAGTATGGTGGCTTTCAAAAGACTCTTAGACTTACATCTCAAGGATCAGAACATTCAGGGCTATGTGAGATGATTACAGCCACACACACCTACACAGGTTGAACTGGATGGACTATTGTCTTTATTCAACCTCACCTACTATGTAACAATGTAACTATGTAACAATGGCTGCGGCCATGTTTGTTGCGGAATTGTGATATGGGCAGATCCTGCTGCTGCTGTGACTGATTCATCATTTGGCCACCTCCCAGCCATTTGTGCCGGCATGCATCCTCTTCCCAGAGCTCCCAGTGACCGAGTCCCTCTCACTGATAATGCTGGCCCACTGTCAGTGTGCATGGCCTCCAGCTTCATCATGACACACATCATGCCCCCCCGCCTCAGCGGAGGAACCTGGACTCCTATCTGGTCACCTCTTGAGTGAACCCTGATTCCCAAGAAACACACATCTTCTTAGGCCGGCCTTCACTCCGCTCTGCCCGCAGCAGCAGATAGCCACATTGCCAACACTGGACCCACACTTGCACCTTTATTGTAATACTAGTAAATTGTGGACATACCGCTCCCCATTTAGGTGCAATCCGTCCCTACCAAAGAGCCGGTGACCGACTGAGAAGTCGGCCCAGTTCTCCAGGAACCCGAAACCCTCCTTACTACACCAGCTCCTCAGCCACTCGTTAACTTCCCTAATCACCAGAGAGGCAGCGGGAGATTAGGGAAGTTAACGAGTGGCTGAGGAGCTGGTGTAGTAAGGAGGGTTTCGGGTTCCTGGAGAACTGGGCCGACTTCTCAGTCGTCACCGGCTCTTTGGTAGGGACGGATTGCACCTAAATGGGGAGGGTGCAGCCGTACTGGGTGCGAGGATGGCCAAAAAGTTAGAGGGGCTTTTAAACTAGGGAATGGGGGGGAGGGTACAGATGTAGAATTGTAGAATTAGCCAGTGGAAAGCAAGTTTCAGAGGGCAGAAATGGGGGCATTAGCGGTAGGGTGTTCGGAGATCCTATACCCAGGGTGGGTACGGGGAAAAATCAAGAGAGCAGCCTAAAAACATCAAAATTACGAGGCTTATATACCAATGCCAGAAGCCTGGCCAACAAGATGGGAGAGCTGGAGCTGCTGATGTTTGAGGAGGACTTAGATTTTGTGGGGATAACTGAGACTTGGTTTGACAGCTCTCATGACTGGATGGCGACCATTCAGGGGTATTCCCTTTATCGCAGAGATAGAGAGGGTAAAAAAGGGGGAGGGGTATGTTTGTATATTAAGAACAGTATACAGGTAAATATGAGGGATGATATTAATAATGGAGCTATGGACGAGGCAGAATCCCTATGGGTAGAGCTTCAAAGGAAAGGCACAGTGGGGAAGGTAATATTGGGCGTATGCTATAGGCCCCCAAACCAGAGGGAGGAGGGTGAGGCGGACCTCATGTTACAGATAGGATTGGCAGCAAGGATGGGAAATGTCATTATAATGGGGGACTTTAATTATCCTGATATAGACTGGGTAGAAGGAACAGCGCATTCAGCCAAGGCTCGGCAGTTCCTAAATGTTTTGCAGGACAATTTCATGGGTCAGATGGTGAATGCACTGACAAGAAACAATGCAGTACTTGACCTACTGATTACCAACAATACAGACCTGCTCACGGATATAGAAATACGGGACAACTTAGGGAACAGTGACCATAGGTCAATTGGTTTCAGTATTAATTACAGTAATAGGAAACACAAGGGTAATATAAGGACACTGAATTTCAAAAGAGCCAATTTCCCTAAACTGCGCTCGCTGCTAGAAAATATCAAATGGGATAGAACCCTGGGAACAAAGAACACGGAGGAAAAATGGGAGTGCTTCAAGAGCATACTTAACAAGGGGGTGGGCCAGTGCATTCCACAGGGAAATAAATTTAAAAGAGCAAAACTAAACCCTGGGTGGCTAAACTCCAACATAAAAATGTATATTAGAGCTAAAGAAAAGGCCTTCAAAAAATACAAGACTGAGGGGTCATTGGCAGCATTTAAGCACTACAAAGAGTGTAAAGACGAAATCAGGGCGGCTAAAATAGAACACGAGAGACATATAGCGGAGGAGAGTAAAAAGAACCCCAAGAAGTTCTTTAAGTATATAAACAGTAAGAAAGCGAGGCCAGAACACATTGGCCCCATAAAAGATGATAAAGGAAAAATGGCCACTGAGGACAGAGAAAAGGCGGAAGTGTTAAATAATTTCTTTTCTTCAGTTTTCACAAAGGAATCGGGGGGCTACACAAACCCCGCTTGTAAGGCCTAACTAAATAATACACCTCAGGAAGTGCCGCCATGGCTAACAGAGGATAGACTTAGAGCTAAACTAGAGAAAGTTAACATAAATAAATCACCGGGACCGGATGGCTTGCACCCAAGGGTTCTTAATGAGCTCAGCCAGGTGATTGCCAGACCATTATTCTTGATCTTTAAGGATAGTTTACAGACGGGTATGGTGCCAGCTGATTGGAAAAAAGCCAACGTGGTACCAATATTTAAAAAGGGGCCGAGATATATCCCGGGTAACTATAGGCCGGTCAGCCTAACATCAGTAGTCTGCAAAATTTTGGAGGGGATGATAAGGGACCACATACAAGACTTTAGTAATGAAAACGGTATTATAAGTAGTAATCAGCATGGATTCATGAAAAATCGTTCATGCCAAACCAATCTATTAACCTTCTACGATAAAGTGAGCTGCCACTTAGATAAAGGTAAGCCTGTGGATGTGGTGTATCTGGACTTTGCAAAGGCCTTTGACACCGTTCCCCACAAACGCTTACTGTACAAACTAAGGAAGGTAGGTATGGACCATAAGGTGAGTACCTGGATAGAGAACTGGCTCCAGGGGAGAGTCCAGAGGGTGGTGATTAATGGGGAGTACTCGGATTGGGCGGGTGTGGAAAGTGGGGTCCCCCAGGGTTCTGTCCTGGGACCAATCCTGTTTAATTAATTCATAAATGATCTAGAGGAGGGGATATCTAGTACAATCTCAGTATTTGCAGATGATACTAAATTAGGCATGCCAATATCTTCTATGCAGGATGTGGAAATCTTGCAAGCAGACCTGAACAAAATAACGGGGTGGGCAACTACATGGCAGATGAGATTTAATGTAGAAAAATGTAAAGTAATGCACTTGGGGGCCAGAAACCAGAAAGCAAGCTACTCACTAGGGGGGGAACCTCTGGGTGAGTCTAGGATGGAAAGGGACCTGGGGGTACTGGTAGACAACAGGCTTGGAAGAGGCATGCAATGCCAAGCCGCCGCAAGCAAAGCCAACAGAATACTGGGTTGTATAAAAAAGGGGATTCACTCCAGAAATAAAGAGATTATTCTTCCACTCTACAAGACTCTGGTCCGGCCACATCTGGAGTATGCTGTCCAGTTCTGGGCACCGGTCCTCAGGAAGGATGTGCTGGAACTGGAGAAAGTCCAGAGAAGGGCAACAAAAATAATTAGGGGAATGGAGGACATCAGCTATGAGGAAAGACTACAAGCACTGAACCTATTCTCTCTGGAGAAGAGACGATTGAGGGGGGATATGATATCAATGTACAAATACTGTACTGGCGACCCTAGCATAAGGAACAAACTATTCAGAGAAAGGAGATACAATAAGACACGTGGCCACTCACTAAAACTTGAGGAAAGGCGGTTTAACCTTAAAGTGCGTAAGGGGTTCTTCACTGTAAGAGCGGTAAGGATGTGGAATTCTCTTCCGCTAGCAGTCGTATCAGCGGGGAGCATTGATAGTTTCAAAAAACTATTGGATGGACACCTTAAAGACCACAACATACAGGGGTATACAATGTACGGTTAAAAGCAAACACACACACACATCATAGGTTGAACTGGATGGACTTGTGTCTTTTTTCAGCCTCACTAACTATGTATGTAGCTCCCAGATACTCCAGGCCCACACGAGTATCTGGCTGGGCTGTTGCGTCTGCTCCGGTGTCTGCCTAGCAGGTTCTCTGCCGATTGGTGAAGTTACTCTGGTCACACACTTTTTCTCGCTAGCAAGCTCCATGTTGCTCTCTCCTGCACGTGTCTCACTCTCAGCCGCACCCAAAGGGGGGGGTGATAAATGGACTCCCCTAGTCACTCCTGATTGGCTGGGCACAACCGATGTTTCCACCCTCCTCCTGTTAAGCAGTGCTGTGTGGATCGCGTTTTCCGGCGCGGTACAGTAACTCTTCCTCTGCCATGCTCTCTCTCTCTCCAGCCCACAGGGAAGTTACTGTAAAGCAGACCATGTCCCTCGCCAGATGTGCATTCACTCTTCTCACTTGCACCCGGGCCACAACTGAGCCTCCCTCTCCTGGAGCCAGCTGTCTCTCCTTGCCAGGCAAGAGAATTATCCCGCTGTCATATGCATGGTCAATAGTCCTCTCCTCAACACATGTGCAAGTAAGGCCCTCCATACTGTCTCCGAAGATAGTCCCTCTGCCTCTCCTGGCATGGCCGACTGCAATCTTCACAGTATCCGCACACTCACTGTATAGAGCAAATGTCCCGCTGTCTTAAGCACGGTCAACACCAGTCCATATAGCTTGTACACACACACCTCAGTCTGGTTTTATAACATCACTGGCGCACCTTCTCCACCTGTTCCTCTGGTGGTGGGCAGGTCCTGAATGTCATGGAAAATGGCATCAAAAGATTTCACTGTTCTCTGCAACATTCTCCTGTGCACTGAGGGCTGCTTGAAAATGTAAACCCCAATGCCACTTCTTTCAACAACCAATTTTTCCCATTATTTCATTTGCTACAAAAAAAATCATATTTTTTCCCCTTTATTCAGGGTTTTTTTGAGGGGTGTGTGCATTTACTATTGTTTTATTTAATTTTGTGTTCTTTGTTCTTTGTATTTGTATTTTTAGTGCGGTTCAGGAAATCCACATTCTGTGCGTTTCCTGATCACATTCAAAATGCACTGCAGTTGCAATCTGCAGCGTCCATTGACACATGCACATCCCCCCCAATCCCACACTCCCTCTTCACTGGACTGGATGTGATTGACAGCAGTAGCAGCCAATGACCGACGGTCGGCTTTCTTGTAATAATAACCGATGCGGCAGAATTGGCTTTGATCAGGTCTTCGATTTAATAACTCGGAAGCGACGTCACAACATCACATGCGGTTTACTGGAGTCTTAAATGGGCCAGTTTAAAGAATGTGAAAGTATTAAGAAAGGCAGATCTTGGCATTTTAAATACTTTTAAGTTAAAGTGCTTCATCCCTCCGTGTTCATGCACAGAAGTAAACACATATGTAAGCGCGCCCCGCAAGTTTAAACAGTGTTCAAACCACACATTTGAGGTATCGCCATGATCGTTAGAGCAAGAGCAATAGTTCTAACAGTAGACCACTTCTGTAACTCTAAACAGGTGACCTGTAAAAAGTTTTAAAGGTTCGCCTATGGAGATTTTTAAGTAGCATAGTTTGTCGCATGAAATGTTAGGTATCTATTTACTCGGCGTAACATCATCTTTCACATCATACAAAAAAATTGGGCTAACTTTACTTTTTTGTTCATTAAAGTGTATTTTATACAATAGAGATCGACCGATTATTAGCAACACCGATATATCAGGGGCCGATATGCACTTTCCCCGATTTATCGGAATCGGCCTTTTGATTTACCAATATTGCCGATATTTTCGGACGTTATTCCGTATGTTGCGTGCACACTTTATGCCTTCTAACACTGGCTCCCACGCCTGTGCGGCCCATACGTGACGCCATTTCACTGTGCACTGCACTTAAGACCGCCTCCCACGCCTCACAGAGCCTCGTGTTACAGCCAGCTCCGGTCCAGTCACGCTGCCAGCCATCCATCCACCCACAGGCCCTGGCCTCAGACACCCACCACAACAGGCTGCCAGCCCAGCGAGCAAGCAACCAGCCATCCAGATGACACCAAGCCAGCCACAAGCCATCCTGACCGGTGTTCCAGCAAGCCAGCTACCCGCCACAACAGGCCAGGGTGAGTGAGTGACACCAAGCCAGCCACCCACACAACAGGATGACTCCAAGCCAGTCCCCCACCACAGTGTTCCAGCAAGCCAGCCACCCACCACAATGTTCCTGCAAGCCAGCCACCCACCACAGTGTTCCTGCAAGCCAGCCACCCACCAGTGTTCCCGCAAGCCAGCCACCCATAACAGGGTGACACCAAGCAAGCCAACCAGGCATCACAGACTGTTCCTGAAAGCCAGCCACCCATAACAGGGTGACACCAAGCCAGCCACCCACCACAGTGTTCCTGCAAGCCAGCCACCCAAAACAGGGTGACACCAATCCAGCCAGCCACCACAGTGTTCCTGCAAGCCAGCCACCCATAACAGGGTGACACCAAGCAAGCCAACCAGGCACCACAGTGTTCCTGAAAGCCAGCCACCAATAACAGGGTGACACCAAGCAAGCCAACCAGGCACCACAGACTGTTCCTGAAAGCCAGCCACCCATAACAGGGCAAAACGAAGCCAGCCACCCACCACAGTGTTCCTGCAAGTCTACCACCCATAACAGGGTGACACCAATTCAGCCACCCACAACAGTGTTCCTGCAAGCCAGCCACCCATAACAGGGTGACACCAAGCAAGCCACCCACCACAGTGCTCCTGCAAGCCAGCCACCCATAACAGGGTGACACCAATCCAGCCAGCCCCCACAGTGTTCCTGCAAGCCACCCATCACAGGGTGACACCAAGCAAGCCAGCCACCACAGTGTTCCTGCAATCCAGCCACCCATAACAGGGTGACACCAAGCAAGCCAACCAGGAACCACAGTGTTCCTGAAAGCCAGCCACCAATAACAGGGTGACACCAAGCAAGCCAACCAAGCACCACAGACTGTTCCTGAAAGCCAGCCACCCATAACAGGGTGACACCAAGCCAGCCACCCACCACAGTGTTCCTGCAAGCCAGCCACCCATAACAGGGTGACACCAATCCAGCCAGCCACCACAGTGTTCCTGCAAGCCAGCCACCCATAACAGGGTGACACCAAGCAAGCCACCCACCGCAGTGTTCCTGCAAGCCAGCCACCCATAACAGGGTGACACCAATCCAGCTAGCCACCACAGTGTTTCTGAAAGCCAGTCACCCATAACAGGGTGACACCAAGCAAGCCAGCCAGCCACCACAGTGTTCCTGCAAGCCAGCCACCCATAAGAGGGTGACACCAAGCAAGCCAACCAGACACCACAGTGTTCCTTCAAGCCAGCCACCCATAACAGGGTGACACCAAGCAAGCCAACCAGGCACCACAGACTGTTCCTGAAAGCCAACCACCCATAACAGGGTAACACCAAGGCAGCCACCCACCACAGAGTTCCTGCAAGCCAGCCACCCATAACAGGGCGACACCAAGCAAGCCAACCAGGCACCACAGACTGTTCCTGAAAGCCAACCACCCATAACAGAGTAAATCCCAAGG
The DNA here is from genome assembly GCF_965119305.1 of Pelophylax lessonae. Lineage (NCBI taxonomy): Eukaryota > Metazoa > Chordata > Amphibia > Anura > Ranidae > Pelophylax > Pelophylax lessonae. The sequence goes on along the minus strand of NC_138778.1, from coordinate 77,635,437 downwards.
CAGCCACCCACCACAGAGTTCCTGTAAGCCAGCCACCCATAACAGGGTGACACCAATCCAGCCAGCCACCACAGTGTTCCTGCAAGCCAGGCACCCATAACATGGTGGCACCAAGCAAGCCAGCCACCACAGTGATCCTGCAAGCCAGCCACCCATAACAGGGTGACACCAAGCCAGCCATTCACCGCAGTGTTCCTGCAAGCCAGCCACCCATAACAGGGTGATGCCAAGCCATCCAACCAGCCACCACAGACTGTTCCTGAAAGCCAGCCACCAATAACAAGGTGATACCAATCACCAAGCCAGCCAGCCACCCATAACAGGGTGACACCAAGCCAGCCCACAAGCCACCACAGACTGTTCCTGAAAGCCCGCCACCAATAACAAGGCGACACCAATCACCAAGCCAGCCAGCCAGCCAGCCACCCATAACAGGGTGACACCAAGCCAGCCAGCCAGTGCCACCACAGTGTCCCTGCAAGCTGGCCATCCAGAACAGGGTGACACCAGCCAGCCACCACAGTGTTCTGGCAAGCAAACCACCCCCAACAGGGTGACACCAAGCCAGCCACACTGCCAGGCGTCAGCCACCAACCCACAACAGGGTGCCAGTGCCAGCATCAGCAGAAACTTCAGCTTCAGCAAGCCATTTCTTTAATCTTTTTTGTGTCTTTCAAGTTGAAATGGAGATGGATGAGGAGAGAAAGAGTAAAAGTGTGGTCTGGAACTATTTCTTGTCTCAACCATCTCCAGGAAAAGCCGCAGTGTGCAACACATGTACAAACAACATAAGCATGGGATCAGTAACTGCAAAAAAACAAAAATACGTCAAATGTTTAGGTCCATCTAAGAGTTCATCATATTGAATTGTATCATGCAGCACAGAAAAAACAAAATGAATATCGATGTGATTTTGATTCAATACCTCCTCCACTTTCCCAATCCCAGGCAACAATACCAGAAATGTTTGTGAAAAAAAACAGATGTCACTGTCTAGATTCAGATGGAAGATCCCAACTGCTGGACAAAGTAATCATAGAGATGATTGTCACTGGTAACCAGCCATTTACAATGGTGTCTGACTCAGGATTTAAGCGGTTGATGTCCATCCTTGAGCCAAGCTACACACTGAAGAGTGAGAAGTATTATCGAACCGAAATACTGGCAAAGCTACACCAAAAGGTAGTTGACAAAGTAAAGGCTATGCTGCAACCAGAGAATGCTGGACATTCACTCTCATTCACGATGGACTGCTGGTCACAAACAGAGTCCGAGTCACTACTCATTCTTACATGCCACTTCATTGACAGCTGATGGACAAAAAGGCAATTGCCGTTGAATACAAAAGTGATGCAAAGATCCCACACAGCTGAGTACAGTAGAGATATGTTTCTAGGCATGCCTGAAGAATGGGGAATCAACAAAGACCCAGTGATGCTTGACGACAGATGCTTCGAGACAGTGGAGCAACCATGCCTAAAGGAATGAGGCTTGCTGATACATCAGACCTCTGTGTCATCATGGCACACAACAGCCTCCAACTTTCAAATTATGGTCTGTCAAGCCAAAGAGCTTTGATTGATATATGTTTTGAGAAGCATGAAGAGATTAAAAATGTTGTGCTTGCAAGTCTTTTGAATCCTCGATACAAGAACCATGCTTTCTCTTCTGATGATGTATTGGCTAAGGCGAAACAATGGCTGACAAAAGATATGGAGGTGCAGGAGGTTCCTGCCAAAAAGGCAAGTCCAGAACACTACTTTTATAAAGAGCAGCATGCTGAAAAAACAGACAAATGTCCAAAAATACGTCAACAAACAGAAGAGAATCTGTTTCATCATCGTAGAATTGATCAGGACATTTTCAGTGTTTTATTGGGGCCTCATGCGGAGGATTTAATTTCTTCTGAATCTGCAACGATGAGCCTTGATAATGAACTTCATCTCTATTTGAAAGAAGGCGTAATTGACAGAAGAAGTCATCCTCTTCAGTGGTGGAGAGAAAATGAGGCACGCTACAAAAGACTTGCTTCCCATGCTAGAAGATACCTCTCTCTCTGCTCCTCTGTCCTCCACTCCTGAGCATGTTTATGAAGTTGTAGCATTGTTTCAACAAAACAGAAGACCTTTAACAGGTGAACATGGACATGCTGAAATGTTCTGCTTTCTGCATTATAATATTGTTCTACTTAACTGGGAGTATTGAAAAGAGTAGTGTCCATTCCACTCCACTCCAATCCACTGTCTAGCTGTTGCCTACCTTTTTTTCTAGCAGTTTTGCACTGACTGATGTAGTTGCAGTGAGTGCCCTACTGCAGAGGTAGTCCACTAAGTTACTCCAATCCACTGTCTAGCTGTTGCCTAGCTTTTTTCTAGCGGTTTTGCACTGACTGCTGTAGTTGCAGTGAGTGCCCTACTGCTAAGAGTCCACATCCAATGTCTAGCAGTTGCCTAGCTTTTTTTCTAGCAGTTTTGCACTGACTTCTGTAGTTGTAGTGAGTGCCCTACTGCAGAGGTAGTCCACTGAGTTACTCCAATCCACTGTCTAGCTGTTGCCTAGCTTTTTTCTAGCAGTTTTGCACTGACTGCTGTAGTTGCAGTGAGTGCCCTACTGCTAAGAATCCAAATCCAATGTCTAGCTGTTGCCTAGCTTTTTTCTAGCAGTTTTGCACTGACTGCTGTAGTTGCAGTGAGTTCCCTACGGCAGAGGTAGTCCACTGACTGCAATCCAATCCACTGTCTAGCTGTTGCCTAGCTTTTTTTCTAGCAGATTTGCACTGACTGCTGTAGTTGCATTGAGTGCCCTACTGCTAAGATTCCAAATCCAATGTCTAGCTGTTTCCTAGCTTTTTTCTAGCAGTTTTGAACTGACTGCTGTCGTTTCAGTGAGTGCCCTACTGCAGAGGTAGTCCACTGACTCCAATCCAATCCAGTCTGTCTAGCTGTTGGCTTGATTTTTTTCTAGCCGTATTGCAATGACTGTAGTAGTTGCAGTAGTTGCAGTGAGTGCCATACTGCAGACAGAGGTAGTCCTCCACTGACTCCAGTCCAATCCACTGTGACATGTGTAGCTGTTGCCTTGCTCTTTTTTCTAGCAGTTTTTCACTGACTGCACTGCATTAGTTGCAGTCAGGGCCTTACTGCAGAGGTAGTCCTCCACTGACTCCAGTCCAGTCCAATCCACTGTGACATGTGTAGCTGTTGCCTTGCTCTTTTTCTAGCAGTTTTGCACTGACTGCACTGCAGTCCTCCTCCACTGACTCCAGTCCATCCAATCCACTGTGTATGTGTGGTCACGGTGTATATTGTGTAGCTGTTGTTGTCTAGCTTTTTTTCTAGCAGTTTTGAACTGACTGCACTGCACTGTATTAGTTGCAGTCAGTGCCTTGCTGCAGAGGCGGTCCTCTTCCACTGACTCCAGTCCATCCAATCCACTGTTTATGTGTATTTTGTGTAGCTATTGTTGTTGCCTAGCTTTTTTTCTACCTGTTTACTACTGCAGCATTTTATTATGCATTAATGCACAATCAGATGATGTGAAATGCAAAGCAAATGTCCCTGCAATTGAAGTTTTCATATCAGTTTTTATGCAGTTAAGGTGTGAAGAACGAGCACATAATGTTAAAAATGTTAATAAATAAAGATTAACATGTTTATTAAGAGATTTGTGTAAAATTTTTAGTTTTTTGGGTAATTTTTACATGTGTGAAAATATCGGCCAATATCGGACGATACGCGATCGGCAAAATATCGGTATCGGCAACGAAAAAACGATATCGGTCGATTACTAGTTTGCAAGACCGCTGCGTAAACACAGTGTGACATAAAGTATTGCAAAGACCACCATTTTATTTTCTAGGGTCACTGCTAAAAAATATATTTCCTGGCTCAGCGTCATGCTATCCCACCCTTCATAGGACATTCCTGAATAGCAGTATAAAAGGCAGGCAGTAGCTGGTGCAGGTGTTCTAATTTTGTTCCCTTCCACTTGTGGTCCCACAGTAGAAGGTCCTATGGCTGGGGGTAAATCTCCCTGAAATCGGACACTCCTGGTGCCAGAGTATGGCAGCGGCATAATTTTCTGTAAGCTGTTTTTTCCTACCCTCTATGGCAGCGATCCTGGGCTCTATCGCTCTCTCTCTTCTTTCCCTTTCTTTGGTCAGCATATGTATTGACAGGATGGGGCATGAGTTCCACGCTGGTTTGTTCCCTCCCTTTGCTCCAGCTCCCATTGGGGGAGCGGGCTGACGGGGGCAGCGCTCTCTCCATCTCCCTCTGCTTCTGCTGGACTCTTGCTTGGCGATGATGTCATCGCTCATTTTCGGATTGGTTGTTTTGCAGGTCAATCAGCTTCAGAGTCAGCTCTAAAGCTGATAGGCTGGGAGAGATTGAGCTGTCATTGGATGAAGATTGGGTGCTTCCTTTTAAAAGACGAGATGTGTCTTTTTTTCTCTGCTGCTGCTGGCTCTCTGTCATCTGGTTCCGTGCTGGTGAGTTTATCAGCCTGGATGCCTATCTCCCTCCAGATTTTTGTGGTTGTTTCCTGCATCCATCCCTGTCCTGCTGCCTGGGGTGCTACGCCTGTATTTCGGTGAGTGCTGGGAAAGCTCTGTATCTCCTGGAGGAGTTGCTAAGTTTGCTTCCTTTCTTTATATTTTCTCTGGATGTTATTTCTTTTCTTAGCCCAGGATGAGCTCGCCGGCTCCTGAGGATGAGGCACTGAAGTCTACAGAAAGGTAAGGACCTCCTCGTGCATTTCTGTGGTGGTCAGTTGCGGCTGGTACTCAAAATTTTTGGGGGGCGCAAAAAGAAAAATGTAATAGGTATTGCTTCGCGGCAAAAAACGCGGTAAAAAATTGCGTGACTTTGAGGTCATGGTACAGGCATGGCACAGATGGTATAGGCATGGCACAGGTGATGGTACAGGCATGGCACAGATGATGGTATAGGCATGGCACAGGTGATGGTATAGGCATGGCACAGGTGATGGAATAGGCATGGCACAGGTGATGGTATAGGCATGGCACAGGTGATGGAATAGGCATGGCACAGGTGATGGTATAGGCATGGCACAGGTGATGGAATAGGCATGGCACAGGTGATGGAATAGGCATGGCACAGGTGATGGTATAGGCATGGCACAGGTGATGGAATAGGCATGGCACAAGTGATGGAATAGGCATTGCACAGGTAATGGTACAGGCATGGCACAGGTGATGGTACAGGCATGGCACAGGTGATGGTATAGGCATGGCACAGATGGTATAGGCATGGCACAGGTGATGGAATAGGCATGGCACAGATGATGGTATAGGCATTGCACAGATGATGGAATAGGCATGGCACAGGTGATGGAATAGGCATGGCACAGGTGATGGTATAGGCATGGCACAGGTGATGGAATAGGCATGGCACAAGTGATGGAATAGGCATTGCACAGGTGATGGTACAGGCATGGCACAGGTGATGGTACAGGCATGGCACAGGTGATGGTACAGGCATGGCACAGGTGATGGAATAGGCATGGCACAGATGGTATAGGCATGGCACAGGTGATGGAATAGGCATGGCACAGATGGTACAGGCATGGCACAGGTGATGATAGGCAGGGCACAGATGGTACAGGCATGGCACAGGTGATGGAATAGGCATGGCACAGATGGTATAGGCATGGCACAGGTGATGGAATAGGCATGGCACAGATGGTACAGGCATGGCACAGGTGATGGAATAGGCATGGCACAGATGGTACAGGCATGGCACAGGTGATGGAATAGGCATGGCACAGTTGGTATAGGCATGGCACAGGTGATGGAATAGGCATGGCACAGATGGCACAGGCATGGCACAGGTGATGGAATAGGCATGGCACAGGTGATGGTAAGGTCACGGCACAGGTGATGGAATAGGCATGGCACAGATGGTATAGGCATGGCACAGGTGATAGAATAGGCATGGCACAGATGATGGTATAGGCATGGCACAGGTGATGGAATAGGCATGGCACAGATGGTACAGGCATGGCACAGGTGATGGTATAGGCAGGGCACAGATGGTACAGGCATGGCACAGGTGATGGAATAGGCATGGCACAGATGGTATAGGCATGGCACAGGTGATGGAATATGCATGGCACAGATGGTACAGGCATGGCACAGGTGATGGAATAGGCATGGCACAGGTGATGGTAAAGTCATGGCACAGGTGATGGAATAGGCATGGCACAGATGGTACAGGCATGGCACAGGTGATGGAATAGGCATGGCACAGATGGTATAGGCATGGCACAGGTGATGGTATATGCATGGCACAGATGGTATAGGCATGGCACAGGTGATGGTATATGCATGGCACAGGTGATGGAATAGGCATGGCACAGATGGTACAGGCATGGCATAGGTGATAGAATAGGCATGGCACAGATGATGGTATATGCATGGCACAGGTGATGGAATAGGCATGGCACAGATGGTACAGGCATGGCACAGGTGATGGAATAGGCATGGCACGGCTGACGAGTCAGCACTTCCCTGGCTGAGACACTTACCTGGCGACGGCTCGGCTCCCGGCGGCGGCTTCTCCCCCTCCTCGCGACTCCGACGTCCGTCCTCTTCTGCTCGGCTCCCGGCGGCGACTTCTCCCCTCCTCGCGACTCCTCTTCTGCGGCGGCGGGAAGCTGACCGGGCGGTGACGGTGAGTGACTGATGCACCGCCCCCAACGAGGTCAACATGGATGTCCTTAATCATTAATCATGATTGGTCCAGGCTGGAGTCTGGACCAATCATGATCCAAGACATCACAAAAGGGGGGTGGTGTAGCGCCGTGCTCTGCGCTACAGTTACGCCCCAGAAGGCTGCCATTTGGCGCCTCTGCGGGTGGAAAACCCCACCCCCCCATAGGCACCAATGGAGCGGGCTCCAAAAGGGGGGTGGGTGTAGCGCAGTGCTCTGCGCTACAGTTACGCCCCAGAAGGCCGCCTCTCGGCGCCTCTGCGGGTGGAAAACCCCACCCCCCATAGGCACCAATGACCACCAATTTTTTTTTTATCTTTTTTTTTTTCTTTTTCTTTTTTTTTTGGGGGGGGGGGCAGCGCCCCTGCGCCCCCTATGGGCCGGCCGCCACTGGTGGTGGTGCTTGCTTCTTTATTGTATATTGAATGATTCCTCCTTATTGCAGGTGGAGAGGCTCTTTGCACAGAAGCTGCAAAAGGATGATATCTTCATCTAGTGAGCATCGTTCTCCGTCTCTGCATTCCAAAGCAAAGTTCAAGCATCACCATACGCACCAGGATTCCTCTTCTGCCTCACACGGCCCATCTTCCAGGCATCATCAAATGGTCTCATCCAATAGTCAGAGGCCAATCACTCCTAAGGGCTTAGTGGCCAATATTTGCTGGACTTGTGAAAGCATGTCAATACCGTCGTGCTTCAGGGAGGCCTCTCAAAGCAGCCTGGCGGTGAATGAGGATATTAAAAAGTACATTAAGAAGGCTGTACAAGAAGGTGTGAAGGGTCCCCTGCCTGTTTCTTCCAGGAAAGAGAAGCACACACAACGGGGGGCGCAGGAAGAAGCATCGCCAGACCCTGGAGCAATTGTCAGTGGGTCAGAGGCAGACTTTGGAGAGATCTCAGTGGATAGAGTATTCTATGCATAGATCCAGAGAGTGGTTTGCAAAGGGCTTTGTCTTCATTTCAAGATTCCACCTCCAACAATTTTCTTTGTCTCAATGAGAATCCCTATGTCTTCAGAAAAACGAACATCGCTAGAATCTTACATTTTAGAATTGCTAATTCTGCAGGTGGTTGTTCCAGTCCCAAGGGGGGAAGAGCTGAAGGGAATTTATCCCCCCTTGTTTCTATGTTACTATGTTCTTGTTCAGAAGTCATCAGGCAAGTGGCATTCTGTTCTGGACCTCAAATAAATAAACTCTTTTCTCAAGCAGGAAACCTTTCGCATGGAATCGATAAAAACCATATCCTCGGTAGTGCAGAGAGGCGATTGAAATATATCCATAGACCTCGAGAATGCCTATTTTCACATTCCAATATCCAAGGTTCATCAGCGATTCCTCAGGTTTCACTTCAAAGGCAACCATTTTCAATTCAGATGTCTACCCTTCAGCCTCAGCTCGGCCCCAAGAACTTATTCAAAGGTCCTGGTGCTTTTCTTCACGAAAAAGGCATTTGCATATTTCATTATTTGGACAATGTCCTTGTTTTGGTGCAGTACGAGACTCTTCTCATTATTCACAGTGACCGAGTCTTACAGACCCTAACGGAGTTAAGCTAGATGAATGGCACAGGTGATAGAATAGGCATGGCACAGATGATGGTATAAGCATGGCACAGATGATGGAATAGGCATGACACAGATGATACAGGCATGGCACAGGTGATGGTATAGGCAGTGCACAGATGGTACAGGCATGGCACAGGTGATGGAATAGGCATGGCACAGGTGGTATAGGCATGGCACAGGTGATGGAATAGGCATGGCACAGATGGTACAGGCATGGCACAGGTGATGGAATAGGCATGGCACAGGTGATGGTAAGGTCACGGCACAGGTGATGGAATAGGCATGGCACAGATGGTACAGGCATGGCACAGGTGATGGAATAGGCATGGCACAGGTGATGGTAAGGTCATGGCACAGGTGATGGAATAGGCATGGCACAGATGGTATAGGCATGGCACAGGGGATAGAATAGGCATGGCACAGATGATGGTATAGGCATGGCACAGATGATGGAATAGGCATGGCACAGGTGATGGTATAGGCAGTGCACAGATGGTACAGGCATGGCACAGGTGATGGAATAGGCATGGCACAGGTGGTATAGGCATGGCACAGGTGATGGAATAGGCATGGCACAGATGGTACAGGCATGGCACAGGTGATGGAATAGGCATGGCACAGGTGATGGTAAGGTCATGGCACAGGTGATGGAATAGGCATGGCACAGATGGTACAGGCATGGCACAGGTAATAGAATAGGCATGGCACAGATGATGGTATATGCATGGCACAGGTGATGGAATAGGCATGGCACAGATGGTATAGGCATGGTACAGGTGATGGAATAGGCATGGCGCAGATGATGATATAGGCATGGCACAGGTGATGGAATAGGCATGGCACAGGTGATGGTATAGGCATGGCACAGGTGATGGAATAGGCATGGCACAGGTGATGGTATAGGCATGGCACAGGTGATGGAATAGGCATGGCACAAGTGATGGAATAGGCATTGCACAAGTGATAGTACAGGCATGGCACAGGTGATGGTACAGGCATGGCACCGGTGATGGTATAGGCATGGCACAGATGGTATAGGCATGGCACAGGTGACGGAATAGGCATGGCACAGATGATGGTATAGGCATGGCACAGATGATGGAATAGGCATGGCACAGGTGATGGAATAGGCATGGCACAGGTGATGGTATAGGCATGGCACAGGTGATGGAATAGGCATGGCAAAAGTGATGGAATAGGCATTGCACAGGTGATGGTACAGGCATGGCACAGGTGATGGTACAGGCATGGCACAGGTGATGGAATAGGCATGGCACAGATGGTATAGGCATGGCACAGGTGATGGAATAGGCATGGCACAGATGGTACAGGCATGGCACAGGTGATGATAGGCAGGGCACAGATGGTACAGGCATGGCACAGGTGCTGGAATAGGCATGGCACAGATGGTATAGGCATGGCACAGGTGATGGAATAGGCATGGCACAGATGGTACAGGCATGGCACAGGTGATGGAATAGGCATGGCACAGATGGTACAGGCATGGCACAGGTGATGGAATAGGCATGGCACAGATGGTATAGGCATGGCACAGGTGATGGAATAGGCATGGCACAGATGGCACAGGCATGGCACAGGTGATGGAATAGGCATGGCACAGGTGATGGTAAGGTCATGGCACAGGTGATGGAATAGGCATGGCACAGATGGTATAGGCATGGCACAGGTGATAGAATAGGCATGGCACAGATGATGGTATAGGCATGGCACAGATGATGGAATAGGCATGACACAGATGATACAGGCATGGCACAGGTGATGGTATAGGCAGTGCACAGATGGTACAGCCATGGCACAGGTGATGGAATAGGCATGGCACAGGTGGTATAGGCATGGCACAGGTGATGGAATAGGCATGGCACAGATGGTACAGGCATGGCACAGGTGATGGAATAGGCATGGCACAGGTGATGGTAAGGTCACGGCACAGGTGATGGAATAGGCATGGCACAGGTGATGGTAAGGTCATGGCACAGGTGATGGAATAGGCATGGCACAGATGGTATAGGCATGGCACAGGGGATAGAATAGGCATGGCACAGATGATGGTATAGGCATGGCACAGATGATGGAATAGGCATGGCACAGATGATGGAATAGGCATGGCACAGATGATACAGGCATGGCACAGGTGATGGTATAGGCAGTGCACAGATGGTACAGGCATGGCACAGGTGATGGAATAGGCATGGCACAGGTGGTATAGGCATGGCAAAGGTGATGGAATAGGCATGGCACAGATGGTACAGGCATGGCACAGGTGATGGAATAGGCATGGCACAGGTGATGGTAAGGTCATGGCACAGGTGATGGAATAGGCATGGCACAGATGGTACAGGCATGGCACAGGTGATAGAATAGGCATGGCACAGATGATGGTATATGCATGGCACAGGTGATGGAATAGGCATGGCACAGATGGTATAGGCATGGTACAGGTGATGGAATAGGCATGGCGCAGATGATGGTATAGGCATGGCACAGGTGATGGAATAGGCATGGCACAGGTGATGGTATAGGCATGGCACAGGTGATGGAATAGGCATGGCACAGGTGATGGAATAGGCATGGCACAGGTGATGGTATAGGCATGGCACAGGTGATGGAATAGGCATGGCACAAGTGATGGAATAGGCATTGCACAGGTGTTGGTACAGGCATGGCGCAGGTGATGGTACAGGCATGGCACAGGTGATGGTATAGGCATGGCACAGATGGTATAGGCATGGCACAGGTGATGGAATAGGCATGGCACAGATGATGGAATAGGCATGGCACAGGTGATGGAATAGGCATGGCACAGGTGATGGTATAGGCATGGCACAGGTGATGGAATAGGCATGGCACAAGTGATGGAATAGGCATTGCACAGGTGATGGTACAGGCATGGCACAGGTGATGGTACAGGCATGGCACAGGTGATGGAATAGGCATGGCACAGATGGTATAGGCATGGCACAGGTGATGGAATAGGCATGGCACAGATGGTACAGGCATGGCACAGGTGATGATAGGCAGGGCACAGATGGTACAGGCATGGCACAGGTGATGGAATAGGCATGGCACAGATGGTATAGGCATGGCACAGGTGATGGAATAGGCATGGCACAGATGGTACAGGCATGGCACAGGAGATGGAATAGGCATGGCACAAATGGTACAGGCATGGCACAGGTGATGGAATAGGCATGGCACAGATGGTATAGGCATGGCACAGATGATGGAATAGGCATGGCACAGATGGCACAGGCATGGCACAGGTGATGGAATAGGCATGGCACAGATGGTACAGGCATGGCACAGGTGATGGAATAGGCATGGCACAGATGGTATAGGCATGGCACAGGTGATGGAATAGGCATGGCACAGGTGATGGTATAGGCATGGCACAGGTGATGGAATAGGCATGGCACAGGTGATGGTATAGGCATGGCACAGGTGATGGAATAGGCATGGCACAAGTGATGGAATAGGCATTGCACAGGTGATGGTACAGGCATGGCACAGGTTATGGTACAGGCATGGCACAGGTGATGGTATAGGCATGGCACAGATGGTATAGGCATGGCACAGGTGATGGAATAGGCATGGCACAGATGATGGTATAGGCATGGCACAGATGATGGAATAGGCATGGCACAGGTGATGGAATAGGCATGGCACAGGTGATGGTATAGGCATGGCACAGGTGATGGAATAGGCATGGCACAAGTGATGGAATAGGCATTGCACAGGTGATGGTACAGGCATGGCACAGGTAATGGAACAGGCATGGCACAGGTGATGGAATAGGCATGGCACAGATGGTATAGGCATGGCACAGGTGATGGAATAGGCATGGCACAGATGGTACAGGCATGGCACAGGTGATGATAGGAAGGGCACAGATGGTACAGGCATGGCACAGGTGATGGAATAGGCATGGCACAGATGGTATAGGCATGGCACAGGTGATGGAATAGGCATGGCACAGATGGTACAGGCATGGCACAGGTGATGGAATAGGCATGGCACAGATGGTACAGGCATGGCACATGTGATGGAATAGGCATGGAACAGATGGTATAGGCATGGCACAGGTGATGGAATAGGCATGGCACAGATGGCACAGGCATGGCACAGGTGATGGAATAGGCATGGCACAGGTGATGGTAAGGTCATGGCACAGGTGATGGAATAGGCATGGCACAGATGGTATAGGCATGGCACAGGTGATAGAATAGGCATGGCACAGGTGATAGAATAGGCATGGCACAGATGATGGTATAGGCATGGCACAGATGATGGAATAGGCATGACACAGATGATACAGGCATGGCACAGGTGATGGTATAGGCAGTGCACAGATGGTACAGGCATGGCACAGGTGATGGAATAGGCATGGCACAGGTGGTATAGGCATGGCACAGGTGATGAAATAGGCATGGCACAGATGGTACAGGCATGGCACAGGTGATGGAATAGGCATGGCACAGGTGATGGTAAGGTCACGGCACAGGTGATGGAATAGGCATGGCACAGGTGATGGTAAGGTCATGGCACAGGTGATGGAATAGGCATGGCACAGATGGTATAGGCATGGCACAGGGGATAGAATAGGCATGGCACAGATGATGGTATAGGCATGGCACAGATGATGGAATAGGCATGGCACAGATGATGGAATAGGCATGGCACAGATGATACAGGCATGGCACAGGTGATGGTAAAGGCAGTGCACAGATGGTACAGGCATGGCACAGGTGATGGAATAGGCATGGCACAGGTGGTATAGGCATGGCAAAGGTGATGGAATAGGCATGGCACAGATGGTACAGGCATGGCACAGGTGATGGAATAGGCATGGCACAGGTGATGGTAAGGTCATGGCACAGGTGATGGAATAGGCATGGCACAGATGGTACAGGCATGGCACAGGTGATAGAATAGGCATGGCACAGATGATGGTATATGCATGGCACAGGTGATGGAATAGGCATGGCACAGATGGTATAGGCATGGTACAGGTGATGGAATAGGCATGGCGCAGATGATGGTATAGGCATGGCACAGGTGATGGAATAGGCATGGCACAGGTGATGGTATAGGCATGGCACAGGTGATGGAATAGGCATGGCACAGGTGATGGAATAGGCATGGCACAGGTGATGGTATAGGCATGGCACAGGTGATGGAATAGGCATGGCACAAGTGATGGAATAGGCATTGCACAGGTGATGGTACAGGCATGGCGCAGGTGATGGTACAGGCATGGCACAGGTGATGGTATAGGCATGGCACAGATGGTATAGGCATGGCACAGGTGATGGAATAGGCATGGCACAGATGATGGAATAGGCATGGCACAGGTGATGGAATAGGCATGGCACAGGTGATGGTATAGGCATGGCACAGGTGATGGAATAGGCATGGCACAAGTGATGGAATAGGCATTGCACAGGTGATGGTACAGGCATGGCACAGGTGATGGTACAGGCATGGCACAGGTGATGGAATAGGCATGGCACAGATGGTATAGGCATGGCACAGGTGATGGAATAGGCATGGCACAGATGGTACAGGCATGGCACAGGTGATGATAGGCAGGGCACAGATGGTACAGGCATGGCACAGGTGATGGAATAGGCATGGCACAGATGGTATAGGCATGGCACAGGTGATGGAATAGGCATGGCACAGATGGTACAGGCATGGCACAGGAGATGGAATAGGCATGGCACAGATGGTACAGGCATGGCACAGGTGATGGAATAGGCATGGCACAGATGGTATAGGCATGGCACAGATGATGGAATAGGCATGGCACAGATGGCACAGGCATGGCACAGGTGATGGAATAGGCATGGCACAGATGGTACAGGCATGGCACAGGTGATGGAATAGGCATGGCCCAGATGGTATAGGCATGGCACAGGTGATGGAATAGGCATGGCACAGGTGATGGTATAGGCATGGCACAGGTGATGGAATAGGCATGGCACAGGTGATGGTATAGGCATGGCACAGGTGATGGAATAGGCATGGCACAAGTGATGGAATAGGCATTGCACAGGTGATGGTACAGGCATGGCACAGGTGATGGTACAGGCATGGCACAGGTGATGGTATAGGCATGGCACAGATGGTATAGGCATGGCACAGGTGATGGAATAGGCATGGCACAGATGATGGTATAGGCATGGCACAGATGATGGAATAGGCATGGCACAGGTGATGGAATAGGCATGGCACAGGTGATGGTATAGGCATGGCACAGGTGATGGAATAGGCATGGCACAAGTGATGGAATAGGCATTGCACAGGTGATGGTACAGGCATGGCACAGGTAATGGAACAGGCATGGCACAGGTGATGGAATAGGCATGGCACAGATGGTATAGGCATGGCACAGGTGATGGAATAGGCATGGCACAGATGGTACAGGCATGGCACAGGTAATGATAGGAAGGGCACAGATGGTACAGGCATGGCACAGGTGATGGAATAGGCATGGCACAGATGGTATAGGCATGGCACAGGTGATGGAATAGGCATGGCACAGATGGTACAGGCATGGCACAGGTGATGGAATAGGCATGGCACAGATGGTACAGGCATGGCACAGGTGATGGAATAGGCATGGAACAGATGGTATAGGCATGGCACAGGTGATGGAATAGGCATGGCACAGATGGCACAGGCATGGCACAGGTGATGGAATAGGCATGGCACAGGTGATGGTAAGGTCATGGCACAGGTGATGGAATAGGCATGGCACAGATGGTATAGGCATGGCACAGGTGATAGAATAGGCATGGCACAGATGATGGTATAGGCATGGCATAGATGATGGAATAGGCATGACACAGATGATACAGGCATGGCACAGGTGATGGTATAGGCAGTGCACAGATGGTACAGGCATGGCACAGGTGATGGAATAGGCATGGCACAGGTGGTATAGGCATGGCACAGGTGATGGAATAGGCATGGCACAGATGGTACAGGCATGGCACAGGTGATGGAATAGGCATGGCACAGGTGATGGTAAGGTCACGGCACAGGTGATGGAATAGGCATGGCACAGGTGATGGTAAGGTCATGGCACAGGTGATGGAATAGGCATGGCACAGATGGTATAGGCATGGCACAGGGGATAGAATAGGCATGGCACAGATGATGGTATAGGCATGGCACAGATGATGGAATAGGCATGGCACAGATGATACAGGCATGGCACAGGTGATGGTATAGGCAGTGCACAGATGGTACAGGCATGGCACAGGTGATGGAATAGGCATGGCACAGGTGATATAGGCATGGCACAGGTGATGGAATAGGCATGGCACAGATGGTACAGGCATGGCACAGGTGATGGAATAGGCATGGCACAGGTGATGGTAAGGTCATGGCACAGGTGATGGAATAGGCATGGCACAGATGGTACAGGCATGGCACAGGTGATAGAATAGGCATGGCACAGATGATGGTATATGCATGGCACAGGTGATGGAATAGGCATGGCACAGATGGTATAGGCATGGTACAGGTGATGGAATAGGCATGGCGCAGATGATGGTATAGGCATGGCACAGGTGATGGAATAGGCATGGCACAGGTGATGGTATAGGCATGGCACAGGTGATGGAATAGGCATGGCACAGGTGATGGAATAGGCATGGCACAGGTGATGGTATAGGCATGGCACAGGTGATGGAATAGGCATGGCACAAGTGATGGAATAGGCATTGCACAGGTGATGGTACAGGCATGGCACAGGTGATGGTACAGGCATGGCACAGGTGATGGTATAGGCATGGCACAGATGGTATAGGCATGGCACAGGTGATGGAATAGGCATGGCACAGATGATGGTATAGGCATGGCACAGATGATGGAATAGGCATGGCACAGGTGATGGAATAGGCATGGCACAGGTGATGGTATAGGCATGGCACAGGTGATGGAATAGGCATGGCACAAGTGATGGAATAGGCATTGCACAGGTGATGGTACAGGCATGGCACAGGTGATGGTACAGGCATGGCACAGGTGATGGTACAGGCATGGCACAGGTGATGGAATAGGCATGGCACAGATGGTATAGGCATGGCACAGGTGATGGAATAGGCATGGCACAGATGGTACAGGCATGGCATAGGTGATGATAGGCAGGGCACAGATGGTACAGGCATGGCACAGGTGATGGAATAGGCATGGCACAGATGGTATAGGCATGGCACAGGTGATGGAATAGGCATGGCACAGATGGTACAGGCATGGCACAGGTGATGGAATAGGCATGGCACAGATGGTACAGGCATGGCACAGGTGATGGAATAGGCATGGCACAGATGGTATAGGCATGGCACAGATGATGGAATAGGCATGGCACAGATGGCACAGGCATGGCACAGGTGATGGAATAGGCATGGCACAGGTGATGGTAAGGTCATGGCACAGGTGATGGAATAGGCATGGCACAGATGGTATAGGCATGGCACAGGTGATAGAATAGGCATGGCACAAATGATGGTATAGGCATGGCACAGGTGATGGAATAGGCATGGCACAGATGGTACAGGCATGGCACAGGTGATGGTATAGGCAGGGCACAGATGGTACAGGCATGGCACAGGTGATGGAATAGGCATGGCACAGATGGTATAGGCATGGCACAGGTGATGGAATATGCATGGCACAGATGGTACAGGCATGGCACAGGTGATGGAATAGGCATGGCACAGGTGATGGTAAAGTCATGGCACAGGTGATGGAATAGGCATGGCACAGATGGTACAGGCATGGCACAGGTGATGGAATAGGCATGGCACAGATGGTATAGGCATGGCACAGGTGATGGTATATGCATGGCACAGATGGTATAGGCATGGCACAGGTGATGGTATATGCATGGCACAGGTGATGGAATAGGCATGGCACAGATGGTACAGGCATGGCACAGGTGATAGAATAGGCATGGCACAGATGATGGTATATGCATGGCACAGGTGATGGAATAGGCATGGCACAGATGGTACAGGCATGGCACAGGTGATGGAATAGGCATAGCACAGGTGACGAGTCAGCACTTCCCTGGCTGAGACACTTACCTGGCGACGGCTCGGCTCCCGGCGGCGGCTTCTCTCCCTCCTCGCGACTCCGACGTCCATCCTCTTCTGCTCGGCTCCCGGCGGCGACTTCTCCCCTCCTCGGGACTCCTCTTCTGCGGCGGCGGGAAGCTGACCGGGCGGTGACGGTGAGTGACTGATGCACGCACCGGCACCGCCCCCAACGAGGTCAACATGGATGTCCTTAATCATGATTGGTCCAGGCTGGAGTCTGGACCAATCATGATCCAAGACATCACAAAAGGGGGGTGGTGTAGCGCCGTGCTCTGCGCTACAGTTACGCCCCAGAAGGCTGCCATTTGGCGCCTCTGCGGGTGGAAAACCCCACCCCCCCATAGGCACCAATGGAGCGGGCTCCAAAAGGGGGGTGGGTGTAGCGCAGTGCTCTGCGCTACAGTTACGCCCCAGAAGGCCGCCTCTCGGCGCCTCTGCGGGTGGAAAACCCCACCCCCCATAGGCACCAATGACCACCAATTTTTTTTTTTAATCTTTTTTTTTTTCTTTTTTTTGGGGGGGGGGGGCGGCGCCCCTGCGCCCCCTATGGGCCGGCCGCCACTGGTGGTGGTGCTTGCTTCTTTATTGTATATTGAATGATTCCTCCTTATTGCAGGTGGAGAGGCTCTTTGCACAGAAGCTGCAAAAGGATGATATCTTCATCTAGTGAGCATCGTTCTCCGTCTCTGCATTCCAAAGCAAAATTCAAGCATCACCATACGCACCAGGATTCCTCTTCTGCCTCACACGGCCCATCTTCCAGGCATCATCAAATGGTCTCATCCAATAGTCAGAGGCCAATCACTCCTAAGGGCTTAGTGGCCAATATTTGCTGGACTTGTGAAAGCATGTCAATACCGTCGTGCTTCAGGGAGGCCTCTCAAAGCAGCCTGGCGGTGAATGAGGATATTAAAAAGTACATTAAGAAGGCTGTACAAGAAGGTGTGAAGGGTCCCCTGCCTGTTTCTTCCAGGAAAGAGAAGCACACACAACGGGGGGCGCAGGAAGAAGCATCGCCAGAGCCTGGAGCAATTGTCAGTGGGTCAGAGGCAGACTTTGGAGAGATCTCGGTGGATAGAGTATTCTATGCATAGATCCAGAGAGTGGTTTGCAAAGGGCTTTGTCTTCATTTCAAGATTCCACCTCCAACAACTTTCTTTGTCTCAATGAGAATCCCTATGTCTTCAGAAAAACGAACATCGCTAGAATCTTACATTTTAGAATTGCTAATTCTGCAGGTGGTTGTTCCAGTCCCAAGGGGGAAGAGCTCAAGGGAATTTATCCCCCCTTGTTTCTATGTTACTATGTTCTTGTTCAGAAGTCATCAGGCAAGTGGCATTCTGTTCTGGACCTCAAATAAATAAACTCTTTTCTCAAGCAGGAAACCTTTTGCATGGAGTCGATAAAAACCATATCCTCGGTAGTGCAGAGAGGCGATTGAAATATATCCATAGACCTCGAGAATGCCTATTTTCACATTCCAATATCCAAGGTTCATCAGCGATTCCTCAGGTTTCACTTCAAAGGCAACCATTTTCAATTCAGATGTCTACCCTTCAGCCTCAGCTCGGCCCCAAGAACTTATTCAAAGGTCCTGGTGCTTTTCTTCACGAAAAAGGCATTTGCATATTTCATTATTTGGACAATATCCTTGTTTTGGTGCAGTATGAGACTCTTCTCATTATTCACAGAGACCGAGTCTTACAGACCCTAACGGAGTTCAGCTAGATGATAAACAAGGCGAAAATTCATCTTATCTCATCCCAGAGTCTTGTTTACCTGGGTACGACTTTCAATGCAGTCCAAAACAAGATTTTCCTTCCAGCGGATAAGGTCGATCATGCAGAGGCTGTGAGCATGATGTCTTCACCTGTGATAGAAGTCCGTCGAGGCATGAGTTTCTTGGGTCTCCTGACTGCTTGTATTCCGGTGGTGCCTTGGGCGCAGTGGCACACGAGGAGATTTCAGTTCTGCCTCCTGAACCAGTAGCATCGCGGCTCTCTGAACCAGGAACTCCAGATTCCTCGCTTCATTTCCAACAGCCTTCTGTGGTGGACCAGGAGGAGCAACCCCTCTCTGGGCAGGCCTATCAACCCTGGAGGCTGGATCACGATTACTTCAGTCTCTGGGATTGAGGGGCACATTGTCAGGACCAGAGAGCACTGGGGACATGGGAGCGTCATTTGCCATGCTCCTCGAATCTCCTGGAGCTGGAGGCAGCCAGGGAAGCACTCAAGACGTTCCTGCCCATCATTCAGGGCAGGAGAGTCAAAATTCTAATGGACAAAATAAAGGCTGTTTCGTACATTGTGAAGCAGGGGGGCACGAGGAGTTTGCAGCTTCCCCAGATTTTAGCAGAAATATTCTCGTTTGCCGAAGCCCACCTGCTGGACCTATCTGCATCGTATCTTCCGGGCCCTCAGAATACACTGGCAGACCAACTGAGCAGAAAGTTCTTGAGCCACACAGAGTGGATGCTAAATCTAAAATATCTTGCAGAGATTTTTGCTCAGTGGGGAGTGCCCGAGGTTGATCTAATGGCAACACCGTTGAATTGTCGTAACTACAATGAGGGGGGGCGAAGTGGGACTTTAACGGTGCAAAATGATGGAGAAAAATCTGAATTCTCAAAAATTGTACATTTTATTACACATAGAAAGTGAGGACAAGACAATACATCAATATAAAATGATAAAATCAAGAAAATGCACTCGAAAATATCAACTCTACATGTTTCGCCATCTTCATAATAGCTTCTTCAGGAGTTTTCATAGATATTTCTCGAGAGTGAACATTTCTAGATAACAGAAGGAAAAACATAAAAGACATGGCATGTGTATGTACATAGGGCATATCTCAATGGTCCTAAAATTGGATGCCCAAATGATTTACATATTTGAAAAACAATAATACAAGGAATAAGTACCTTAAAATAACCTGAACCCTTTCTTATGCCGGAGGTGGAGGCAACACAAGTGACGCCACCAAAGCGAGCACAGAGGGGGAGGGGAACCGAGACATCCAACCTGGACCCATAGAGAGGGTGACAGCCAAGCTAGGAATAATGGGTAGGAATAGTGAGAGACCACAGCATGGAAATGCAATTCAACCAAAGATTGCTATATATCCAATTATGTGAGACTAAATATCTGGTTGAAGGATTGCTAATATATTCACCTGTTTATGATGAATGTGCACTTGATTCACTGGGTACCCCAATGTCAAAACAAGGGGCAGAGAGGGAAAATAGTGTTCCCTTAATATCCCCAAATGGGAGGTATCCCTTAAAGAAAAAATGAAGTTTGTTGATTAAATAACGATGACAAACGCAATATAAGTCTGTCAAGTTTAAGGGTATACATACTTACCCTAAGTTAGCAAACTGGGCACATAAATTGTCATGCAGTATTCATAAGTACACCGCCATTGTAATTGAACAGATTTTCCAAAAGTGCGCTCAAATGAAGGAGACTGCACGGGAGAAAAGAGAAAAGAGAGGCATAGAAGGGCATAGTCAGCATCTAATATATCAAAAATATGGAAAGAAGTAAGGTTTGAAAGATTTCATTTACCGCAAGTGGTCTCGAAGTTCATATGTCGGTCCCCGGTGGTCTAGGGGAACGGAGGTACGCCCAGTGGTCCAATGGAGACCGAAGAGGAAGTGCGTCATTAAGACGCGACCGCATCACATGGTTCCGCCGGAACCGGAAGGTCAGGGATAACAACATCCGGTCCGGACATAATGTATGCAGAGGAGGTAACGGATCACAGTAGACAATCCGAAATGGATCCTAAATAGAACTAACAGCATTATAGGAAGGCAGGATTTAAACAAATACCCACAATGCCTATATAATGGGGAAAATCTGAGGACACAATAGGTCATAAAGAAAAAGATTAACCCAATTGATGAATAAATCGATGTTGTGATAAAAATGAGAACTAGAGAAAAAGAAGTTTTGAGAGGCTCCATTAAAGAACACCTGGGAGTTTGAAGGCGGTGCTGCTACTAACCAGGCTGGACCAATTTACCTGGAAAATAAATGTAGGGCACCGCGGGTGCCCATATGGGCAACAAGAACAGAGGCTGGAAACTAGGCTCGGATCCAATGTCCCCCAATACGCTCACCTGAGGGTCTGCCACTCCTAGTCACATCCACCTGACGGCAGGGGTCAGGAATAATATCCAATGGACAAACCACAAAATATCTTGTTCTTTAAGGGGTAGATATACTACATCTGAAAAATAAACATATGATTGCTGTAAAGCCATTTTAACAAGGTGTGTACATATGCCAATATATCAAAGGCATCAAAACGAGAAGGACTTTGTAGCCAAGGTTTAAAATCCAAAGTGCTGGCCAGCACCAGAAATACTGTGCTAGACCCGCAATAAATACAATTGACATTGCCTAGCCAAGAAAGGGCTTGAAACTAATGGATTCATTTATGCCAGGATACTGAGTAGCTGATAAATTAAATATCCACTTGGTTTCACGTTGCAATAAATTTCTATCTACACTTCCACCTCGTTCATTGAGTGGGATGTGTTCCAAAGCAAAGAAGGTCATCATCCTATCGTCGAAGCCATGGTATAAACCCATATGTCGACTAATGGGACTTTCGAACTTTTTGTTCTTGACAAGTTTAACATGGTCACGAATTCGATTGAAAAAGGGCCTTTTTGTTTTGCCTATATAGAAGGCTTTACAACTGCAATACATTATATAGACAATTCCCACTGTTTGACAGTTTGCATAAAAATTCGGTCTATATAATTTTCCATTAGGAAGGATAATTTCACTCAAATTAGGCAGATATCTGCAGAAGTTGCATTTTCTGCAGGAATATGTGCCTGTAGGTGTTTTTTTACATTTGATTGAAGGAGCATAATGACTATGAACCAATTGATCCCTTAACGAGCGAGACCTTTTAAAAGTTATCTGGGGGCGGGCATCAATAAATCTAGATACCTTTTCATCTGCCTCTAAGAGGTACCAAAACTTCTTGAGAATTGACCGTACTTGGTCATGTTGACCAGAGTATCGTGTAATTAAGCGTACCCCATTAGTGTTGGTTTTATTCTTTTTCTTTTTGCCAAAAATCAAATCAGTCCTGTTCCATTTTTTGCTCTATGATAAGATTTTTTCAAACAAGCCCTACTGTAACCTCTACCTAGAAGTCTCTTCTGTAAATTTTTGGCTTCTCTCTCGAAATCTTCAGATTTTGTGCAATTACGCCGTAATCTTAGGTACTGGCTATATGGTATACTAGATACCAGAGGTTGGGGGTGGGAGCTATCTGCTCTCAGTATAGTATTGCCTGCAGTGGTTTTACGAAAGAGGGTGGAACCCAAAATGCCATCTTCATCTACATAAATGGAAATATCCAAAAAGTCCAAGGACTTTTGGCTATAAGTATAGGTGAATTTGAGATTGAAGTCATTGACTTTCAACACCTCAAAAAATCTCAACAACATGTTTAGAGAGCCTGTCCAAATCATAAAAATGTCATCAATAAATCTTCTCCATAGGAGTATACAAGATAAAAAAGACTCCAGGTCATCCCTGGAGAAAAGATCACGCTCCCATCCCCCCAGGTGCAGGTTGGCATAGGAGGGGGCACACTTGGTCCCCATAGCCACCCCCTGCACCTGGAGGTAATGGGAACCATTGAACAGAAAGACATTATTGGACAGAATAAATCTAAGGAGTGAGATGACAAAGGCATTATATTCCACTGAAGAACCTCCTCTCTCTGATAGAAAGCCCTCCACAACTCTAACCCCACAATGATGTGGGATGGAGTTGTAGAGGGCCTCCACATCAATACCCACCAGCCATGCCTCCTCAGGGACTTGGATGCCATCAATGGCTTTGATGAGATCACTAGTGTCCCTAATGTAGGAGGGCAAAGCCAGTACATGGGGACGTAAATAATCATCCACTAATTGGCTGGCTCGTTCCGTTAGGCAGCCATTGCCAGAGACTATTGGTCTACCTGGAGGTTTTTTAAGGTTTTTGTGAACCTTAGTTAGGGCATACATAGTGGGGGTTTTTGGATCCTTAATATTCAAAAATTCCCAAGTTTTTTTGTCTATCAAGGCTCTAGAATAGGCTTCAAAAATAAGTTGACGATATTTGATGATTATTCTTGCTAAGAAACTTTCAGAAATTTTTCTATACCAATCTTTGTTATTCAAAATGTCCAAAACCATAGCTTCATACCCTAATGTGTCGATTACAACGACATTTCCGCCCTTATCTGAAGGTTTTATTGTGAGGGAGGGGTCGTTTTGAAGTGATTGAATAGCTCTAATCTGACTATCATTTAGGTTAGAGGAATTTACATCTTTCCACTTGGTTTTCTGAATTTCCCTAATCAGTTGTTGGGTAAAGGCCCAAATGTTAGGGTTAGATTGCAGTAAAGGAAAAAATTGGGATTTGGATTTGTAAGACGATGGAGGAGGAAAAATGGCCTCCACTTCACGGTTTTCTGGAGTGGCCGTCTGATCAATTAAGTCATCAGAGAAGGGCCAACCTGATGAGTCTCCTTCTTCCCAGAGCTCCATCAAATCACTGAGTGCCTGCATTTCGGCCAGAGAAAATTCCTGGTTTTGTGCAGGCAAGCAGTTGGATTTGATCAGTTGACCTGTTGAAGACTGATTATCTTTTGTCATAATTTACTTTAAACATCAATCTACGAGCGAACAGGTGAACGTCCTTAATTAGCTCGAAGATATCAATTTTTTGAGTAGGACAATAGGTCAGACCAAGAGATAGAACATATATTTGGGTTTCATCAAGTTTTTTTACTAGATAGGTTAATAACTTTCAAGGCATCAGAATCTGAAATCTGAAGCTCAGAAGGTAATTGCTAACTAGTTTGATTTTTTGTGGGCTGAAAAATAGGTGCTGTGCGAATTTCATTATTCACCACTGTGCTGTGACTCATCTTAAGTGAATGTGTAGCATTAAGACTTGGGGTAGCTACTGAATTTTCAATGGCTAACTCATCAAGATTTTGTGACAATTGGGAAGGAGATTGGTGAAATTGTTGGTGATGTTCAGGAGGGAATAGTGGGGTGCGTTTAGAGGAAGTGTTAGAATCTTTTTTGTTTTCTATTTTACGCTTATAGGAACCATTTATTTTTGTGTGACGCTGGGATTTAGTGTGGGAAGATGATGTGGATGATTGGGATGATAAGTCCGAATCACTAACATCATTAGTGTTCATTTGTGAATGAAAGGAACTAGAATGGGAATTTGTATGTAAATTCTTTGTTGTACGTTTATTATTTCTTTCTCTAGTCCAGTGATAAGCTTCATCTTGTTGATATGCTTGCCTATCTCTGGCAAATTTCTTTTCTTTTGTCTTGATCAGATTGCCTACAAGGATTTCTAATTGTTTTTGCATTTTGATGTCTCTCTGAGAGAAGGAGGGATCATTTAATAGTGCTGCACTGTCAAAATAAAGTTGTTTAATATCATTGTTCACAATTTCCAAATCTTTGGTATATTGTGAGCATAATAAATTCATCATTTTTAGAGAGCAGGAATGTAGATTTAATTCCCATTCATTTTTTAGTTCCGCATTGACTGTTTTAATTAAGGGAAAAATCTGAATTCTTAGTCCCCAAGGGACCAGTTTTTCATCAATATACTTCAAAAAATATTTTTTATTGCAAAATATCTTGGATTTTTTTTCCAATAATCTACGCAATCTCGAAAAGAAGTGGTCAAGGGTGATTCCTCCCACTGATGAACTTTGAGCCTGGTGGAACTTGTCCATTAATCCATCGAAATCTTTCCCACAGTAGCCATCCATGGTTACAAGAACCGGGGCCACTGGGGGAGAGGTTTCTAAGTCACAATACCACTAAAACGTAGCTAGGGAATATCTACAAGTAAAGATACCTCATAGAATAAAACAAAAATGTATATATAACAAGAACAAGCTAAGCTTAATTAACACAATGAATACACATTTTTCTCCAGCAATACAGGGGTAGTGGGAAATGTAATCCCTAATCGTAAATTTTAAAGAAATATTGCTAGAGATGAAGTAGGAAGCACCACATCCCTTTAATTAAAGTAACTACAATGAGGGGGGGGCGAAGTGGGACTTTAACGGTGCAAAATGATGGAGAAAAATCTGAATTCTCAAAAATTGTACATTTTATTACACATAGAAAGTGAGGACAAGACAATACATCAATATAAAATGATAAAATCAAGAAAATGCACTCGAAAATATCAACTCTACATGTTTTGCCATCTTCATAATAGCTTCTTCAGGAGTTTTCATAGATATTTCTCGAGAGTGAACATTTCTAGATAACAGAAGGAAAAACATAAAAGACATGGCATGTGTATGTACATAGGGCATATCTCAATGGTCCTAAAATTGGATGCCCAAATGATTTACATATTTGAAAAACAATAATGCAAGGAATAAGTACCTTAAAATAACCTGAACCCTTTCTTATGCCGGAGGTGGAGGCAACACAAGTGACGCCACCAAAGCGAGCACAGAGGGGGAGGGGAACCGAGACATCCAACCTCTTAAAGTTGACCCATAGAGAGGGTGACAGCCAAGCTAGGAATAATGTGTAGGAATAGTGAGAGACCACAGCATGGAAATGCAATTCAACCAAAGATTGCTGTATATCCAATTATGTGAGACTAAATATCTGGTTGAAGGATTGCTAATATATTCACCTGTTTATGATGAATGTGCACTTGATTCACTGGGTACCCCAATGTCAAAACAAGGGGCAGGGAGGGAAAATAGTGTTCCCTTAATATCCCCAAATGGGAGGTATCCCTTAAAGAAAAAATGAAGTTTGTTGATTAAATAACGATGACAAACGCAATATAAGTCTGTCAAGTTTAAGGGTATACATACTTACCCTAAGTTAGCAAACTGGGCACATAAATTGTCATGCAGTATTCATAAGTACACCGCCATTGTAATTGAACAGATTTTCCAAAAGTGCGCTCAAATGAAGGAGACTGCACGGGAGGAAAGAGAAAAGAGAGGCATAGAAGGGCATAGTCAGCATCTAATATATCAAAAATATGGAAAGAAGTAAGGTTCGAAAGATTTCATTTACCGCAAGTGGTCTCGAAGTTCATATGTCGTTCCCCGGTGGTCTAGTGTAATACTGACCGTGCTGCGCCGGCATTTATACACCCTCTCCACTCCCTCGGCGTCTGACGTCACCGAGGGAGTGAGAGCGAGGTACGCCCAGTGGTCCAATGGAGACCGAAGAGGAACCTATCTAGTAAAAAACTTGATGAAACCCAAATATATGTTCTATCTCTTGGTCTGACCTATTGTCCTACTCAAAAAATTGATATCTTCGAGCTAATTAAGGACGTTCACCTGTTCGCTCGTAGATTGATGTTTAAAGTAAATTATGACAAAGATAATCAGTCTTCAACAGGTCAACTGATCAAATCCAACTGCTTGCCTGCACAAAACCAGGAATTTTCTCTGGCCGAAATGCAGGCACTCAGTGATTTGATGGAGCTCTAGGAAGAAGGAGACTCATCAGGTTGGCCCTTCTCTGATGACTTAATTGATCAGACGGCCACTCCAGAACACCGTGAAGTGGAGGCCATTTTTCCTCCTCCATCGTCTTACAAATCCAAATCCCAATTTTTTCCTTTACTGCAATCTAACCCTAACATTTGGGCCTTTACCCAACAAGTGATTAGGGAAATTCAGAAAACCAAGTGGAAAGATGTAAATTCCTCTAACCTAAATGATAGTCAGATTAGAGCTATTCAATCACTTCAAAACGACCCCTCCCTCACAATAAAACCTTCAGATAAGGGCGGAAATGTCGTTGTAATGGACACATTAGGGTATTAAGCTATGGTTTTGGACATTTTGAATAATAAAGATTGGTATAGAAAAATTTCTGAAAGTTTCTTAGCAAGAATAATCATCAAATATCGTCAACTTATTTTTGAAGCCTATTCTAGAGCCTTGATAGACAAAAAAACTTGGGAATTTTTGAATATTAAGGATCCAAAAACCCCCACTATGTATGCCCTACCTAAGGTTCACAAAAACCTTAAAAAACCTCCAGGTAGACCAATAGTCTCTGGCAATGGCTGCCTAACGGAATGAGCCAGCCAATTAGTGGATAATTATTTACGTCCCCATGTACTGGCTTTGCCCTCCTACATTAGGGACACTAGTGATCTCATCAAAGCCATTGATGGCATCCAAGTCCCTGAGGAGGCATGGCTGGTGGGTATTGATGTGGAGGCCCTCTACAACTCCATCCCACATCATTGTGGGGTTAGAGTTGTGGATGGCTTTCTATCAGAGAGAGGAGGTTCTTCAGTGGAATATAATGCCTTTGTCATCTCACTCCTTAGATTTATTCTGTCCAATAATGTCTTTCTGTTCAATGGTTCCCATTACCTCCAGGTGCAGGGGGTGGCTATGGGGACCAAGTGTGTCCCCTCCTATGCCAACCTGCACCTGGGGGGATGGGAGCGTGATCTTTTCTCCAGGGATGACCTGGAGTCTTTTTTATCTTGTATACTCCTATGGAGAAGATTTATTGATGACATTTTTATGATTTGGACAGGCTCTCTAAACATGTTGTTGAGATTTTTTGAGGTGTTGAAAGTCAATGACTTCAATCTCAAATTCACCTATACTTATAGCCAAAAGTCCTTGGACTTTTTGGATATTTCCATTTATGTAGATGAAGATGGCATTTTGGGTTCCACCCTCTTTCGTAAAACTACTGCAGGCAATACTATACTGAGAGCAGATAGCTCCCACCCCCAACCTCTGGTATCTAGTATACCATATAGCCAGTACCTAAGATTACGGCGTAATTGCACGAAATCTGAAGATTTCGAGAGAGAAGCCAAAAATTTACAGAAGAGACTTCTAGGTAGAGGTTACAGTAGGGCTTGTTTGAAAAAATCTTATCATAGAGCAAAAAAATGGAACAGGACTGATTTGATTTTTGGCAAAAAGAAAAAGAATAAAACCAACACTAATGGGGTACGCTTAATTACACGATACTCTGGTCAACATGACCAAGTACGGTCAACTCTCAAGAAGTTTTGGTACCTCTTAGAGGCAGATGAAAAGGTATCTAGATTTATTGATGCCCGCCCCCAGATAACTTTTAAAAGGTCTCGCTCGTTAAGGGATCAATTGGTTCATAGTCATTATGCTCCTTCAATCAAATGTAAAAAAACACCTACAGGCACATATTCCTGCAGAAAATGCAACTTCTGCAGATATCTGCCTAATTTGAGTGAAATTATCCTTCCTAATGGAAAATTATATAGACCGAATTTTTATGCAAACCGTCAAACAGTGGGAATTGTCTATATAATGTATTGCAGTTGTAAAGCCTTCTATATAGGCAAAACAAAAAGGCCCTTTTTCAATCGAATTCGTGACCATGTTAAACTTGTCAAGAACAAAAAGTTCGAAAGTCCCATTAGTCGGCATATGGGTTTATACCATGGCTTCGACGATAGGATGATGACCTTCTTTGCTTTGGAACACATCCCACTCAATGAACGAGGTGGAAGTGTAGATAGAAATTTATTGCAACATGAAACCAAGTGGATATTTAATTTATCAGCTACTCAGTGCATACTACTACTGCTACTCAATGCTGTTAGTTCTATTTAGGATCCATTTCGGATTGTCTACTGTGATCCGTTACCTCCTCTGCATACATTATGTCCGGACCGGATGTTGTTATCCCTGACCTTCCGGTTCCGTCGGAACCATGTGATGCGGTCGCGTCTTAATGACGCACTTCCTCTTCGCTGGGTGTACCTCGCTCTCACTCCCTCGGTGACGTCAGACGCCGAGGCGGTGGAGAGGGTGTATAAATGCCGGCGCAGCACGGTCAGTATTACACTAGACCACCGGGGAACGACATATGAACTTCGATACCACTTGCGGTAAATGAAATCTTTCGAACCTTACTTCTTTCCATATTTTTGATATATTAGATGCTGACTATGCCCTTCTATGCCTCTCTTTTCTCTTTCCTCCCGTGCAGTCTCCTTCATTTGAGCGCACTTTTGGAAAATCTGTTCAATTACAATGGCGGTGTACTTATGAATACTGCATGACAATTTATGTGCCCAGTTTGCTAACTTAGGGTAAGTATGTATACCCTTAAACTTGACAGACTTATATTGCATTTGTCATCGTTATTTAATCAACAAACTTCATTTTTTCTTTAAGGGATACCTCCCATTTGGGGATATTAAGGGAACACTATTTTCCCTCCCTGCCCCTTGTTTTGACATTGGGGTACCCAGTGAATCAAGTGCACATTCATCATAAACAGGTGAATATATTAGCAATCCTTCAACCAGATATTTAGTCTCACATAATTGGATATATAGCAATCTTTGGTTGAATTGCATTTCCATGCTGTGGTCTCTCACTATTCCTACCCATTATTCCTAGCTTGGCTGTCACCCTCTCTATGGGTCAACTTTAAGAGGTTGGATGTCTCGGTTCCCCTCCCCCTCTGTGCTCGCTTTGGTGGCGTCACTTGTGTTGCCTCCACCTCCGGCATAAGAAAGGGTTCAGGTTATTTTAAGGTACTTATTCCTTGTATTATTGTTTTTTCAAATATGTAAATCATTTGGGCATCCAATTTTAGGACAATTGAGATATGCCCTATGTACATACACATGCCATGTCTTTTATGTTTTTCCTTCTGTTATCTAGAAATGTTCACTCTCGAGAAATATCTATGAAAACTCCTGAAGAAGCTATTATGAAGATGGCGAAACATATAGAGTTGATATTTTCGAGTGCATTTTCTTGATTTTATCATTTTATATTGATGTATTGTCTTGTCCTCATTTTCTATGTGTAATAAAATGTACAATTTTTGAGAATTCAGATTTTTCTCCATCATTTTGCACCGTTAAAGTCCCACTTCGCCCCCCTCATTGTAGTTACTTTAATTAAAGGGATGTGGTGCTTCCTACTTCATCTCTAGCAATATTTCTTTAAAAAATAACCGTTGAATTGTCATGTTCCTCAATTTTTCTCCCGCTTCTTTAGTCCACAAGCTCTAGAACAGGATGCTCTATCGCAGGAATGGCGCTTCAAGCAAGTTTACCTATTTCCCCCAATTTCTCTGATCCTCAAGTCATTATTAAAGATCAAGGAGGAAGGACTTCCAGCTATTATGATAGCCCCATTTTGGCCGAGGAGGCCATGGTTTACCCTTCTTTGTCACCTGACAGCGTGTCTTCCAATCAGGCTGCCTCGAGTCAGAGACCTTCTCCTGTGCCATCCTCATCCCAACCCGGCCAGTCTGGTCTTGATTGCATGGAATGTGAGAGGGACAAACTGCAAGGCCTAAATCTCTCAATGATGTCCACCCTTCTGTCAGCCAGAAAGAATTCTACCAAGACCACTTACTATAGAATTTGGCAGAGATTCTAAACCTTTTCGATCCAGAGGAGGTTTTCTTTCCATTCCCCCCACAGTGGCTAATATTTTAGACTTCCTACAGTCCGGTCTGGATGCAGGTCTGGGCTACAACACCCTTAAAGTACAATTATCCGTAGAGTTGAGCGAACACCTGGATGTTCGGGTTCGGCGGGTTCGACCGAACTTGAAAAAAAAGTGGAGACCCAAACTTTTGAGCACTAAAATGCCTCTAAAACAAACATGGAAAGGGCTAGGGGGCTGCAAATGGCAGCAAAATCACCTCAACTTAAAAGAACTTAAAAAACAGAAAAATAAAAAATAATCATCTTGAACCTAGGCTCTAGCGATCACAGGATGATCGCATTTAGCGTAAATAACAATATAACAAGGCAAGTGGGGAACATAAGAACCCTAAACTTCAGAAGGGCAAACTTTCCAAAATTGTGCTCATTGATGGAAAGGGTAAACTGGGACCAAACCCTGGGAACACTGACCACGGAGGAAAAATGGGAATGCTTTAGGAACATATTAAACAAATGATTCTTGCAGTGCATTCCTATGGGAAATAAATTTAGAAGAGACAAGGCCAAACCTGGCTGGCTAAACCGTAATGTTAAAAAACGTATTAGGGGGAAAAAAATGACCTTCAAGGAATATAAATCAGAGGGCACAGTATCGGCTTTCGAGCAATACAAGGAGGCAAATAAGAAAAGTAAATACAAAATCAAAATAGCTAAAATCAACTTTGAGAGACAAATAGCGGAGGATAGTAAAAAGAACCCAAAGAAATTCATTAAATATATAAACAGAAAAAAAAATAGGTCAGAGCATATTGCACACATAATTAACGAAGATGGGGGGGATGGTTACAGAGGACACTGAAAAAGAAACAGCGCTGAACACTTTTTTCTCGTCAGTCTTTACACAGGAAAAGGATGGGTACACTGACCATGACTGTATGGTTAGTAGTAATACACAGGACTTGCCGCTATGGCTAACAGAGGGTGAAATCAGGGAAAGGCTGGATGAAATTAACACAAATAAATCACCAGGCCCGGATGGCGTACATCCGAGAGTACTCAAAGAACTCAGTAAGGTTATATTTAGACCACTGTTCCTGATCTTTGCTGACAGTATTATGACAGGAAATGTACCAGGGGATTGGAGGAAAGCTAACGTGATACCGAAATTCAAAAAAGGGAAGAGGCGTGTCCCGGGTAATTATAGGCCTGTCAGTCTGACATCGATAGTATGTAAACTTCTGGAGGGGATGATAAGGGACTATATCGTAGAGTTTGCTAAAGACAACAACATCATCAGCAGTAACCAGCACGGGTTTACAAATGGGCGTTCTTGTCAAACCAATCTCTTAACATTCTACGAGGAGGTGAGCTGTGAGCTAGATAGGGGCAGACCAGTGGATGTGGTGTACCTGGATTTCGCTAAGGCGTTTGATACAGTTCCCCACAAGCGCTTAATTTATAAAATAAGGTCTGCAGGTATTGACCGCAGGGTTTGCTCTTGGATACGGAATTGGCTAAAAGGGCGTGTCCAAAGGGTGGTAATAAACAGCGCATACTCAGATTGGTCTGAGGTGGTAAGTGGGGTAGCCCAAGGCTCAGTCCTGGGACCAACCTTGTTCAATTTATTCATAAACAGCATTGAGGACGGGATCAGTAGTTCTATATCAGTTTTTGCAGATGACACAAAATTGGGCAGGGCAATAACTGCACTGCATGAAGCAGATATCCTACAGAATGACCTGGACAAAATAACAGAGTGGGCAACGACATGGCAAATAAGGTTTAATGTGGAGAAGTGTAAGGTTTTGTACTTGGGGACTAAAAATATAAAAGCGCAATACACGTTAGGGGGGGAACCCTTGGGGGAATCAAAAATGGAGAAAGATCTGGGAGTCTTGGTTGATGATAGACTAGGCAATAGCAAGCAATGTCATGCGGCAGCTGCCAAAGCCAGCAGAATATTAGCATGCATAAAGAAAGCGATGTATTCCAGACATAAGACTACAATCCTTCCACTTTATAAAACTCTGGTCCGACCACATCTGGAGTATTCTGTCCAGTTCTGGTTGCCAGTTCTCAGGAGGGATGTGTTGGAGCTGGAGAGAATCCAGAGAAGGGCAACTAAACTAATTAGGGGATTGGAGGACCTTAATTATGAAGAGCGTCTGCAATCACTTGATTTATTCTCCCTGGAGAAGAGACGCCTGAGAGGGGACATGATAGCAATTTATGAAAATCTCAATGGTGATCTCGGCATAGAAAAAAAGCTATTCAGTCGAAGGGATTGCATGAGGACTCGAGGGCATACAATGCGATTAGAGGAGAAGCGTTTTAACCTCAAGCAACGTGGGGGGTTCTTTACTGTTAAAGCTACAAGATTGTGGAATTCTCTACCACAAGAGGTGGTTTCTGTGGGAAGTATGGTGGCTTTCAAAAGACGTACATTTCAAGGATCAGAACATTCAGGGGTATGTGAGATGATTACGGCCACACACACCTACACAGGTTGAACTGGATGGACTATTGTCTTTATTCAACCTCACCTACTCTGTATGTAACTATGTAACTATGAATGATGTAGGAGGAGGTCGAGGCCGATATGGAGTAGGAGGTTGAGGTGGTGGAGGATACGGCGGTGTAGGTGGAAGCGGCGGCGGCGGTGGAGGAGGAGGACGAGGCCCATATGGAGTAGGAGGTTGAGGTGGCGGTGGATGTGGCGGTGGATGTGGCGGTGTAGGTGGAAGTGGCGGTGGAGGAGGACGAGGTAGCCAACACTGGTTTTTGTTTTTAATTTTATTTCTTTTTAAATTAGGGTACACCCCAAAAAGAGTGAGAAAGATCAAAAATACAACAATGGCTGGGTAAGGACGGTATACATGTCTATTCTGCACAAGGTACGGACAAGTCCTGTGGGATCCATGCCTGGTTCATTTTAATGAACGTGAGCTTGTCCACATTGGCTCTGGACAGGCGGCTGCGCTTGTCTGTGATAACGCCCCCAGCCGTGCTAAATACATGTTCAGATAATACACTGGCTGCAGGGCACGCCAGCACCTCCAAGGCGTGAAGGGCAAGCTCAGGCCATGTGCCCAATTTGGAGACCCAGAAGTTGAAGGGGTCAGACCCGTCATTCAGTACGTCTAGGGTGTGCATACATAATGCTCCACCCTGTTAGTGCTGGGTGGTGGTGCTGCTGTTGGAGCTCCAAGGAGAGGACGTGGTCAATCTGTGGCAGCTACACGCACAAGTGAAACACCTTTCTCAGCTGCGAGTAGGCGACAGAAACTTACAGCAGTATTTGGCAGGGCCTAATGCGCCTCAAATGTTGAGGCCAGAACAAGTACAGACGAAAGTAGATTGGGTTGCTGGCAGTGCCTCCAGTTCCTTCACATTGTCTCCCACCCAGTCTTCTGCTGAAAGGTCAGAGTTGGCACCTGCAGCCCATATCCATCAATCTTTCACCTCACCCCCCTGCAAATCAGCCAAGCAGTCTGAGCCCCAAGTCATGCAGCAGTCTCTTCTTCTTTTTGATGACTCTGTTAGCATGGTTTCCCAGGGCCATCCACCTAGCCCTGCCCCAGAAGTGGAAGAGATTGAGTGCACCGATGCCCAACCACTTATGTCTCAAGATGAGTACAGGGAAGGACCATCGCAGCACGTTTCAGATAATGACGAAACACAGGTGCCAACTGCCGTGGAATTCCGAATTGTGGAGACCCACAACGGTTGCAGGGGTAAAGACTGCGTAGAAGATGATGAGGAGGACGATGAGGTCCTCGACCCCACATGGTATGAACGTCATGCAGGTGACCTGAGTAGTTTGGAGGAAGAGGCGGTGGTCGCACAGAGCCACCAGCAAAGCAGAAGAGGGAGCAGGGTGCAAAAGCGGAGCGGCCGTGCCCCAGACACTACGCCTGCTACTGCCCAACGCAGCAAGGGACCGAGCACAGCAAAGCCAGCTCACAGGAGTTCCCTAGCATGGCAGTTCTTCAGACAATGTGCTGATGACAGGACACGAGTGGTTTGCACGCTGTGCAATCAGAGCCTGAAGCGAGGCATAAACCTTCTCAACCTGAGCACAACCTGCATGACCAGGCACCTAAGTGCAAAGCACGAGCTGCAGTGGAGTAGACACCTCAAAAACTAAGAAAGGTCTCTGGCTCCTCCTGCTTCCTCTTCTGCTGCTGAAGTATCGGCCTCTTCATCCACCTCTGTAGTGAGACCGGCAGCTGCCACCCCGCAAACAGAAGATCTGCCAGCAACACCACCACCTGGGTCACCAACAACCATCTCCACAATGTCCCATGGAAGCGTTCAGCTTTCTATCTCCCAAGCACTGGAGCGAAAGAGGAAGTACCCCCCTACCCACCCGCGATCCCTGGCCCTGAATGCCAGCATTTCAAAATACCTGGCCTTTGAAATGCTGTCATTCCGTCTGCTGGAGACGCAGAGTTTTAAAAGCCTTATGGC
This sequence comes from Pelophylax lessonae, assembly GCF_965119305.1. NCBI lineage: Eukaryota > Metazoa > Chordata > Amphibia > Anura > Ranidae > Pelophylax > Pelophylax lessonae. The sequence goes on along the minus strand of NC_138778.1, from coordinate 77,600,060 downwards.
GGTGGCTGTCCCACAGTACGTCGTTCCCAGCCGCCACTACTTTTCCAGGCAAGCTATCCCTTCCCTACACAACCAAGTGGGTGACAAAATCAGGTGTGCACTGCGCAACGCCATCTGTGGCAAGGTCCACCTAACTACGGATACGTGGACCAGTAAGCATGGTCAGGGACGTTATATCTCCCTAACAGCACACTGGGTAAATGCAGTGTCGGCTGGGCCTGAGGCGGATGGCAGTTTGGCGCATGTCATTCCACCACCGAGGATTGCAGTGCGCTTCACTTTGTCTCCTGTTCCTAACTCCTCCTACTCCGCTTCCTCATCCTCTACCGCCTCCTCATCCGGTCAGCGTAACACCTTCACCTCCAACTTCAGCACAGCCAGGGGTAAACGACAGCAGGCAGTTTTAAAACTGGCCTGTTTTGGGGGAAAAACCACACACCGCGAAGGATTTGTGGAGGGGCATTGAACAGCAGACCGGTGGTGCAGAGGTTCCTTAGAAATTACCCCGATATGTCAGAGCTGCTGCAGATAGTGCAGGCCGTCTGTGTGCACTTTCGGCGTTCTCACCCTGCTGCTGCTCGTCTGTCAGCGCTGCAGCGTAACTTCGGCCTTCCTGCTCACCGCCTCATATGTGACGTGCCCACAAGGTGGAACTCTACCTTGCACATGCATGCCAGACTGTGCGAGCAGCAGCAGGCCATAGTGGAGTATCAGCTGCAGCACGCACGCATGAGTCGCTCTGCGGAACAGCACCACTTCACCACCAGTAACTGGGCATCCATGCGAGACCTGTGTGCCTTGTTGCACTGTAACATATGCAGACTAGGCCACAATTTTTTCCCTAAATAGGTGTTTATTGAATAGCGGAATAGAACAACAGTATCCAACGAGTATATCTCACAGTAAAATATGCAGACTAAGCCGCAATGTTATATTTTTTCCCTAAATGGGTGTTTATTGTATAGCGGACTAGAACATCAGTATACCTGCACATTGGGTGTATCTCACATGTACAGATACAGACTAAGCCGCAATTTAATATCTTTCTGTCCCCTATCGCAATGCGCAATACAACAGTATGCAATGGGTGAATCTCACTGTAACATATGCGGACAGGGACGCAATCAACTTTTTTTTCCCCTAAATGTTTTTTTATTGCAAGGCGCAATACAACAGTATGCAATGGGTGTATCTCACTGTAACATACGCGGACAGGGCCGCAATCAACTTTTTTGTCCCCTAAATAGTTTTTTTTATTGCAAGGCGCAATACAAAAGTATGCAATGGGTGTATCTCACTGTGACGTATGCGGACAGGGCAGCAATAAACTCTTTTGTCCCCTAAATCGTGTTTTTTATTGCAAGGCGCAATACAACAGTATGCAATGGGTGTATCTCACTGTAACATATGAGGACAGGGCCGCAATCAACTTTTTTTGCCCCTAAATGTTTTTTTTATTGCAAGGCGCAATACAACAGTATGCAATGGGTGTATCTCATTGTAACATATGAGGATATGGCCGCAATAAACTTTTTTTGTCCCCTAAATAGTTTTTTTTTTTATTGCAATGCGCAATACAACAGTATGCAATGGGTGTATCTCACTGTAACATACGCGGACAGGGCCGCAATCAACTTTTTTTGCCCCTAAATGTTTTTTTTATTGCAAGGCGCAATACAACAGTATGCAATGGGTGTATCGCACTGTAATATATGAATGTCTGTCTAAACGCTGTAAGTCACAGTAAAATATGAAGGAAAAAAGTTTTTTTCTTATTAAAATGCAGATTAAGCACACACATATGCACTGAGGTTGCATGAAATGTGCAGCACCACACGCCTAACAGGTTGGATACTGTTGTTCTATTCCGCTATTGAATAAAAAAAAAAAAAAAAAACATTTGAATGAAAAACTGAAAAAATTGAATTTTTGTGAGAACTTACCATAAAATTCTTTTCTCTGAGTCCTCTGGCAGTCGCCGACCCACTCATACAGTCTTCACTACTGGGTATTGGTCTTATCCACAGGAATAAGCTAGGCAGATTTTGTTAGAAACATTCACAAAACTTTGCATAGACACACCTATAGGGGCTGTCCCTCTGATCCAATACCCCCCTGCTAGCAGCATTCCCAATTCAGTTTGGTAGCAAGCAGTAGATAGTCCATGAACCCAAAAAGAGGGGCGGGGCGGCGACTGTCAGAGGACTCAGAGAAAATAATTTTACAGTAAGTTCTTACAAAAATTCTATTTTCTCTTACGTCCTCTGACAGTCACCGCCCACTCATACAGTCTTCACTACTGGGATGTCCCAAAGCAGTGTAGATGTGAGGGGTGGGAAACGTAACCGTCTCAAAGGCAATGCAGCACCCAGGTCAGAGAAAAGAACGTTATCTGAACCAGAAAGGTAACACACTGGGTAACAGGAAAGCTCAACAGGAGCGACTAACCCAGGAAAGCAAAATAACCAAGGGGGAAAAAAAAACCAACAGGAGGGGACAGGCTAAAAAACGCCATGTCTCCCCTAAGGCACTGCCGCACTCAGAACTTTGCGGCCAAAGAAGGCATCTGCCGATGCCAAAACATCAAGTTTGTAAAATTTGGTAAAGGTGTGCACGGGCGACCAGGTCGCCGCTTTGCACACCTGGGACACCGACGCCTGATGGCAAAAGGCCCAAGACGCAACCACCGCTTTGGTAGAGTGCGCCGTGACAGGGAAGGGCGGAACCCATTCCCTTAACAAACAAGCCTGTACAATCGTCTGTCTGATCCATTTAGAAATGGTTGCCGCAGACGCAGCCGTACCCTTCCGAGGTCCCTCAGGAAGGACAAAAAGAGAATCCGACTTTTTGAAGGATTCAGTAGACGACAGGTAAACCCTGATCGCCCGGACTACATCCAAGGAATGCAAAGCAAACTCCTTAAGATGCTTAGGATTCGCACACAGCGAAGGCAAGACAATGTCCTCATTGAGATGGAAAACCGACACCACCTTAGGAAGGAAGATTGATGAGGTCGCAAGACCACCTTATCCAAATGAACAACCAGGTAGGGAGAGTGGCAAGATAGGACCGCCAACTCCAACACTCTACGAGCAGATGTGATCGCCACCAGAAAGGCGACCTTCCGTGACAGTGCAGGCAGAGGAATCTCCCTGATTATCTCAAATAGAGGGCGTTGCAAAACGGACAAAACCAAATCCAAGTCCCAAGAAAACAAGGGTGCCCCAATAGGGGGAGCCAGATGACGCACCCCTTGAATAAAGGTGAGGATCAAGGAATTTGACGCCAAGTGGGGCTGGAAAGGAATGGCCAGTGCAGATAACTGACCCTTGATAGTGGTCAGTGCAAGACGCTGGTCCATACCAGATTGCAGGAATGCCAACAACCTCGCCACGAAAAGGAGCGAGGATGGAAACCCTGCGACTCGCACCAGGCGAAATAAGCCTTCCAGGTACGACAATAAATCTTACCAGACAAGGCCTTCCTTGCCTTAAGTATAGTAGGAATGACCGCCGACGAGAGACCCCGATCTCTCAAGACCTGGCTTTCAACAGCCACGCCGTTAAAGCCAGCAACTGTAAAGCAGGATGGAAGATCGGCCTCTGAGACAGCAGATCGTCCCGTAGTGGGAGCCGCCAAGGAGGCTCGACGACCAGTTGCATGATGTCCGCATACCAAGACCGGCGCGGCCAGTCTGAGACCACTAGAATCACCAACCTTGGTTCCGAGACCAACCTGCGCAGGAACCTTGACAACAACTGAATCGGGGGAAGGCATAAATCAGACGATACCGAGTCCAAGGCACCACCAGCGTGTCCGAGGCGTCTGCCAGAGGATCGCATGTTCTTGCCACGAACCTTGTCCAGGCAGGGGAGACCGCTCCAGGTGAGACTGGGATCAGGTGCTGGTCGGATCCGCAATCCAGGATAACTTCAAACAAAAGGGAATTACCGCACTCCCTGTATTTTTTTAACAATTTTACCGATGTATTTTCAGAAAAAGGATTGTCTTTATTCCACATCAATCGAAATGGCAGATACAGGTACACACTGTGAGTGCAGGACAATCGGTGGACGCGTTTCACGACTGGATATGTCGCTTATTCATCACCACGAACCTTCCCACCTTGTTGTTGAGACGAGATGCGAACAGATCCACGTCCGGGGATCCCCATCGCACACACAGCATCTGAAACACCTCTGGGTGTAGGGACCGTTCTCACTGGTCCAGGGTCTGACGGCTCAGATAGTCGGCCTTCCAGTTCTCCACACCTGGAATGTGAACTGCCGAAAGCGCAGAGACCCGCGTCTCGGCCCAAGACAGAATCTTGGCCACTTCCTTGGCCGCCCGGGCACTCCTGGTGCCCCCTTGGTGGTCCGACCAACGGATCAAACCTAGTCTGATTGCTCTCAGTTCCAAGACATTTATCGGTAGAGAGGATTCCTCCTCCGACCAAGTGCCAAATTGCCCAGAACGCCACCCCAGCCCGACAGGCTGGCGTCCGTGGTGACCACCATCCATAACAACGGCTGGGAGGATTTTTCTTCCGTTAGAGCCGGAGACTGGTGCCACCACAGAAGATTCGCTCTGACTTGGTGGCTCAAAGATATCCTCCTTTCCAAGGACTGAGGATGCCTGTCCCACCTGACTAGACTCTCCGCTTGCAGAGATCGTGTGTGGAACTGTGCAAATGGTATCGCCTCGAAGGCCGACACCATCAATTCCCCGAGACCGCATGCCGGTCGTTGTCCCTGAGGGACTTGACCTCGTTCTGTAGAGTCTGGAGTTTGTCATCCGGCAGGAAGACTTTTGCCTGGGCAGAGACCAGAATCATCCCCAGGTAAGGGAGGCGAACAGAAGGAGACAATGTCGACTTCTGAAAATTGATGGTCCACCCGAACTCCTGGAGCATCTGAACTGCGGTTGACAGATCGTGAACCAGAACTCGACCTTAACAGGAGATTGTCCAGATATCCAAGGATGGCAATCCCCTGCGCCCGCAACAGGGCCTGGACAGGAGCCAACACTTTGGTAAACACCCTTGGAGCCGAAGCGAGACCGGAAAGGCAACGCCACGAACTGAAAGTGCTCCACTACTATTGCGAATCAGAGGTACCTCTGATGACCTTCGGAAATGGGGAAGTATAAACCGCATCCTTGAGGTCGATGGAAGCCAGGAAAACTCCCGGGCTCAGGGAGACCACCACCGATCGGAGGGATTCCATGCGGGACTTTTGAACCCGCAGGAAGCGGTTCAGAAACTCTAAGTCCAGAATTGGACGCACCTTGCCCTCCTTTCTGGGCACCGTGAACAGATTTGAGTGGAACCCCCGAAACCTGTCCCAATGTGGCACCGGGACAATCACCCCCTGGGCGAGGAGATCCTGAACCGCCCGTTGGAGATCTTGGAAACAATCTGGGGTCAAAAGAAGATTTGAGGGAAAGAATCTGTCTGCTGGGCGCGATCGAAATTCGATCTTGTATCCTGAGTGAATGAGTTCCTGAACCCATCTGTCCTGAATCTTGGCCAGCCAAGGTCCAGAAAAACAGCGCAGACATCCCCCCACCCCGAAAGCTGGTGAGGGTGCCCCTTCAGGACAAGGCGGACGGGGCCGCCGTGCCAGTGTGGGCGGCTTTTTGCTTGCCCGTCCAAGGCTTCTTCTGGCCACCAGAGGCCTTGAAGGATTTGCCCTTGTCTTGTGCCTTGAAAGCACGAAAGGACCCCTAGTTAGGTTTAAAGGAAGGGCCCCGCTTACCGCGGAAAGACTTGCCCCTGGACACCTGGGGCAGCAGTGTGCATTTACCCCCAGTGACCCCCTTAACCAATTCGTCCAGTGAGTCCCCAAAAAAGCGATTCCCTGCATAAGGGATGGCAGACACCGTCTTCTTGGAAGTCTGGTCGGCCGACCAGCTGTTCAACCACACGATGCGACGGATCGTCACTGCGACCGCAGATAAGCGGGAGACTAAAGGGGCCTCATCCAAGGCCGCGTCACACAGGTATAAAACAGCCTTAATAATTTGGTCCACCATCTCCAGAGTAGCAGGAGGGGCGGAATCAGCCACAAGGGTGCGTCTTAGCACCTTAGTCCACTCCACCACAGCCTGAGAGACCATTACTGTGGCGAACACGAGTTTCATCAAGGAGCCTGCCACCATATAGGAGTGGCGGGCAAGAGACTCCACCCGCCTATCCCCCGGGTCCCTAAACACCGGAGAATCCCCCGCGGGCATCAGAGTGGCTTTGTTTAACCTGGATACTGTGTTGCCCACCTTAGGGGCCACAGTCCAGTGCGAATCCACCGGAGACGCAAAGGGATAACGGTACTGAAACCGCTTGGGTACCACAAAATTGCGCTCTAAATTACGCCATTATTCGTTCACTGTATCGTGAAACTCAGCGGGACAGGGAAACACCTGAACCAATTTCTGGGTTCTGCGGGTCCCAAAGGAAGACCGCTTACCCAGCGGGTAGGGCTCATCTTCTAAATGTAGCACGTCATTAACAGAGCTAGTGAGCGCAGACATTGCAGCGCGTTCTCTGGCCGACCCGGAGGGGGAATCACCCACCTCCTCCTCCTCCTCCCCCCCTGTCCGACTGAGAGGACTGAGACCCCTGAGGGGTACACTGTCCGTGGCAACCAAATCTAGCTCCAAATCAGAAGATTGAGAAAGCCTGGGCCTTTTCTTAGAAGCCCGCTCAGACATCAACAGATCCACTTTAGACGCTAAAGTCGTAAGTGCAGCAGTAAGTGAGACAATTGCAGAGGATTTAGGAGTACCTGAACCCTCCACCAGAGCTGGGGGGAAGTTGCTATCCTGGGACTCCCGCCGCAATGTACCGCAATTAGCGACTAGCCTGTGCTACCAGGCACTGAAGGATATAACTGCCAGCAGAGATATAAACCCAAAAAAATAGCAGAAAAGCCCCCAGAAGCTCGATCTGAGTGCTCAGAAGAAGGAAATGATGTCACACCACTAGAGTCCGAACATAGGTTTGAGCCACAAGAAAATGGTTGCCAATGTCAGTCTATGGGGGAGGCTCCGAGAAAATGGCCGCCGAGCACATGAGGAAACACATTGCCCACACTAAAGATGGCGCCCGAAAAGGGCGCTAAGCATTACAGAAAATGGCTGCTGCCCTTACAATGAGGCCAAAACAGCCTGCCCACACCCGAAATGGCGGCCCCACAGTTTTACTCCGCTGCGGCCCCCACACACATGTCTGTACCCCCAAAACGAAGCATAAGCATCACAAGGGACTCAGGGACCCCCGCAAACCCCCCACACCACGGCAGCACCGCTATAGCGCCCCCGCAGGGACCGTGAGGTACACACGGGAACCATACATACAGACATGAGGGGGATATCACAGACTCCACATAGACTGCCATCCCCATAACAGAGGCCCCACATACACCCCCTGACAGAAAATGCCATAGACAGAGGGGTAGCATGGTAGTCACCGATCCAGCGAAAAACATGGGTGCCGCTCTGAGACAGGAAGCCTCCCACTCTGGGTGGGTGTGCCGTCAGCCAAACAGGACGCTAGCAACACGCGGCGTACCGCAGTTGAGACATCCTAGCGAAGTAACCACTCCGTAGGCTTTGTCCCTGAGGACAGGGACAGGTCGTTTGCGAGGCCTGAGCGTACGCATAGCCTGCTAACGCTCGATGGCAGGCTGGGATTCCGTAAGGCTCTAGTACAACCAGTGCGATTCCCAGCTCCGCAAACGCTGTAGTCTCCGAAGTCTTACTAACTAAGTGGAGGAACAAATAAAAAGCTATTAGTGTAAAGAAAAAAACACTTTGCAGAAATAAAAATTAAGAAGCAGAAAAAAAGGCTGAGACTGCCGCCCCAGCCAAGGGAAGCCTGCCTACTCCTAACTAGGAAAAGACAAACTGAATTGGGAATTCTGCTAGCAGGGGGGTATTTGACCAGAGGGACAGCCCCCATAGGTGTGTCTATGCAAAGTTTTGTGAATGTTTCTAACAAAATCTTCTGCCTAGCTTACTCCTGTGGATAAGACCAATACCCAGTAGTGAAGACTGTATGAGTGGGCGGCGACTGTCAGAAGACGTAAGAGAAATCATTTTTTTACCCTAAATACTGTAAAAGAATTATTTCCCCTCACATTGGTGCTTTTTGAAGAGCAGGTTAGAAAAGCAATGTCTGTCTGACATACAGTCTTTAAAGTTAAATATGAAGGAAAAAATGTTTTTTATTTTTTAAATGCAGATTAAGCACACACATATGCACTGAGGTTGCATGAAATGTGCAGCACCGCACGCCTAACAGGTTGGATACTGTTGTTCTATTCCGCTATTGAATAAAAAAAAAAAACCCATTTGAATGAAAAACTGAAAAATAATTTTTTTACCCTAAATACTGTAAAATAATTATTTTCCCCTCACATTGGTGCTTTTTGAAGAGCAGGTTAGAAAAGCAATGTCTGTCTGACATACAGTCTTTAAAGTTAAATATGAAGGAAAAAATGTTTTTTCTTTTTTAAATGCAGATTAAGCACACACATATGCACTGAGGTTTCATGAAATGTGCAGCACCGCACGCCTAACAGACTGATAAAAAATTTTTGTTTCCGCTTTCTCCTCCTCACTTGGGTCAGGTCAGGGCATAAAGATCGTTCATTGCACCCCCACACAATACAATCAATGTAGATCGCTGTCTGATTAAAGCAGATTGTTCCTATCCTATGCTTTCCCTACAAGCAATCTCACCAGCCTGACCCTACAGTAAACTCCTATCTCTCCCTCCGGGCACAAACATCGTGCACTGCACCCCACACAATCAAATCAATGTAGATCGCTGTATGATAAAGCAGATTGTTCCTCCTATGCTTTCCCTACAAGCAATCTCTCCATCCTCGCCCTACAGTAAACTCCTATTTCTCCCTCAGCAGCAGTCAGGAACCTCTCCCTACAGTAGTTATAGCAGAGTGACGCGCGGCGCTGTGTGACTCCAGCTTATATAGAGTCTGGGTCACATGCTGCACTGGCCTATCACAGCCATGCCATTAGTAGACATGGCTGTGATGGCTTCTAGGGCACACTAGTTAAACGCTTGCTGATTGGCTGCCTTGCACCTGTTGAAAGCGCGCCATTAAAACCGCGCCAAAACATCAAATAACGTTACCGAGCAACGGACAGTACCAGAACATACAGTGAAATGTCTGGGTTCGGGTCCGGGTACCAAATACCCAAAAGTCTGGTACAAACACGAACAATACAGTCCGGGTTCGCTCAACACTAATTATCCACACTTTCAGCCCTTACGGATACACTATGGTCAAAGGAGTCTCTGGTGGTCCGGTTCCTCGGTGCAGCAATCGAGATTCGCCAGCCTATTCGCCCCATCTTTCCAAAATGGGATTTGCCATTCATTTTGAGGGGATTGCTAAAGTCACCCTTCTTTCTGGATTCAAGCAGTCCATTGTGGTATCTCACTTTAAAAACTGTGTTATTGACAGCCTTAACCTCAGCTAGATGAGTCTCGGATATGGCTGCTTTCTCCTGTAAAGAGCCATACTACACCTTCTTTCTGGATTGGGTGGTGTTGCGTCCTTCCCCGATTTTCCTTCCTAAAGTCTCGTTGGATTTCCATTTTAATTGGGAATCAGTCCTCCCAGCTTTTTCACCTTCTTCACCAGGCTTGGAGGATCCTGAATGGTCCAGTCTAGACCTGAAGTCTCTCCTTCAAACGTATTTGGCCAGGACAGAGCCGTTCTTTGTATTCCCAAAGGGGCCTAGGATTGGCATCCTGGCCCCCCTAAGAGTCATCTGTTTATGGATAGTAGAGTCCATCCAAACAGCATACTCCCTGGAAGGCCCCCCCCCAGGAGATCCGAGCAAACTTAGAAGGGCAGTCTCATTGTCATGGGCAGCTTGGTCCAAATTGGAAGTCCACTAATACCTTCATAAAGCACTATAAGCTGGACGTGGTCTCCTCCCGATACGCTCAGATGGGAGATTCAGTATTGTCTACAGCTCTGTCAAGTTATTTAAAAAAAGTTTGTAGCAGCACCTGGTGTCTTTGGCTTTACTTTTTTGTCCCTCCCTGAGTTTCGCTATTTAAGTCCCATGGTAGGATGGCATGACGCTGAGCCAGGAAAATGGAAAATTTTCCTTTCCTGGCTCTGCGTCATGTCAGCACATTGCCCTCCCTGTTCATCGCAAGCTCTTTAAAGAACACCTGCACCAGGTACTGCCTGTCTTTTATACTGCTATTCAGGAATGTCCTATGGGGGGTCAAGGAGGTGGAGTTGACCCGCGGTGGGATGGCATGACGCAGAGCCAGGAAAGGAAAATGACAGTAAGTATTGGCAACAATTTTCCATTATGTTGTTTGGGAGTTCTAAGTAATTTTCTAGCAAAAAAATCTGAGTTTTTCATGTAAGCAACAAATGTCAGAAAAAGGCCTTTTAGTGGTAATGCATAGAATGCATTAAAAGAGAAGTATGGGAAATTTAAAAAAAAAAAAAAATCTTTTATACTCACTGTGACATAATATTTGTCAACCATATCTTCATATAGAATTATGAAGATTTAATACCACCTTACACAGTGTATTCCATGGGCTTGTCTGTGAGAGAGACACACAGACTGTCATTGGCAGACTTCCCTAGTGTTTGTGTATTGGGAGGGAATGTGGATTGTGCCGGTCTCATTGTTAAATGTTAATGACCTCACATTGTTCTGTCTGCCTTAAGATAAGCTTATTATGGGATGTATATGTGTATGTGGATTGGCTGCTAAGGGGGAGGGGGGGTTGTCCCACAGTGTATATCTTTGTGTACACTGTATGGGAGTGTGAAACTCTGTTTTTATTGGATTGTGAATGTCAGGGCCTGTTTTCAACAAGGTCCACCTGGGCGGTAACCTTGTGGGGAAAAACTGTATAAAAGTCTGTTTCTTGTTCAATAAAGTTGAGTTATACTTCACCCTCAGAGAGTGAAGCAGGAACAAGAACAAGTGAGACCCCAACGAAGCTGCAGCGGTTTGTGGGGTCTGAGGTGCATATGGTGTCGGGTGGAGTGCTTGGAGCCCTCAGGAAGCACTAGGAGCATCCGTCAACGGAGGTACCAGGTCAGGGTGCCAGTTGATCTGTTACATTGGTGGCAAGGGGTGGGATGGCGTCCGGGTGCGAGGAGAAGCAGCTCGGAGACACCGGTAACATTGTTGAGCAAGCTAACACCCGTGCAGCATCGCCATGGAAGAGGAATTCGTAAGGAGGTTGCGAGAGGTGCAGATACAGCACAGGGGTCCAGTGTCATACCAGGTCCTGCTAGGATGGCATGGATCTCTGGAAGGAAATGCTAGCCCGTGAGCAGCGCCACCAGGGAAAAATCCTCCCCTCCATCCAGAAAAGGTACTGGTCACAGTATGGATTGTGGGAGCTATTTTTGGGAGATAACCCGCACAAGGAGCAGACAGCTGAGTTAGGTAGGCTGGTCTGGGCAGAGATGCGGTTGGAAGAGAGCTATAGAGCCCTCCAGTGGCATGTATCCCAAACATGCCCTTGGATAGCGGATGACAGCCCAACAGAAGGCTTTGGCTATGTCGGCTGGGGACTGATGTACAAGAAGCTGTCAGGGGACCTTAACTATGAGGGAGCGATTTGGAGTGGCGGTTAGAGGAAATTATGGATTACAGAGAAAGAATTCTGAACATCTCGGAAGTGCTCTGGGCACTGGAAGATGTGGAGTTTCTGGCCGTTCAGGAATGGGAGCTGGAGATCGCCTAAAGACGGCTGCTGGACTCTGCTCCGCAACAGGGCTGGGCTCCCCTTGCCTGGGAAGAACCAGCTGACAGTCCAAAAATCCTGACTGTAGAATCTACAATATGGCACAGTGTGCTTTGCTCACCTGCACCTACGGTCTTGGATGCGGATGTCTTATGGCGGATGCAGCGCAGTGCAGTGCTGACTCACCTGCACGAACCTGTTTCTGCACGGGACGAGCTTGGATGGAGGAATGCGTCTGTCCAGCCACTGGATAGAGGTATGGGAGAAGAGGAAGCCATCTTCAACCCCCAACCACAGGGAGACAGCAGCCCTGACCCCAATGGTGCAGATGGGACCGCAATCTCTGCAACAGACCTACATGGATTCTGGTTGGCCGGTCCAGATCCCCAACCTACACCGCAGGAATACCAGGAGGAGGAGGTAGGCGATCCCTCCTCTCTACAGCAGACCCCCAACCAGGTCCTGGGGGTAGTATTCACCAACCCCAACCCAGCAGAAGAGCTGGCAACAGGGCAGAGTGCTACCAACCTCTGCCCAGCACCCGCAAAAGCTACAGATTTCCAGGAAGCTGGGGAAATTGGCCCCTTGCTCCAGCAACAAGCTGATGAAGTGAAGCTTCTACACCCAGACCTCTGCCCCACACCTGTGGCAGTTCTGGAGGCCCAGGGTGAGAAGGGAGAGTAGGTTGTTGTCCTCTCTCCCCAACAGTCAGAAAGAGCAGAGGAAACTGTCTTCCCGCCCCAGCCAGGATCTGTGCATCTGGGAGACAGTACCGGAAAAAGGTTGTCCCAACCGCCAGATGGAGGTAAAAAAGATGGAACAGCTGACTCCCCTTCCCAGCAGCAGTTGGTGCTCCAGAATGATGACATCAACCCAGCAGAAGAGCTGGCAGCAGAGCAGAGTGCGGTTGGTCTCTAACCTCAACATACAAAAGATGGAGTTCCTGTGGTAGTGGATGGGACTGCAGTCTTCACGTTTATATCCCAGGGATGCTGGACAGTCGGCCCGGATCCCCAACAGCCTGAGAAAGTGAGCCTCACCACCCTGTCCTCTCTCCAGTGGCTGAAAGGACTCCCGGGATAAGGGCTAGTCCAAGCTTATCCACAGCGGCGGGTATCTTCTACGAGAGAGGCAGAGGTTGGCTGGGTGAGTAACGCTGTTTTCTGGACAATTTGTTTGGGGTACTGGGTGGGTGCAGACATTGGGAGGGCCCGTGGAACACAGCCTACCTTAGAGAGGTTGGAAAGTTCCTCTCTCAGCCTACTAGGCTCCTCTTATGTCTAAGTCACCCTGTGTCTATTAGGGACACAGGGTGCCCAAGAAACCCAGTCTGGCCTGCCCAAACCAGACTTCCACAGACTGATCGGCTATGAGAGCTCCATGTGCCTTGCCAAGACAAACTTACAAACTATGTGGAACTTTGTCAAGGAAGCTGCCATGATGGATTGACTCTTTGACCACAGACCAGATAGAGGTCTGGTACCTGGTTAGTCTACCTTTGGAGGAAAGATTTGTGACGGTATTCACCGTCACTGGAGGTGAGGAGCAGATACTTAATGGTTTGAATTGCTTCAGATGGGACAGTAATATTTGTAAACCAAATCTTCATATAGGAATATGAAGATTTAATACCACCTTACACAGTGTATTCCATGGGCTTGTCTGTGAGAGAGACACACAGACTGTCATTGGCAGACTTCCCTATTGTTTGTGTATTGGGAGGGAATGTGAATTGTGCCTGTCTCATTGTTAAATGTTAATGGCCTCACATTGTTCTGTCTGCCTTAAGATAAGCTTATTATGGGATGTATATGTGTATGTGGATTGGCTGCTAAGGGGGATGGGGGGGTTGTCCAACAGTGTATATCTTTGTGTACACTGTATGGGAGTGTGAAACTCTGTTTTCATTGGTTTGTGAATGTCAGGGCCTGTTTTCAACAAGGTCCACCTGGGTGGTAACCTTGTGGGGGAAAACTATAAAAGTCTGCTTCTTGTTCAATAAAGTTGAGTTATACTTCACCCTCAATCTAGAGTCCTGTCTCTCATTGGGAGAATATGCTACAAGGGATTGCTATGTCCTTCATACTCCCATGGATAATCACTAAGCTCTTGTAAGACCTTGTGTAAGAGCTTGTTCTTGTTCCTGCTTCACTCTCTGGGGAAAGAGAGGGTCACACACGGGAACCAGGAGCCTTGTCGTAGGTCCAGGGTTGGTAGGAGACGGTGAGACCCCAACCAAGCTCCGGTGGTTCGTGGGGTCTGAGGTGCATATGGTTTTGGGTGGAGTGCTTGGAGCCCTCGGGAAGCACTAGGAGCATCCGTCAACTGAGGTACCAGGTCGGGGTGCCAGTTGATCCGTTACACTCACCTAGATGGATGCAGCACCTATCTCCTGCTGCCTCTAGACGACACAGAACTGTGCGATCAAAGACCGCTGATCGCTCGGTTGTCGGTTGTTAGTCTTTACCGACTGTGCAGGAAGTGAGAGCAGCTGGCTCAGGCTCTCAGTGGTGTGGTGACAGGGTGAGCCAGTTGCTGTTCCAGGCATCTGGATGGATCCCAATCCTAGACGGCTAAGGGACATCAGCCAACAGCAGGCCAAAGTCTGCTGCTGGCTGAACTAAGTGCACTCCTGTGACCCACAGGATAAGCATTGCCAAAAGAGCTTTACCATACTTCTCTTTAACCACTTCCTTACCACTCGCCGCAGTTTTACGTCGGTACTTTGAAATTAAATACCGGTGTTATGGCAGCAGATACTGTAGCTGCCATAACCCCGGTATTTTCTTACAGGGCAGGCGGTCCTCTTTCACATAAAAGTGGTCCCAGCGGCAGATCACTTTTATGGGAGGCTGGAGAGGTGCAAACCCCCCCACCCTTCCCGCCGCTTCCTGATGCTTCCCAGTCGCTTTCTCTGCTTACTTGAGCCATCAGTAACGAGGAAAACGATCCAGTCCGTCCATGTCAAGGGCAGGAAGTCAAGTGAGTTCAAGATGGCCCCCACTCGACCCTATGGCCTTGCCTTGGAGGACCGGAGCGATATCATATGTCGCTTCCTCCCAACGGCCTAAAAGGGCCCATTTTTTTTTCATGCTGACATTTTTTTTTGTTTTTGCTCTTAAGGGTAGATGTGAGATCTGAGGTCTTTTTGACCCCAGATCTCACATTAAAGAGGACCTGTCCTGCTAATTTATTTTACAAGGGATGTTTACATTTCTTGTAATAGGAATAAAAGCAATAAAAAAAAAGGGGGCAGTGTAAAAATAAAAGGTAAAATAAATATTTAAAAAAAAAAAAAATTATAGCGCTCCAACCCTCCGAGCTCATGCGCAGAAGCTAACGCAAACGCAAAAGTATAATTATTTATTCTTTGCATCACTAAGTTTATTATTGTTGATTTATTATCTGAGTAATGATTATGAATTATCACTGGCCAGATTTTTCTCCTTAAAGCGGAGTTCCGCCCCCCCCCCTCCAAAAATTCAAAGTCAGCAGCTACGCATACTGTAGCTGCTGACTTTTAATATTAGGACACTTACCTGTCCTGGAGTCCCGCAATGTCAGCACCGCAGCCAATGTTTCCATCAGCTGTCGGGTGCTCCCACCACCATTGCAAGTCAGAGAACCCAGCAGTGAAGCCTTGCACTTCACGGGCGGATCCCTACTGCGCATGCGCGAAGCGCTGCGCATTCAGATTGGCTCGGCGGCGGAGGGTAGGAGGAGGGGTCCTCACTTTGCCGCGGCGCCGTTCCCAGAAGTCGGGAAAGGTACCCGTCAAAAACAGGTACCCGTTCCCCCCACCCCCCTGAAAGGTGCCAAATGTGGCACCGGGGGGGGGGGGTGAGCAAATGAGCGGTAGTTCCACATTTGTGTGGAACTCCGCTTTAAAGAAAAAGCACACCAATTTACATATTTATGGTCTGTTAATCTTGTATTCAGATAATTTTAGTGCTGCTGTTTCTGTATATATTTTCTAATTGCAAGTTTTTTAAATTGTATTTTTACATTTTGAAGAAATATTTATAGACATCAGTAGTAATAGATAATGGTGATGTATGACAAGAAAGGTGAGAGAGGGTTTGATTTGCTGCAGATGTGCTGAATCCTCTTTGACATTCAGCTAACCTAAGCTTAGCAATGAATCACACTGATGTCTATAGTAAGATGACCATGTTTTCAAAATGAAATCCAGGAACATGCCCACTTTTATTGAGGATGGGCCAGGGGTGGAGCAGGGGATGGGGATAAATACTGGCGTGAGAAGCATGGTACATTAAATCAGGGACAATTTTTTTTCCTGGGGGGTGGGGGGGTCAGCCTTGAGTACCCAAAGAATGATAATTAGCACACCTGCCACCATGGGCGTCCACAAGTGGGGGCAGGGGGGGGCAAATTCCCCCCCCCCCCTGGAATCTTAACTTCCTCTTTAAAGTGGTTGTTAAGCTGCTTTATACCATCCTGTCTGGTATGTTTAATAATCCTCTGTGCCCGTGCCCCTGTGTATGTGTTTTTTTAAAAAAAATCTGTTCTTTACCAGTTTTTTGAGCGCTGATCGCCGCTCACATGACCCGCTGGCTCTCTCCTCTCACCATCTGACAGTTGTCTGCATTTGGTGGGACTAAGGATCCTCTACTGACGTCAGACGGAAGGAGGGAGGAGAGGCTGAGAGGAGTAGAGAGGCGGTGGGGCATGTGAGCGGCGATCAGCACTCTGAAAACTGGTAAAGAACGGCTTATTTTTTATAAAAAAAAACCCAGACACAGAGGCACACAGGATTATTAAACAGACTGTAGACAGAATATGAAACTTTAAATGAAACTACAGCAGCAGAAGGGGAGGGGGCAGGCACTGACACAGGTGCAGACAGGCAGGGAGGGAGGGGGAGAGAGGACAGAGGAGGACAGGAGAGCTGCGGATGATGGAGGAACGTAGACTGACCACGGTGTCAGGGATCAGCATTCATGGTATACCATTGTCAATTTACAAAGGGTAGGACATAGCCAGGCAGGATCAGCCAGGTATTTTAAGTGATAGAAGGGGCCAAATTACACAGAACAAGCACTGTGCTATATAACATACTCTAAGGGAACAGGATCAATGTTTATTTTTTTTAGGTTAACAAACGCTTTAAAAATAATTTCTGTCGTTACCCCTTTAAAAATGAATACTCACGAGACGCGGCTCTCGCAGAGACTGACGTCACTTTCATGACATTGTTAAAAAGGGGCAGAGCATGGGTGACCTTCAAATGATGCTACAACCTGAAAAAAGTTCTGCAGGCGCCCATGCCTGCCACGCTGTGACAAATTGTGGTGTGTAAATATACAGTATATAAATACAGTGCCCCCAGCAGGCATATCTGTTAGTGAAGAAAATAGTTAACATGGTTTCAATGTCTGGTTTCTAAAGAGGTCAGTCTGTAAGGCTGTTTATAGAGGGGCTCTTTTTTGTATTTAGGGCTGAGCTTCTGGATAATTGGGGTGTCCTAACCAAGTACAGAGAGAGCTGCTTTGCCTCTGTGTGTCCCCAGGCTTTGCCATTGTTTGCAGGTGATTTTTTCCTACACTCTCCCCTGGCTTGCACACCTCATGCCTCGTCTAATTTTGTACACAGCACTCTCTGCTGCAGTCCTCTTTCTCCACCCAACTTCTCTTGCAACTGGGTGGGGCCAAATCAAGCTGTCAATGCAGTGAATCAGCTTTTGTCTTCACTGTTCTATCAGAAGGGCCACCTAAGTCTCAGTTTTACTGCCCCTTGGCCACCAACCTTAAATTTGAAATACAGCTGGAGGCTACTCACATGCCATGGCTGTGACAATTTTGCATCGCAGCCATGGAAAATTTGACACGGCACATCGACTATCATACTTAGCCATTTAAGTCAATGGGGCCAAGCCACAACTGTAAGCCAGACACTTTGCTTGTGGTTGCAGTGCATTAGCACCATTATACACTGCCACTTGGCTTGAGAAACAGGCATTCAGGGGACAATAGGGTCACCTCCTGAACACCTGAGAGCAGCTGCACTCTGAAAAGCAATCCACTGTTGATCACTTTTCAGAGCTTTGGACAATCTGAACCCAGCCTAATAACAAAAGAATGAACACCGCTCCCAGTTGGTTCATCTGCTACTCACATTCACTGGGTGCTGGCTCAGTTCATAAGAAAATAGAAACTCCAGACATCTGCAATACAGTAGCCGCCTTTAAAATGTAAATGTAGGCAAAACTTTTTTTTTTCTTTTTAGCAAGGAGCAAGGGAGGGTTATCACCATGTCGTGTTTTTTTTTGCCACCATCTGCATCCTATTGTGGAGATTTTCCTTCATTGGGGACCCCAGGTCACCAGAACTAGTGTTCTCATTGGAAGATTTTCCCTCTATCACTATTCTGGGGACAACCCAAAATTTTAGATTTTTTTTTTTTTACTTTCATTTTTAATGATAAAAGAAAACAGAACAAACAGAGAGGGTGAATCTCCCTAAGGGGGGCACAGGCAGCAATACAAACTGACAAGCAATCTAATCCCTCTCCACTCTATCCAAAATTTAAAAAAAATTGTTTTGCCTTTAGTTATACTTTAATTTAAAAAAAAAGGTTCTTAAAAATACAGCAAAAACTGCTGATACGTTTCATGCTGAACTAACGCTTACTCGTAATGCATCCATAACACATTGCTTTATTAATAAGCGTTAGTTCAGCATGGACCGTATCAACAGTTTTTTCCCCTACTTTCACTGTGATTAAACTTTTTGTATATTAACGGTGGTTACTGGAGTGCAGATGTCCAGCCTAGTAACCATAGGTGTGCGCAGCCTATTGCATTTGTAGGGGAAACCCCAAAACACATGGGTTTCAGTAACATTTTGACTGTTGAAGCCAGATTGTAAAATAAATATATTTTACAAACATGTAGGTAGAAAGACATGTTTGGAGACCAATAACAGTCACATTACATAGTGTTGGTTTCAAAACAATTGCTCTACCTGGCTAAAGACTTGTAATACAATTTATATGTTTTACAAAGGGTGGGACCTATCTATCTAAAGTTTCTTTAAAGTCATATCTTGATTGAAATGCAGAATAGTTGTTAACATAGGCTTGTTACTTCCAGTAATTGTTTAGCTGAACAGTTCTTCAAAGGCCTAGATAGCAAACTATACAGCTGGAGGTGTAAATGGCATTTGAACACAACAGCTCTTATACAAAATGACTTCTAACATATACATCCAATATATCTGCTTAATCATAAATAAATGTTTGATAAATAAAATGGCTGTTCCCTTTTCCCCTTCAATTCCTCCTGTTGGCAATATACTTTCCACAAAAATAACCTGTCCCTTTCCGGCATTCGAGTTCTGGAAACATATCACTGCTATCTCAAGCAATCCACACACTAGTTGATCTACACAAGATACAGTTGATGTATACAAGGATTCTAAGACAGGAAGGATATCTAATGGCACTATATGGGGAGAACGCAGCATGTCCGCACATGCAACAATGGTGAGGGCCCTTGGAATGGCTGAGGCGCAAAGTCTAAGGAACTGTTTTGTCTTCTCCAAAGGTGGAGATGGGTTGAGCTGCAGACAGTTCCCAGGTTGCGGCCCTTTTACTCACCCAAGCAGGCAGCTACCTAGAACTAAGGGCCAATAGACAAATGAGAATCCCTTGCTTGGCAAAGGTGCTGGGATCACTGAACAGTAGGGAGTAAAATTCAAGCTGGAAAGTGTGTGCATGGATACACAAAGACACACAAGACAGCTAGAAGTGAGTAGCCATGCAAACAGAAATCTATAGGAGCTTGTGGGATAACAGGTAACAGCAGAACCTTATAAGTTAAAGCAATGAAACTGATGTACCAGCATACCTGCTGATCTTAGCAATACCAAAGTAATCTTAACAATCAATGTAGTAACACTGACATACATTCATTATATTTCTTAGCATACTATAGGTTTTAAAATAGAGCAAAAATTATTCAATTCAATCCTAATCTTCTTCCATCTCACAATAATATAAAAACTATATAAGACAGGAGATCAGCAGATGAATTATCTGGGGGCATAGAAACTCGGAAACCCCAAAACTCATGGGTTTCAGTAACATTTTGACTGTTGAAGCCAGATTGAAAAACATAGTGTTGGTTTCAAAACAATTGCTCTACCTGGCTAAAGACTTGTAATACAATTTATATGTTTTACAAAGGGTGTTTTACAATTTATATGTTTTACAAAGACCTATCTATCTAAAGTTTCTTTGAAGTCACATCTTGATTGAAATGCGGAATAGTTGTTCACATAGGCTTTTACTTCCTATACAGCTGGAGGTGTAAATGGCATTTGAACACAGCAGCTGTTATACAATATGACTTCTAACAACATAGACATCCAATATATATGCTTAACCTCCCTGGCGGTATGATTCTTTTGGATTTTAGGTGCTGAAAGCGGTACCATTATTTTGCATGTAATTCTTGAGAATGAACAGCCCAAACCAACTATTTACATTTTTTTTTTTTTTTTACTGTGCGTTCTTCTTTATAACATCTTGGGTATGATAACGTTTGAAACTCAAAATCATAAATTTTAATATAATAAAAAACTATAAATAAGTTAAAGTATGTATGTATGTATTGTAAAAGGTAACTGATGCTACAAAACGTCAACCACCCGCCCGGCGCTAAAATATATATATATAAATCAGTGTAAGGTATAAAGAAATAAATATATCTACTCAAATCA
Organism: Pelophylax lessonae; assembly: GCF_965119305.1. NCBI lineage: Eukaryota > Metazoa > Chordata > Amphibia > Anura > Ranidae > Pelophylax > Pelophylax lessonae. The sequence continues at coordinate 77,579,558 of NC_138778.1, read as the reverse complement.
TGAATAAATAGTAAATAAAATCATGTAGATAAAATCATGTAAAACATGTCACTCTGTGCATCCTTTTAATGCACTAGCTGCCACTGTAAACGTAAAACTTGCAAAATCAAATGTATAATAATAGCCCAATCTGTGCGTCTCAGTTCGTTATATCATACATTCAGCGGCGCTTCAGCACACACAATGTATGTGTGCAAGTATATTAGTCAGTTCCTGCAGTGCTTCAGAGCCTGCAATTGCAAACTAGTCCCAACTCCACAGGATGTGCAGTCACAGCCAGCAAAAAGATTTCTCCTCTGATGTTCAGCACCAGTGATTGTACACACAGTATCACTAATCCTTCACCACACCGACTGTGCACCCCTATGAAGTGGCCACTCACCGAATTGCCCTTGAAATATCGCCTTTATGCATAAGCTGCATGAGCCCTTGATTCTAGTCGGTCTGTCGTCTCTTAGGCACGTCCAGATCCTATCCGTCCACCAGGGGTCACTATCAGGCTGTATATCTCCTCAGTGCAATTTGTAAGCAAACGACATGAAGCAAGAGAGTAGTGTAATACTGTTTCAAAACAGTACAGCTCAGCTCCAGAACGCACAGTTCCTGGTTTTTTTTTGGAGCTGTAAAACGCCTATGCCACTTGGAGCTCCTAAAAGCTCTATGTGTGCATGAGGCCATAGAATAACATGGATGGGCGTTCTGCAGCTGCAAAAAAAAACGTCTGACGCTGCTAACAGCAGCTCCAAAAACATCCAGTGTGCATGAGGCCTTAAAATAAAAATTGTTTTTCTTAAAAATAAATTTTTTTTAGTTTTCAAATTTTATATTTTTTTAGTTTTCAATGTTTTAAAATTTTTATTTTTATTTTTTTAAATACAGAGAAAAATGTTGATTGATGAAATATGGAAGGAATATCCACCAATCGAACAGGATCCAGCATTTCCTGTGAATCCTGCAAAGAAGATTTGCCAGCACACATCTGAAAGTGAAGAGGATGTCGACACATCTCGTCTTGGCAACAAAGACTGGTGCAAGTGTGGAAACTGCATTCCAATGGCCACTCCTGTGGAATCGGTGTGCTGCCAGGAGATCAACGAGGTGGAGGGCAGCATACCAGAGGGTGAAGACTGCATTACCCAGTGCGAAAGTTTCCATATTTTCTGCACCAATACGAAAATTGTCAAAGTAAACAGTATAGCCATTCATCTTGAAAGTCCCCCTTGAAAGACCCTGAAAACAACAGGTATAAATTAGAATTAAAATATATTACAAATCATTTTTATTTTTTTTTAATATCTGCTAACTAAAATATATTTATTAAAAACATGTAAAGTTCTTTATTAATGGTCGCTGTGCAAAATATTTATCCCAATTTTGTTTTTTATGTAAATTACATCCAATGTTTCAACAATTAAAAATTGAACTGGAATAATTTTTTTATTTTTTACTTGAGTCCTAATTTTTGCTATTTTTTTTTTTTTTAGGAGACTACGTAAGACTGCTTATCAGACTTTCATTGCGTGGATATACGGCTATTTGGGAAAGGGAAACCGTAGAGTCATTCCATCATGTGCAGTGAATGCTGTCCGTAATGCTTTCCCAGATCCAAATGAATCCTATGTTGTTTTTTTATGAAGCAATGACTATGAAGCTTCAGAAATGGCTTTTGAGTAGTTATCCTTATTTGTTATAATAAATTGCATTGTGATTTCAAATAACAACTTTCTATTTATTTAGTGCTCTCTAATCTCTGTCATGAGTATAGGCATCACTTTCCATTGCACACAAAGGATGTCTATTTTAACATTGTAATTCCAGCATAGTTGTCTACATTACTTTAATTTTAAAATAAGGTGTCCAAATATTTCACTAGTGAAATTATTTATTTTAATTTTTTTTTTAATATTATTATAGATCGGCAGTGTTTAGGGGGTGTGGGTAGGTGGTGTGTAGTGATGTAGTCTAGGTAGGTGTGTGTGTATGTATGTATGTATGTATGTGTATATATATATATATATATATAGATATATATATATACAGTATATACATATACTGTATATATATATATATATTTTAGTGTAGTTATTATATTGTGGTTTGTGGTGTGTAGTTAGTAGTTGTTATATTGTGATGTGTGCTGTGTAGTTAGTAGTTGTTATATTGTGATGTGTGCTGTGTAGTTAGTAGTTGTTATATTGTGATGTGTGCTGTGTAGTTATTCTATTATAGTGTGTATATAATTAGTTTTTTAATTGTAAGTTACTCACCACACATTATGTTTTCCAATGTGGAAATCTTGTACGATGTTGCTGGATGGCAGTAGAGGTTTCTGGTCTTTCTTCAGCTGCTATATTGCATGGCATTCTTTTTATTTTTGGAAATCCATGTTGAATGAACAGTTCCACAAATTAATCTTATCATGTCCCCTAAAATGGGTATGACATGTGTCAAAAAGTCATTTTTTCATAGACCTGTCTGGCAATCCATTTCTTCCGACCACGTGGAAACTCCAGGTTCATCCGTTGGCATTGCACTATTTCGCCTGAGTCCTTTTTTTTTTTTCTATCAGTGCAGGTCTTCTTACTATATTTTTGTTGTGGCATAAAGCTGCCACTTTTGTCCGAGCCTCCATAGAGTCAAACCTGTAATGAATTATTTTTGGTCTATATTTTAGCATCATGCTATGGAAGGTCTCCAGGGCTCCGGTCTGACAAAAATAAGTAAGATGAGGTATGTCCTTCAGGATTTGGGGATCCTTCACTATGTCACATAGGGCGTCATATGCTGGGCTCTTATTTTGAATCCATTGAAGATTCTCGGATTCAGCAAAACTGGCATCATGTAGGCACGCATAATCCTCCTCTGCAACTTTCCATGTATGTACGTTTATGACATGATGCAGTATTGACTCCCATCTTATTTTTAAAAAATCCCCATCTCCTTTGGACGTACTGCTGCACCAATAGAAATGGTTGAGAATCAGCCCAATCCACGATGTAAGTGGTCGGTAGGACTTTTTTTTGGTCAATTGCAGCAATTTTCTTTTTATATTTTTGGCATAGTGCCAAATGTCAAATTGGTGATTGATTTGTTGATAACGGGGACCACTTAACACTTTCCTAATTCCAGTATGGTGATCTGTGCCAATAAAATGCACTTCCAACTGGTTCTCCAGTATTCTGTCTAAGCATTTTATAAAGCCCAATTTCTCCATGGCCACTGACGAAGTGGTCTGGGTGACCTGCACCACTTCCAAATCTACACTTTTTTTGATAATCTGTCTATAAATGTATATGTACAATATTTGGCTGAGAATCCGGGACTATCGCATTGTCCATCGCCCACCAGGAACAATGGGTTTTCCTTTACCATGCTCCGGACCTCTTCTTGCTCCTTTTTCCAGTGAATGTCTATAGCTGGAAAAACAAACCGTTGCTGGCTGCTATGAAACGATGATTTTCCAAACATAATAATTCCAGCATAATCGCATAGTTCCTTAAATTTTGCATAACTAGATCCAGAAAGAACTAATGATCCAGCAACAATGAGGTTCCCTGCGGCAATATGCTTTATTTTTGGTTGACTCTGCCACAGCTTTAACCACTTTACCACTAGAGCATTTTGCTGTCTTACGTCTGGGCCACTTTTTGCGATTCGGCGCTGTGCGACTTTAACTGACAATTGCGTGGTCGTGCGACGCCGTACCCAAACTAAATTGACATCCTTTTTTTCCCACAAACAGAGCTTTCTTTTGGTGGTATTTGATCACCTGTGCGATTTTTACTTTTTGCGCTATAAACAAAAAAAGAGCGTTTATTTTGAAAAAATAACAATATTTTTAACATTTTTTTATATGAAATTCCCCCCAAAACCAATTTTTTTTTTAATTTTTGGCCAATTTGTTTTCTGCTACCCATGTTTGGTAAAAAAAATTGCAATAAGCGTATTTTGATTGGTTTGCGCAAAAGTTATTGCGTTTACTAACAAAGGGAAATATTTATGTCATTTTTGGTGTTTTTTTTTTAACGAGTAATGGCGGCGATCTGCGATTTTTTTTTGCGGGACTGCGACATTGCGGCGGACAGTTCGGACCCTTGACTGACATTTTTGACACTTTTGGGGGTACCAGTGACATTACTACAGTAATCAGTGCTATACATATGCACTGTTACTGTAAAAATGACACTGGCAGTGAAGGGGTTAATTTTATTGGAGAGGGAGGGGTTAATGTATGCCTGGTGCTTACTGACGTGTGGGGGGGGGAGGTGACTGTGTGAGACAGGGACAGATCGGATGTCCAGCTAAGCTGAACAGTCCGATCTGTCACTCCCTGTCACTGAGGAGATCCGCCCGCTTGTGTTTACACAGGCGGGCGGATCTCCACACTAGATCCCCGACGATCGGGGCAGAGCAGCGGCGATTGCCGCTGCTCCTCCCCTGGCCTGACTCCCGCTGTGAATGAAAACAGCGGGAGCGCGCCTCCGGCGGCGCACGAGCGCCGCCTACAGGGGAGGAGTCTGGCGACGTAGGTCTACGTCGTCAGACCTACAAGAGCCACTTTGCCGCAGTACTATTCAAGTACTTAGCGGTAAAGTGGTTAAATTATGGTTTGATTGGCATGTGGAATGTACAATTACCATGGATCCCACATATTTGTTATCAAGGTTTAGTAATCTGAGCCAAGCAAGTTTTCTGTGGACATCTCATTGCCATTAAGATATGGTCAAGGCAACTTTCAAACACTATGAATTTTTTTTCCTTGATTAGTGTTGTAGGATCTTGACATGGTACGCCTTGGCTACCAATTCTTCAAGCTCTAATTTTTCTGGTGTTTCACATTCAGAGATGTGAAAGCTGGAGTCCTCCTCGTACTTCAATTTCCTTTTTTTTTCATTCAACATGCTTGGGAAGGGTGAATCACTCCCTGACTCATTCTCCGGCAAGAAATGTATAGGTGTTGCTGCAGAAGCAGATGGACCTTCACTGTCCATAGATTGGACAGGGACATTGCATTGCGATGAAGAAGGAAATACCTCTTTCAGGGGTGTGGACTCATGCAGAGGCTGTAAAAAATATGCAAATTCTTTGACATACGGATGATCAAGAGCTATGCTTTGCTCCTTTGCTATTTTGAAATAGCTTTCCTCTGATTTATCCCATTCTAATTCAAAGTCAACAATTTGGGTACTTGCATTAGTGCAGTGTGTCATCTTCGGAGTGGACCGATGACAAGCACACGTACACTGAGCTGTGGATGGTTCACCGCTTACGTCTTCAGTCCTTCTCCTTTTCGACAGTCTTTTTTCCCAGCTGTCATCAGAAACTTTACTTGCACTTGTTTTTGGGAAAATGGTTGGAACTGCATTTGTCTGCAACATTTTTTGTGTTCCTTTCATGACGTAACAATCCCTCTCGAAATGCATGGAACATATTCTAAACTTGTCTCCTCTTCAGTCTTCCAAGATCAATTTAGTAAACTCAGGAATCATGCTTTTATCCATTCCAGCATTTTCTAACCACACTTGGATGCGATTAGGTTGTTTTGGAAACAAATGAAAATAAATATTGGCTGATGTGGATTTATGTCCGGTGCCATAACCGCATGTCTTGACAAATCAATTTGGCATTTCTATAATCAACAAAGTTTGTATTAGATAGTTTCGACAATGCATCTCTTCGTTGTGACACTTACCAAAACATAGAGCTAGGTGTTTCCACTTTCCGTCACAATCCCTTGTAAAAATTCAATGGCTTCATAAATTTATACTGTTTACTGTTAGTCCATAATGCGAATAAAACTGGTTTTATTTAGATTTTAGATAAGTAGCTTGCTGAGTTTTTGTGCTGGTGGGGTGTGTAGGTTTGTGTGTTGGGGTGTGGTAAATGAAGACAGACTTTTTTTGGTATGTCCCCCTTTTAAATTAAGGTAAATTTAGAATCAGTTCCCCCCTTTAATCAAAGTTATTTTAGAAGCAGGTGCCCCCTTTAATCACTGTAAATTTACGAGCAGGTTATCCCTTTAATCACAGTAAATTTAGAAGCAGGTGCACCCTTTAATAATAGTAAATCTAGAATCAGGTCACCCCTTGATTCACAGTAGATTTAGACGCAGGTGACCCACTTTAATCAAAGTAATTTTAGAAGCAGGTCACCGAAAACGTCGCAAAGGTAAAGGGGGACTAATACTTTTGAAAAGCACTGTGTATATATACTATCACTAATTTTTTATATGTACAAATTTTTGTAAACAATTATAACATGTAATTTGTAAAATGTTATTTAAAAATTGTATTGTGCCTTTAATATCACTGCAATACTAATAAAATATTGGCAGTTAAATGTCATGGTTTTTGATTTACTATTCTTGGTAATATATCCTTGGTGGGTGTGTGTATGTATATATATATATATATATATATATATATGTGTGTGTGTGTGTTTGTGTGTATATGTATATATGTATATATATATATATATATATATATATATATATATATATATATATATATACATTATTCTTGTTTTTCAAGATCGATATGTGTATGCGATCTTTTAAAATGTTATGTAGACAAAAACACTGCAAAGGGTGTTGTTACAATACGTACCAAGATAGAGAACATGTAAAATTACAAGACGCACAACAAGAATTTGTGAACATATAATATTTTTATTTATTATATAGACATTTATAAATAACACTTCAATTCCATTGAAGATAAAAGACACATAACAAAAGTGGACAAAAGAAAGCAAATACAAAGAAAAAAGAATTTATAAATATTTAAAAATAAATGTAGTTCGTTCTTAAAATAAACAGTTAATAATCTTATAAAAAAAAGAAAAAATTAAACATGAAATATCATTTTATTTATATTACTAAATAAAAAAATAAAAATTATCTATATTATTTACATGCAGTGGCGTATTACAATCAGTGTATGCTGAGGTGAAAAGCGTGTCTCCCTCCAAATCTAAAAATAACAGCATTCAAAGTATTTAAAGTACTAAAATTAAAAACAAAGTGCCCCCCCCCCCCTATCAGTTTGGGACTACAATTGCCTCACTTAACATAGTGGTTCTGGATTTATAATTAGAGTGGGTGGGTACAAATTATAATAAGCAGAGTGAAATAAATACAGTGCTGGAGGTGAGTTTGGGAGGGAGGGAAGGGGTAAAATAATATTATTTAAAATAAACATTTGAAAATGCTAGATTTTCAGATTCATATTTTTTTCTAACACAATAATCACTTTTTGAAAAATAAAAAAAATAATTAATAACATAATAGCATTTAATTTATATTTAAAAAAAAATCTTATGTTGCTTACCTGCAATTGTGTAATGCAAACAGTGTCTGCTGAGGTGCTATGCCTGTCCCTCAAAATCTATAATTTGAAAACAGTACATTCAACGGTGTGCTTGATGGAGACAAAAATAAAAAAAAGTATGTGATCCTTTAATCGCACTAAATTTTTAGGCAGGTGACCCCTTTTAACACAGAAATAATAAAAACAGAAAGAAAAATCGAAGCAGGGTGGTGCAGAGGGGGGGGTGTCGTTGTTTCTGTTTTTGTGGAGGTGGGCTGTGGAGGTTTGTGTTTGGGGTGTGGTAAATGGAGACAAAGAAAAAATAAAAACAGTATATGTCCCCCTTTAATCACAGTAAATTTAGAGGCAGGTGACCCCTTCAATCACAGTAAATTTGGAGGCAGGTGACCCCTTTAATCACACTAAATTTAGAGGCATGTGACTCCTTAAATCACTGTAATTCATGAAAAAAAAACAGGGAAAACTAAGGAAGAGGGGTTGTGGTTTGGTTGTTTTTGTGATGGTGGGGGTGGGATGCTGGAGGTTTGTGTTTGGGGTGTGGTAAATGGAGACAAAGAAAAAATAAAAACAGTATATGTCCCCCTTTAATCACAGTAAATTTAGAGGCAGTTGACCCCTTTAATCACAGTAAATTTAGAGGCAGGTGACCCCTTTAATTACACTAGAGGAAAGGCAGTTTAACCTTAAAATACGCAGGGGGTTCTTCACTGTGAGAGCAGTAAGGATGTGGAATTCTCTTCCGCAAACAGTGGTATCAGCAGGGAGCATCGATAGTTTCAAAAAACTATTAGATGGGCACCTTAAAGACCACAACATACAGGGGTATACAATGTACGGTTAGCAGCAAACACACACACACATCATAGGTTGAACTGGATGGACTGGTGTCTTTTTTTCAACCTCACTAACTATGTAACTATGTAACACTAAATTTAGAGGCATGTGACCCCTTAAATCACTGTAATTCATGAAAAAACAGGGAAAACTAAGGAAGAGGGGGATTGGTGTGGGGTGGTTGTTTTTGTGATGGTGGGGGTGGGGTGTGGAGAATTGTGTTTGGGGTGTGGTAAATGGAGACAAAGAAAAAATAAAAACAGTATATGTCCCCCTTTAATAACAGTAAATTTAGAGGCAGGTGACCCCTTTAATCACAGTAAATTTGGAGGCAGGTGACCTCTTTAATCAAACTAAATTTAGAGGCATGTGACCCCTTAAATCACTGTAATTCATGAAAAACAGTACATTTTAAAGCAGGTGCACCCTTTAATCACAGTAATTTTAGAAGCAGGTGCCCCCTTTAATCACAGTAAATTTAGAAGCAGGTCCCCCTTTAAACAATTTGCAATTGAAGATGGTGTCCCCCTTTAACAACAGCACAATAAAAGAAGGTGCCCCCTTTAACAACAGCACAATAAAAGAAGGTGCCCCCTTTAACAACAGCACAATATAAGTAGGTGCCCCCTTTAACAACAGGACAATATAAGTAGGTGACCCCTTTAACAACAGCACAATATAAGTAGGTGCCCCCTTTAACAACAGTACAATATAAGTAGGTGCCCCCTTTAACAACAGGACAATATAAGTAGGTGACCCCTTTAACAACAGCACAATATAAGTAGGCGCCCCCTTTAACAACAGCACAATATAAGTAGGTGACCCCTTTAACAACAGCACAATATAAGTAGGTGACCCCTTTAACAACAGCACATTAAAAGTTGGTGCTCCCTTTAACAACAGCACAATAAAAAGTAGGTGCCCCCTTTAACAACAGCACAATATAAGAAGGTGTCCCCTTTAACAACAGCACACTATAAGTAGGTACCCCCTTTAACAACTGCACATAAAAAGTAGGTGCCCCCTTTAACAACTGCACATAAAAAGTAGGTGCCCCCTTTAACAACAGCACAATTAAAAGTAGGTGCCCCCTTTAACCAATTTGATATATAAGATGTCATTACACATACCTGTTTATGTGTAGTATTGCAGCTTGCAGTATTACAGCCGAACGCTAGGACCGCTCTCTCTCTCTCTCTGTCGATCACGAACAAAGGAAAGTACTGGCAATATGCTGTGTAGACCTATTTAAATATGGCGCCGTCTGCACTGTGCTCCGCCTAACATCGCGTCATTTCCTGTTTGGAAATAACTCGATGAGAGGAGCGGCCGGCCGCCTACGTCACTGCCCATTGCATCTTGGGAGCAACGAGTAAGAGCTCCCAGGACGCATTGCGGGACAGGAAGTGACGACGCGGGCCGCGGCCGAGTAAGGAGGAAGTGGATGTAAAGGGGAGTATATTATCCTCTGTAATAAGGTAAGTAAAAAAAAAAAGCCGGGAATATCCAATTCTTGCTCAGGTAACGATAAGGAAGCGGATGCCATAAAATCTAAAGGCATGATTTTGTGGTGGGAACTCCGCTTTAATGCTCTATCTGTCCACTTAAATTTAAAGTTCTGCTTTAGAATCTGTAAAGATCTGCTAGGTAGTCTTATTCCCATGGCTTCTGACTTGTTGAAATTTATCTTCAAGTTAGATATGGCGCCATATTGTTCAAATTCTTTGATAAGGTTTGGTAACGATATTAACGGGTTTGTTATTGTAAATAATAAATCATCTGCATAAGCGGAAATTGTATGCTGTTCTTTCCCCATAGGGATACCTTCAATGTCTGGGTTTTGTCTTATTCTACATAAAAATGGTTCCAGGGAGAGCACAAAAAGAATAGGGGATAAAGGACATCCCTGCCTCGTCCCATTCTTAATATTGAAAGGGTCTGATAAGATCTCATTCACTTTCACCTGTGCTGATGGATCAGAATATATAGATGATATCCATTGTATCATGGTATTACCTAGGCCAATGTGTTTAAGTGTAGATAAGATAAATTTCCAATTAACTCAATCAAACGCTTTTTCTGCGTCAGTTCCTAAAAAACGCATGGGATTTGAGATCTGTCTACTGCTAAAAATAAGTTCAGTACTTTTGTGGTATTATCTCTCGCCTCTCTGTTTATTATAAATCCCACTTGATCCAAATGGATCAGGGAGTGTAAATGTTGCGTTAATCGAGATGCTAATATTTTAGTGAAAAGTTTTAAATCTGTATTAGGCCCCTTTCACACATGCTGTCCGTTTGTCCGTTTTTCATCCATCCGTTGACGGATGAAAAACGGACATCAATGTATCTCTATGTAAAAACGGATGACAACGGATGATCATCAGTTAACATCCGTTTTCATCCGCTCCCGTCAATGTCCGTTTTTTTGAACGGATGACTGCCCTATTTTTCATCCGTCAAAAAAACGGATCTGACGAAAAACGGATGACAACGGATGAAAAACGGATTAAAACGGATGACAACGGATGAAAAACGGATGACAACGGATAAAAAACTGATGACAACGAATGAAAAACAGATAACAACTGACGAAAAACGGATGACAACTGACGAAAACCAGATGACAACTGACGAAAAACGGATGAAAAACGGGTGGAAAACTGATACATTTTGACGTGACTGAACTGATGAACTTAACGGACAGTATGTGTGAAAGGGGCCTTAAGAAGTGATATAGGCCTATTGCTTCCACATAACATTAAAACTTTATCCTCTTTAGGTAAAACCGCAATATGTGCTCTCAACATATCTCTGCAGAAAACCGGACTTCGTCCAACATCATTAAATAGTATGGTCCCAAAATCAGGAAAAAAGCCTTGTAATACTGAAGAGTAAAACCATCTGGACCCGACGCCTTTCCGGCCTTCATGATATTCAGGGCTTGTTGTATTTCTATTAATTTTATTGGTGAATCCAGTTCCCTACAAATTTCCGCCGAGAGTTTAGGTATTTGGGCTGAAGCTAAATATTCCTCCCTCTGTATTATAGATGGTGATTGATCTGTTAAATTATATAAGGAGGGATAATAGTCTCCAAAAGCCTGAGCAATCTGTCTAGGTAATGATATTTTAGTACCCTTAGAGGATAAGATTTGAGGAATATATGTGGCTAGTTAAATATCTTTTACCGCTTTGGCTAACAGTTTCCCGCACTTGTTACCTGATTCATATCCTATTTTATGGCTCCTCTGTAAAGATGCTTTAGCTTTATAACCTAACAGGTCCGTAATTTGTTTCCGTAAGGAGCTGAAGCTGCTGATGTTTGAGGAGGACTTAGATTTTGTGGGGATAACTGAGACTTGGTTTGACAGCTCTCATGACTGGATGGCGACCATTCAGGAGTATTCCCTTTATCACAGAGATAGAGAGGGTAAAAAAGGGGGAGGGGTATGTTTGTATATTAAGAACAGTATACAGGTAAATATGAGGGATGATATTAATAATGGAGCTATGGAGGAGGCAGAATCCCTATGGGTAGAGCTTCAAAGGAAAGGCACGGTGGGGAAGGTAATATTGGGCGTATGCTATAGGCCCCCCAACCAGAGGGAGGAGGGTGAGGCGGACCTCATGTTACAGATAGGATTGGCAGCAAGGATGGGAAATGTCATTATAATGGGGGACTTTAATTATCCTGATATAGACTGGGCAGAAGGAACCGCGCATTCAGCCAAGGCTCGGCAGTTCCTAAATGTTTTGCAGGACAATTTCATGGGTCAGATGGTGAATGCACCGACAAGAAACAATGCGGTACTTGACCTACTGATTACCAACAATACTGACCTGCTCACGGATATAGAAATACGGGACAACTTAGGGAACAGTGACCATAGGTCAATTGGTTTCAGTATTAATTACAGTAATAGGAAACACAAGGGTAATATAAGGACACTGAATTTCAAAAGAGCCAATTTCCCTAAACTGCGCTCGCTGCTAGAAAATATCAAATGGGATAGAACCCTGGGAACAAAGAACACGGAGGAAAAATGGGAGTACTTCAAGAGCATACTTAACAAGGGGGTGGGCCAGTGCATTCCACAGGGAAATAAATTTAAAAGAGCAAAACTAAACCCTGGGTGGCTAAACTCCAACATAAAAATGTATATTAGAGCTAAAGAAAAGGCCTTCAAAAAATACAAGACTGAGGGGTCATTGGCAGCATTTAAGCACTACAAAGAGTGTAATAAGAAATGTAAAGACGAAATCAGGGCGGCTAAAATAGAACACGAGAGACATATAGCGGAGGAGAGTAAAAAGAACCCCAAGAAGTTCTTTAAGTATATAAACAGTAGGAAAGCGAGGCCAGAACACATTGGCCCCATAAAAGATGATAAAGGAAAAATGGCCACAGAGGACAGAGAAAAGGCGGAAGTGTTAAATAATTTCTTTTCTTCAGTCTTCACAAAGGAATCGGGGGGCTACACGAACCCCGCTTGTAAGGCCGAACTAAATAATACACCTCAGGAAGTGCCGCCATGGCTAACAGAGGATAGACTTAGAGCTAAACTAGAGAAACTTAACATAAATAAATCCCCGGGACCGGATGGCTTGCACCCAGGGGTTCTTAATGAGCTCAGCCAGGTGATTGCCAGACCATTATTCTTGATCTTTAAGGATAGTTTACAGACGGGTATGGTGCCAGCTGATTGGAAAAAAGCCAACGTGGTACCAATATTTAAAAGTAAATGGTGGGGCGCATACACTTGTGGAAAGTGTAATTTAGGGTACCAAAGGTACCGGAACATTACAATACCCCCCCCCCCCCTTAAGGCCTGCTCCTGAAGGCCTCTGGAGCTGGTTTGTCTGGGTATCTCGCATGAAAATTGCGGATTAATCTAGGGGCATGTATGTCAGAGGTGTTTAGCCAGGTGTCGTCTTGGGGCCCATAGTTCTTCCATCTAACCAAGTACTGAAGTCTTCTTCTGTAGATACGAGAATCCAGAATCTCTTTTATCTCGTATTCTTCTCCACCTTCAACTTGTACAGGAGGGGGAGGTGGAATATTAGGCCTTATTCCTTGGTCCGGAACATGGGGTTTTAGTAGCGACACATGGAAAATGGGATGGATTTTTAGGTCCATTGGCAATGTAAGCTGCACTGCAGCTTTTCCAATAAGTTTCTTGATTGGGAAAGGTCCCAAGAACAGAGGTCCAAGCTTTTTGCTAGGGATCTTCAGTCTCAAGTTTTTTGTTGAGAGCCAAACGAGGTCCCCGATAGTATACTGTGGAGAAGGTCTTCTACGAAGATCATAGTACTTCTTTTGTTGACTGTGAGCGTGTGCAATGGTAGTATTTAGTAAACCCAGAGAATCCTTTATTTGGGTAAGATAGTCTGAGACTACTGGGTTATTTGAAGGAAGGATGCGTGGAGGGAGAATAGAGGGATGGAACCCATAGTTCAAGTAGAACGGACTCTGCTTGGTTGTACTGTGAGTTGCGTTGTTGTAGGCAAATTCTGCTAGGGGGAGAAGATCCAACCAATCATCCTGTTGGTAAGAAGTGTAACAACGTAAATACTGCTCGATGCATTGGTTGACTCTTTCAGTCTGTCCGTTGGTCTGCGGATGGTAAGGAGAAGTGAGCTTCCGCTCAATCCGTAGTATGTGACATAGTTCTTGCCAGAATTTAGAAATAAATTGGGATCCACGGTCAGACAGAAGAGTTTTTGGGATACCATGTAATCTGAAGACATGTTTCATCAGGAGTTTTGCCGTTTGTTTGGACGAAGGTAGTCTGCGAATAGCAATGAAATGTGCCATCTTTGTCAGATGGTCCACTGACACCAAGATGGTATTAAATCCTTTGGAAGGAGGCAATTCTACGATGAAGTCCAATGACAAAACCTCCCATGGAGTTTGGGGTATTGGTAGACTGCATAGTAGACCGGATGGTCTCGTAGTGTCAATTTTGGACCTGGCACAGACATTGCATGAAGAGACGAATTTTTGTATAGATGTTTTCATGTCAGGCCACCAGAATTGTCGAGAAATCAAATTGAAAGTCTTTGTCATACCCATATGTCCTGCCATAGGCACATCATGCGATAATTCCAAGATCTTGGTGCGTAGGGTAGGTGGTATGTAAAGTTTGTCGTTGTAGTAGAGGAAGCCTTCTGCATCAGTATTTAGTTGTGGTGGGGGTGAATCCAAACTTATACCATGCAGAACCTCTTCCTTTAAGGAACGGACAACTCCAATAATGCGTTTGTGAGGTATTATAGGAACGGAAGGGATTTCAAAGTAGTTTTCTTCAGTTAGTCGTGATAGTGCATCCGCCTTTTTGTTCTTATCTGCAGGTGTGTAGGTCACTAGGAAGTTAAACCTTAGAAAGAATAGTGACCATCGTACCTGTCGATGCGAGAGAGTTTTGCTAGTCTGAAGATATTGGAGGTTTTTATGGTCCGTGTATATAATTATTGGTAATTGGGTGCCTTCGAGTAAATGTCGCCAATTCTCCAGAGCCAATTTTATAGCAAGCAGTTCCTTTTCACCCACGGGGTAATTTATCTCGGGACTGCTCAGGGATTTAGAAAAAAAAGCGACTGGATGAAGTGGTGAAGTGTGGGTAGGTCGTTGGGAGAGTATTGCTCCTACTGCCATGTTTGACGCATCTACCTCCAGAATGTATTGGAGGGATGGGTCTGGATGGCGTAATATGGGAGCGGAAGTAAACCTTGTCTTTAACAAGTGGAAAGCCTTATTTGCTTCTTCTGACCATTTAAATGGTATTTTTATGCTAGTGAGCTGTGTGAGGGGTCTCACAATAGCAGAAAAGTTCTTTATGAACTTCCTGTAGAAATTTGAAAATCCCAGGAATCGCTGTAGCGCCTTGCGTGTAGTTGGTGTAGGCCAATCCTGAATGCAGGATATTTTACTCATGTCCATCTCGATTCCTGTTTTGGATATGATGTAGCCTAGAAAGAGTACCTCATCTTTATGGAACAAGCATTTCTTCAGCTTCACATAAAGATTATGTGCAAGCAATCTCGATAATACAAGTCTTACATGTCTTATGTGTTCAGACAGGGTCCGTGAATATATAAGTATATCGTCCAGATATACCACAACACAGACATCTAGTAAGTCTTTAAAAATATTGTTTATAAATCGTTGGAAAACTGCAGGGGCATTGCATAGGCCGAATGGCATCACAAGATATTCGAACAATCCGTATCTAGTTCTGAATGCAGTCTTCCACTCGTGTCCATCACGGATTCGAATGAGATTGTATGCTCCTTTCAGGTCTAATTTTGAAAAATAGGTAGCTCCACGCACCTGCTCAATGAGCTCAGGGATAAGCGGTAGAGGATAGCGATCTTTTATTGTGATAGCATTCAATTTCCTGTAGTCGATGATAGGTCTGAGACTTGAATCTTTATTGCGAACAAAAAAGAGTCCTGCTGCTGTGGAAGAAGTGGAAGGTCTAATAAAACCTTTTTCCAAGTTCTCGTCCGAATAGGTTTTGAGATGGGCAAGTTCCTCCTGTGAAAGAGGATAAACATGACCGAACGGCAATTTGCTATTTGGGAGTAGATCAATGCTACAATCATAGTCTCGATGAGGAGGTAATGCTTGAGCATTTTTCTCAAGAAAAACCTCAGAAAGATCCTGATAACATAGTGGTGCAATCTCATCTGTCACCACAGACAGAATCTTCCCGGAAAACGGGAGGTTGCACGTTTCCTCGCAATAACAAGAAGGGAAGGTCAAGGACCGTTTCTTCCAATCTATGGTTGGTTGGTGTGTGTGCAACCAGGGAAGTCCCAACACAATGGGAAAGTGGGGTGATGGTATTAAATCGAAGGTAGAAGTCTCCCTATGAGACTCGTTAATAGTGACTAGAAGTGCTTGTGTCTGATCGGTGATCGGACCAGAGGATAACGGAACACCGGTAATAAGACTTACTGAGACAGGTTTGAGTTTAGAAATAATAGGAATTTTATTTAAAGCAGCAAAACATATATCCATATAATTTCCACAAGATCCTGTGTCAATCATGGCCTTAGTAGTAATCCTGTTCTGGTCCCACTGTAATGTCAAAAAAACAGAAATGTAGGGGTTAGTGAATGAAGTTGTCAATCCTCCTAGGGAGACATGTGAACACTCACCCTTCTTTTTGTTGACTAGGGGACAGACGTTTATCTTGTGATCCGGGGATGCACAGTACAAGCAGAGATTTTCATTTCGTCTTTTGGCTTTTTCCATAGTTGATAGCGGTGGGCGTATGGTTCCTACCTCCATAGGAACGGCCAGACTCCGAGAGGAAACAGATAATGGCATTCCCATCTTTTCAGCCTTTCTTTCTCGTAGTCTTCTATCTATGGTAATACTGAGTTGTATTAATGCATCCAGGGTTTTTGGCAGATCCGCTCGGGCGAGCTCGTCCTTAACGGCTTCTGATAGGCCAAGCCTAAATTGGGTTTTCAGAGATGCATCATTCCATTCTGAATCAAGGGTCCATCTCTTGAACTCTGCGACAAAGTCTTCTACAGGCCTCCTTCCTTGTTTCAAGGATCTTAACTGAAGATCAGCAGTACTCTGCCTATTGGGGTCATCATATAGGCTAGTGAGCTCTGCCAGGAACAAGGCATAGGAGTTGAGAAGCTGGTCGTTTTTCTCAAAAAGAGAATCTGCCCAGGCTCGAGGATCGCTTGATAGGTAAGAAATAATAGTACAAACCTTAATGTGATCAGTAAGGTAGGTACGAGGTTTTAGCAAAAAAAGTAACTCACATGCGTTTTTAAATTCGCAAAATTTTTTGAGATCGCCTGTAAATACCAAAGGGGGATTTATCTTGGGTTCAGGGGACTGAGCAGAGGTAAGTTGTGTCAGTCTAATTACCTGCTGCGACAGAGCCTGATTGTCTTCTTTTAATTCAGCAAGTGCGTGTATTAACGCAGATACTTGCTGTTTTAATTGTGTCACCTGAGTGGTTATTTCTGCTGAATCCATTTTTGGGTTCGTTCAATCTGTAACGCTCCTGCGTTTCTTATATGGTGTGGATTTTCAGCTGCAGAAATAGTTCCACGTCAGTAGTCATGTAAGAGATATGCTGAGATACCATTCCCAACCTCAATGACCCATCATGTGTGGAAGGTCTTATTTCAGCCAGTAAATACACACAATTAGCAAGCTGGTTCCTAGAATGACTTTATGTATGTGGTAACACAATGATGAAGGTTGAGGGATAGGTTGAGTGGAGGTGGTAGGTGATAGACACTTGAAGGTGAGACAGTAGCAGATGGATGCAGGAAGGTTTAGCAATGTTGTATGGTAGCAGATAACAGAATAGCAGGTGGACATACAAAAGAGATCAACCCAGTGCAGAAAAGTAGCAGTAGTCTCAAGAGCTAGCAATCTAGTTATGCAGATGTAATAAACAGTCTTTACTATGCAGAGCTAGATAGTGTAAGCTTAGTATAAGTTTATAGAGAATTCCCCTGCGGGGTACTTAGCACTATTAGCGATACAGCCGAAGGGTGGTTCAGGAGAGGCGGATGATCCAGTAGCGGGATACAGGGATCAGCGCGGCGAGGTTCCGTCAGCGAGGTAAGCTTGCAAGCATGGAAGCTTCAAGCAAGGTTAGCATCCAGGTAAGGGTGTTTGAACGAACACATGTGAGTGAGAACCGGCGCTTTAAATAGCCATCTAGTCCGGCGCTGGGTGATGACAGCTCCAGTCTTAAAGGTGTATGCGCACCTTTCCAAAAGTAAATGGTGGGGCGCATACACTTGTGGAAAGTGTAATTTAGGGTACCAAAGGTACCGGAACATTACACAGGGGAGAGTACAGAGGGTGGTGATTAATGGGGAGTACTCGGATTGGGCGGGTGTGGAAAGTGGGGTCCCCCAGGGTTCTGTCCTGGGACCAATCCTGTTTAATTTATTCATAAATGATCTAGAGGAGGGGATATCTAGTACAATCTCAGTATTTGCAGATGATACTAAATTAGGCATGCCAATATCTTCTATGCAGGATGTGGAAATCTTGCAAGCAGACCTGAACAAAATAACGGGGTGGGCAACTACATGGCAGATGAGATTTAATGTAGAAAAATGTAAAGTAATGCACTTGGGGGCCAGAAACCAGAAAGCAAGCTACTCACTAGGGGGGGAACCTCTGGGTGAGTCTAGGATGGAAAGGGACCTGGGGGTACTGGTAGACAACAGGCTTGGCAGTGGCATGCAATGCCAAGCCGCCGCAAGCAAAGCCAACAGAATACTGGGTTGTATAAAAAAGGGGATTCACTCCAGAAATAAAGAGATTATTCTTCCACTCTACAAGACTCTGGTCCGGCCACATCTGGAGTATGCTGTCCAGTTCTGGGCACCGGTCCTCAGGAAGGATGTGCTGGAACTGGAGAAAGTCCAGAGAAGGGCAACAAAAATAATTAGGGCAATGGAGGACATCAGCTATGAGGAAAGACTACAAGCACTGAACTTATTCTCTCTGGAGAAGAGACGATTGAGGGGGGATATGATATCAATGTACAAATACTGTACTGGTGACCCGAGCATAAGGAACAAACTATTCAGAGAAAGGAGATACAATAAGACACGTGGCCACTCACTAAAACTTGAGGAAAGGCGGTTTAACCTTAAAGTGCATAAGGGGTTCTTCACTGTAAGAGCGGTAAGGATGTGGAATTCTCTTCCACAAGCAGTCGTATCAGCGGGGAGCATTGATAGTTTCAAAAAACTATTGGATGGACACCTTAAAGACCACAACATACAGGGGTATACAATGTACGGTTAAAAGCAAACACACACACACATCATAGGTTGAACTGGATGGACTGATGTCTTTTTTCAACCTCACTAACTATGTAACTATGTAACTAAGGAGATCATTTCTATCTCCGTACTGGACCTTGGGTTCCTTTTATGATTATTCTCTATCTCATGTAATGAAGAGAGCAATGTTACCATTTGTTTCTCTCGTTCCCTTTTAATCCTAGATCCATGCTTGATCAACACACCCCGGATCACAGTTTTATGAGGTTCCCACAGAATACCCGGATCTCCCCCCGGGGTTTCATTTGTTTGAAAATAAAATTTTAATTCATCTGTTACATCCCTAAGGATCTCTGGTGTCTGTAGGAGGCTCTAATTCAATCTCCAAAACCGGTTCCCCAAGGATAGAGTTTCAGAGAGTGAATACTGTAAAATAATTGGTGTGTGGTCCGACCATGTTATACTTCCGATCTCAATTTTCTTTATTGCATGTAACTGTCTGTGAGGAATGAAAAAATAATCTATTCTTGTGTATATTTTATGTACTGAAGAATAAAATGTATAATCTTTTTCGCCTGGGTGTATTAATCGCCATGCGTCCACAAGTTGATGTTTATCTAATTCTTGAGTTATACGTTTACCGAATTGTGGGGAGTTTGAAGAGAGACCTGTTGAGGTATCCAACAAGGGGTTTAGGGGGGTGTTTATGTCCCCTCCTACTAATAATTGTCCCTCCATAAAATCTGACAGTTTATTTAAAACCCTCGTAAGGAAAATGTCTTGATTATGATTGGGAGCGTATATATTTGCCAGTGTTGCCTTCACCTCTCCTATTGATCCCTTAACGAAAGCATACCTCCCTTCCAGATCCATTTGTGTTTCTTGTAGGGTCCATGGTATTCTATTGGCAATAAGAATAAACACCCTTTTCGATTTAGACTCTCTATTAGTCGAGTGATATCCCCACGGGTAATGTTTATTTCTGAAGATAGGTAGTTTATTTTCTTTAAAATGTGTTTCTTGTATTAATGCTATGTCTATTTGGGAACATCTCAAGTAGTGTTGAGCGAACACGGACTGTATTATTCGTGTTCGTACCGAATAATTGGATTTTTTTTACCCGAACACGGACACGGACACTTTACTGTATGTTCGGGTAAAAATCCGTGTTCGGTCGTTTTATTTCCGGGTTTTGCATGCTTTGGCGCTCTTTTCATGGCGGGCTTTCAACAGCCAATCAACAATCGTTTAACTGGTGTGCCTTAAGCCATCCCAGCCATGCCTGCAAATGTCTTAGTAGCTGTGATTGGCCGTCTGAAGCATGTGACCAAGTCTTTATAAGTTCGAGGCAGCCGCCGCAGCAGCGTCATTCTGCTGCTTAGCTAAGGGACAGAGCACACATCAATGTGCTGGCTGCTGATTAGGGAAAGATAGGCAGGAAAAAACCATTTGTGTCCGGATAGAATTGAGGGACAGGTCGGAGTGTTTAGGCAGGGCGAGTTGTAGGCATTTTAGGGATAGAGTCTGCTGAATTATAGGGTCAGTGTCTTCTACAAACTACAATCGATATTGCTGTGTGGGGGGTGGGGTGAATCTGCACTCAATCCTGATCTACGATCTCTTCTCAATCCTGTTAGGGACAGAGTCTGCTGAATTTTAGGGAAACTGTGTTCTACAAACTACAATCGATATTGCTGTGTGGTTTGGGATTGGAGATAGGCAGGTGTCAGTGATCCACATCCATTTTTCTGTGTGTGAGCTGCAGTGAACACAATCTTTTTGGGCTGCAGTGAACACAATCTTTTTGGGCTGCAGTGAACACAATCTTTTTGGGCTGCAGTGAACACAATCTTTTTGGGCTGCAGTGAACACAATCTTTTTGGGGTGCAGTGAACAAAATCTTTTTGGGGTGCAGTGAACACAATCCTTTTTGGTGTGCAGTGAACACAATCTTTGTGGGGTGCAGTGAACAAAATCCTTTGTGGGGTGCAGTGAACACAATCTTTTTGGGGTGCAGTGAACAAAATCCTTTTTGGGGTGCAGTGAACAACATCCTTTTTGGGGTGCAGTGAACACAATCTTTTTGGGGTGCAGTGAACAAAATCCTTTGTGGGGTGCAGTGAACACAATCTTTTTGGGGTGCAGTGAACACAATCTTTTTGGGGTGGAGTGAACAACATCCTTTTTGGGGTGCAGTGAACAAAATCCTTTTTGGGGTGCAGTGAACAAAATCATTTTTGGGGTGCAGTGAACACAATCTTTTTGGGGTGCAGTGAACACAATCTTTGTGGGGTGCAGTGAACACAATATTTTTGGGGTGGAGTGAACAACATCCTTTTTGGGGTGCAGTGAACAACATCCTTTTTGGGGTGCAGTGAACACAATCTTTTTGGGGTGCAGTGAACACAATCTTTGTGGGGTACAGTGAACAGAATCTTTGTGGGGTGCAGTGAACACAATCTTTGGGGGGTACAGTGAACACAATCTTTTTGGGGTGCAGTGAACACAATCTTTGTGGGGTGCAGTGAACACAATCTTTTTGGGGTGGAGTGAACAAAATCATTTTTGGGGTGCAGTGAACAACATCCTTTTTGGGGTGCAGTGATCAAAATCCTTTTTGGGGTGCAGTGAACACAATCTTTTTGGGGTGCAGTGAACAAAATCCTTTGTGGGGTGCAGTGAACAGAATCTTTGTGGGGTGCAGTGAACACAATCTTTGGGGGGGTACAGTGAACACAATCTTTTTGGGGTGCAGTGAACACAATCTTTGTGGGGTACAGTGAACAGAATCTTTGTGGGGTGCAGTGAACACAATCTTTGGGGGGTACAGTGAACACAATCTTTTTGGGGTGCAGTGAACACAATCTTTGGGGGGTACAGTGAACACAATCTTTTTGGGGTGCAGTGAACACAATCTTTGTGGGGTGCAGTGAACACAATCTTTGGGGGGGTACAGTGAACACAATCTTTTTGGGGTGCAGTGAACAACATCCTTTTAGGGTGCAGTGAACACAATCTTTGTGGGGTGCAGTGAACAACATCCTTTTAGGGTGCAGTGAACACAATCTTTGTGGGGTACAGTGAACAGAATCTTTGTGGGGTGCAGTGAACACAATCTTTGGGGGGTACAGTGAACACAATCTTTGTGAGGTGCAGTGAACACAATCTTTGTGGGGTGCAGTGAACACAATCATTGTGGGGTGCAGTGAACTCAATCTTTGTGGGGTACAGTGAACACAATCTCATACTTCTGAAGATTTGAGGGTGCTGCCTGTTCCATACTCCCCCTACTCCTCATCTAGCCTTTTAGGGGTACAAACAATAGTAATTGGGGCCTAGTGTGGTTGTGTACGTGTGATATACATACACTTTTTTTGGATCATATTTTCTATTCCGCTATTTAATCAAAAACCTTTGGGGATCAGTTAAATTGGGGGATAGTCTGTGTTGGTACGTGTGAGAGAGATCCACCTTTCCAAGTTTTTGGGGTTCATCTCATACTTCTGAAGATTTGAGGGTGCTGCCTGTTCCATACCCCCCCTACTCCTCATCTAGCCTTTTAGGGGTACAAACAATAGTAATTGGGGCCTAGTGTGGTTGTGTACGTGTGATATACATACACTTTTTTTGGATCATATTTTCTATTCCGCTATTTAATCAAAAACCTTTGGGGATCAGTTAAATTGGGGGATAGTCTGTGTTGGTACGTGTGAGAGAGATCCACCTTTCCAAGTTGTTGGGGTTCATCTCATACTTCTGAAGGTTTGAGGGTGCTGCCTGTTCCATACTCCCCCTACTCCTAGCCTTTTAGGGGTACAAACAATAGTAATTGGGGCCTAGTGTGGTTGTGTACGTGTGATATACATACACTTTTTTTGGATCATATTTTCTATTCCGCTATTTAATCAAAAACCTTTGGGGATCAGTTAAATTGGGGGATAGTCTGTGTTGGTACGTGTGAGAGAGATCCACCTTTCCAAGTTGTTGGGGTTCATCTCATACTTCTGAAGGTTTGAGGGTGCTGCCTGTTCCATACCCCCCCTACTCCTCATCTAGCCTTTTAGGGGTACAAACAATAGTAATTGGGGCCTAGTGTGGTTGTGTACGTGTGATATACATACACTTTTTTTGGATCATATTTTCTATTCCGCTATTTAATCAAAAACCTTTGGGGATCAGTTAAATTGGGGGATAGTCTGTGTTGGTACGTGTGAGAGAGATCCACCTTTCCAAGTTGTTGGGGTTCATCTCATACTTCTGAAGGTTTGAGGGTGCTGCCTGTTCCATACCCCCCCTACTCCTCATCTAGCCTTTTAGGGGTACAAACAATAGTAATTGGGGCCTAGTGTGGTTGTGTACGTGTGATATACATACACTTTTTTTGGATCATATTTTCTATTCCGCTATTTAATCAAAAACCTTTGGGGATCAGTTAAATTGGGGGATAGTCTGTGTTGGTACGTGTGAGAGAGATCCACCTTTCCAAGTTGTTGGGGTTCATCTCATACTTCTGAAGGTTTGAGGGTGCTGCCTGTTCCATACCCCCCCTACTCCTCATCTAGCCTTTTAGGGGTACAAACAATAGTAATTGGGGCCTAGTGTGGTTGTGTACGTGTGATATACATACACTTTTTTTGGATCATATTTTCTATTCCGCTATTTAATCAAAAACCTTTGGGGATCAGTTAAATTGGGGGATAGTCTGTGTTGGTACGTGTGAGAGAGATCCACCTTTCCAAGTTTTTGGGGTTCATCTCATACTTCTGAAGATTTGAGGGTGCTGCCTGTTCCATACCCCCCCTACTCCTCATCTAGCCTTTTAGGGGTACAAACAATAGTAATTGGGGCCTAGTGTGGTTGTGTACGTGTGATATACATACACTTTTTTTGGATCATATTTTCTATTCCGCTATTTAATCAAAAACCTTTGGGGATCAGTTAAATTGGGGGATAGTCTGTGTTGGTACGTGTGAGAGAGATCCACCTTTCCAAGTTGTTGGGGTTCATCTCATACTTCTGAAGGTTTGAGGGTGCTGCCTGTTCCATACTCCCCCTACTCCTAGCCTTTTAGGGGTACAAACAATAGTAATTGGGGCCTAGTGTGGTTGTGTACGTGTGATATACATACACTTTTTTTGGATCATATTTTCTATTCCGCTATTTAATCAAAAACCTTTGGGGATCAGTTAAATTGGGGGATAGTCTGTGTTGGTACGTGTGAGAGAGATCCACCTTTCCAAGTTGTTGGGGTTCATCTCATACTTCTGAAGGTTTGAGGGTGCTGCCTGTTCCATACCCCCCCTACTCCTCATCTAGCCTTTTAGGGGTACAAACAATAGTAATTGGGGCCTAGTGTGGTTGTGTACGTGTGATATACATACACTTTTTTTGGATCATATTTTCTATTCCGCTATTTAATCAAAAACCTTTGGGGATCAGTTAAATTGGGGGATAGTCTGTGTTGGTACGTGTGAGAGAGATCCACCTTTCCAAGTTGTTGGGGTTCATCTCATACTTCTGAAGGTTTGAGGGTGCTGCCTGTTCCATACCCCCCCTACTCCTCATCTAGCCTTTTAGGGGTACAAACAATAGTAATTGGGGCCTAGTGTGGTTGTGTACGTGTGATATACATACACTTTTTTTGGATCATTTTTTCTATTCCGCTATTTAATCAAAAACCTTTGGGGATCAGTTAAATTGGGGGATAGTCTGTGTTGGTACGTGTGAGAGAGATCCACCTTTCCAAGTTTTTGGGGTTCATCTCATACTTCTGAAGATTTGAGGGTGCTGCCTGTTCCATACCCCCCCTACTCCTCATCTAGCCTTTTAGGGGTACAAACAATAGTAATTGGGGCCTAGTGTGGTTGTGTACGTGTGATATACATACACTTTTTTTGGATCATATTTTCTATTCCGCTATTTAATCAAAAACCTTTGGGGATCAGTTAAATTGGGGGATAGTCTGTGTTGGTACGTGTGAGAGAGATCCACCTTTCCAAGTTGTTGGGGTTCATCTCATACTTCTGAAGGTTTGAGGGTGCTGCCTGTTCCATACTCCCCCTACTCCTAGCCTTTTAGGGGTACAAACAATAGTAATTGGGGCCTAGTGTGGTTGTGTACGTGTGATATACATACACTTTTTTTGGATCATATTTTCTATTCCGCTATTTAATCAAAAACCTTTGGGGATCAGTTAAATTGGGGGATAGTCTGTGTTGGTACGTGTGAGAGAGATCCACCTTTCCAAGTTTTTGGGGTTCATCTCATACTTCTGAAGATTTGAGGGTGCTGCCTGTTCCATACCCCCCCTACTCCTCATCTAGCCTTTTAGGGGTACAAACAATAGTAATTGGGGCCTAGTGTGGTTGTGTACGTGTGATATACATACACTTTTTTTGGATCATATTTTCTATTCCGCTATTTAATCAAAAACCTTTGGGGATCAGTTAAATTGGGGGATAGTCTGTGTTGGTACGTGTGAGAGAGATCCACCTTTCCAAGTTTTTGGGGTTCATCTCATACTTCTGAAGATTTGAGGGTGCTGCCTGTTCCATACCCCCCCTACTCCTCATCTAGCCTTTTAGGGGTACAAACAATAGTAATTGGGGCCTAGTGTGGTTGTGTACGTGTGATATACATACACTTTTTTTGGATCATATTTTCTATTCCGCTATTTAATCAAAAACCTTTGGGGATCAGTTAAATTGGGGGATAGTCTGTGTTGGTACGTGTGAGAGAGATCCACCTTTCCAAGTTTTTGGGGTTCATCTCATACTTCTGAAGATTTGAGGGTGCTGCCTGTTCCATACCCCCCCTACTCCTCATCTAGCCTTTTAGGGGTACAAACAATAGTAATTGGGGCCTAGTGTGGTTGTGTACGTGTGATATACATACACTTTTTTTGGATCATATTTTCTATTCCGCTATTTAATCAAAAACCTTTGGGGATCAGTTAAATTGGGGGATAGTCTGTGTTGGTACGTGTGAGAGAGATCCACCTTTCCAAGTTGTTGGGGTTCATCTCATACTTCTGAAGGTTTGAGGGTGCTGCCTGTTCCATACTCCCCCTACTCCTAGCCTTTTAGGGGTACAAACAATAGTAATTGGGGCCTAGTGTGGTTGTGTACGTGTGATATACATACACTTTTTTTGGATCATATTTTCTATTCCGCTATTTAATCAAAAACCTTTGGGGATCAGTTAAATTGGGGGATAGTCTGTGTTGGTACGTGTGAGAGAGATCCACCTTTCCAAGTTGTTGGGGTTCATCTCATACTTCTGAAGGTTTGAGGGTGCTGCCTGTTCCATACTCCCCCTACTCCTCATCTAGCCTTTTAGGGGTACAAACAATAGTAATTGGGGCCCAGTGTGGTTGTGTACGTGTGATATACATACACTTTTTTTGGATCATATTTTCTATTCCGCTATTTAATTTAACTGGGCCTCCATGCGAGACCTGTGTGCCTTGTTGCGCTGTTTTGAGTACTCCACCAACATGGCCAGTGGCAATGACGCCGTTCTCAGCTTAACTATCCCACTTCTATGCCTCCTTGAAAAAACAATTCGGGCGATGATGGAAGAGGATGTGGCACAGGATGAGGAGGAGGAGGAGGATGAAGAGGTAACATTTCCAAGGCTTTCAGGGCAGTCATTCGCAAGGGGCTCCGAGGGTGGGTTCCTGCACACGCAAACGCCAGGGACGCAATTGTCCAGCAGGGGCACAGTTCTGGAGGATGAGGAGGATGAGGAGGAGGAGGAGCTGGAGGAGGAGATGGAACCATGTTCACAGCAGGGTGGCACCCAGGCCAGCTCATGGCCATCACTGGTGCGTGGCTGGGGGGATACAGAGGACACGGACGATACACCTCCCACAGAGGACAGCCTTTCGTTGCCTCTGGGCAGCCTGGCACACATGAGCGATTACATGCTGCAGTGTCTCCACAACGACCGCCGAGTTGCCCACATTCTAACTTGTGCTGATTACTGGGTGGCCACGCTGCTGGATCCCCGTTACAAGGACAACGTACCGTCCTTAATTCACTCACTGGAGCGCGATCGCAAGATGCGCGAGTACAAGCGCACGCTGGTAGACGCCATGCTGCTGGCATTCCCATCTGACAGCGGGGCCACAGTGGAAGCACAAGGCAGAGGAGGAGGAGGAGGAGGTCGCCAACGCAACCAGGGCACCGCCAGCACCTCAGAAGGCAGGGTTAGCATGGCCGAAATGTGGAAAAGCTTTGTCAGCACGCCACAACAAACAGCAGCACCAGCAGCTCAGATGGAACGTCTTAGCAGGAGGCAGCATTTTACCAACATGGTGGAGCAGTATGTGTGCACACGCCTACATGTAGTGAATGACGGGTCTGCCCCCTTCAACTTCTGGGTCTCCAAATTGGGCACATGGCCTGAGCTTGCCCTTTACGCCTTGGAGGTGCTGGCGTGCCCTGCAGCCAGTGTATTATCTGAACGGGTATTTAGCACGGCTGGGGGCGTTATAACAGACAAGCGCAGCCGCCTGTCCAGAGACAATGTGGACAAGCTCACGTTCATTAAAATGAACCAGGCATGGATCCCACGGGACTTTTCCGTACCTTATGCAGAATAGCAATGGATACCGACCTTACCCACCCATTGTTCCATTTTTGCTCTTTCTCACTCTTTTGGGGTGTACCCTCATTTAAAATTTTTGAAAAGAAGCAGTGTTGGCTACCTCGTCCTCCTCCTCAGGGCCAGATTAATGTAGGGGCTATTGGAGCTGCAGCTCCAGGCCCCTACCTTTTATATAGGCCCCGGGTTGGCCATATTCACTGTTACCGCTCTTCTGTCACTTGTAAACACAGAAGTCTGGCTTCTATGCTCGCTTCCCCAGGCAGCACCCTCAGAACCTCCCCACACAGCGTGAAGGCCGGACAAGGAGGGACAGTTGGCGATGCATGGATGTGTTTATGGGCTTCAGAGACAGCATCCCATGTTGAATTAGGCATGCATGGCTGCACCCTTCCTCCTCTGGGTGCATGGCAAGGCACGGCCCTTAAGGCCCTTCAAAATCCTCAGCACCAAGCCCATGATGCTGTTAATCCGGCCCTGGTCCTCCTCCACCGCCGCTTCCACCTACACCGCCCATAGGTGTGCGCAGCCTATTGCATTAAGGTGTGCACCCCAAAGTTGAAATACACATGCATGTGTTTGCCAGCAGGGAGAGTAATGTATCGGGGCCATGTACCTGTAGGCAAGGAGAAATAGAGCAGAGCAGGTCCCAGGGAGATCTTTCCCATCTCCTCACTGGCAATGCTATGTGCCCTAGGTGATTAGGGTGTGCCCAGGCACACCCAGCACACCCTGTGCGCACGCCTATGTCACCGCCACATCCACCACCACCTCAACCTCCCTCCTACTCCATATGGGCCTCGTCCTTCAGAGATGAAGAAGAACATTGTTTTATTTTTCTGTTTTTTTTTGTTGTTTTAAGTTATTTCCCTATCCACATTTGTTTGCAGAGCACTTGCCATGCTCTTAATTACGTTTTGCTGCCATTTGCAGCACTCTAGCCCTTTCCTTTGGTGTTTTAGAGCCATTTTAGTGCCTTAAAGTTCGGGTCCCCATTGACTTCAATGGGGTTCGGTGTCCGGGAAAAGTTCGGTAAAAGTCCGGGACACGGACCCGGACTTTTTTTTAAAGTTCGGCCGAACCCGTCGAACACGGACATCTAGGTGTCCGCTCAACCCTAATCTCAAGTCATTCAGTAACATATGTCTCTTCTCGGGCGTGTTTAGGCCCCTTGAGTTTAATGACATCATTTTTATGGTTGCCATTAAGCCTCGGCAGTAACATGGGAAAAAAAAAAACCCTAAACTTAAACCCTCCCTCCCTATACTAATATAACAACTTGTTATTTAAACTCACACAGCCCACCCCGGTATTGTGTGTGTTAACCTAATTAGGTCCGTGACTAGGGTGATCCACAGAGCAAGATTCAGCTCTCTCCCTCCCCAAACCCGACCGGATCCCGCTACTCTTAAATTATTTGTCAGCACGTGTTTGCCTTTATTCTTTTAACCTCTATCCCTTATGTCATATTTTCATTCTAAGTACCGCTCTCTTATTCTTCTTTCAATTTTTCTCCTCTCCCTCCTCACCCCCTCCCCAAAGGATAGATGTGATCTTGACAAATATTTTAATTTACTCAGGCACAAAAAAAAAAAACCCAAATAACCACATCACCTCAAATCTACTTATCCCTCCGAGGGACATAGAGAGGTATAGAGAGTGCAGGAGCAGGGACAAGCCCTCCGCTCCCCCTCCTCCCTGCATCCCTTCCCCTAGTGCGAATTATTCCATTAGTGCATATCAATAAATTACAACCACATTATCACTCCAATCTAAACCCAATAAATCGTATGTGTATCAGTGGCGGATCCAGGGGGGGGGCATCGAGTCAATTGCCCCCCCCCGAGAAAATAGTACCAGGTTTAAGTTTACAGAGGCATTCTATAAATGCATTGCAGGTACTTTATTTCTGCTTCCACGGCTCCCAGGAGACCTAAAATATAATCCCTAAGCCCCATCAGTTCAGAGGGGCCCAGGATGCTGTTTCATAGAGAGAGTTTTTTTTTTTTTATTTCCCTGCTCAGGTGGATTAATACCACCAGGAGCCGCATTTTGCGACATTAAAATGAAAGTTCCGGCCAGGCGGAGTGATATCAGTCAGCAGCCTCATCACTGCCTGACTCCTGCAGCCAATGGGTGCAGAGAGGAGAGGGCGGGCTCAGGCTGAGGGGGAAGCCTGAGACACAGCAGCGTGCGTCTGTGTGTGTGAACACACTGAGAGGGACAGATCTTCACAGCAGACAGGGGCAGTAAGGAAAACGTCTAGACTGCAATTAATTCATTTGTCTCCAAAAAGGTACAGTAACACACCCATCCCCCTTCACCTATGCCATGTCCTTGCTGCTGGCCAGCCACCATGAGGAATTATACAGCAGCTAAATGCTATCATCATCATTATCATCATGATAATCACACAGTACAGATGCATTGAGCCACAGCACATGTATTGTGTGATTGTCATGATGATAATGATGATATAGACTGACAGTGAAAATAATCTTCCTGCCTCCTTTACACAGGGTGTGCTGCAGACATGAGTCTAACATGCAGGGCTGTCATTTAATGGCTTTAGGATGCATAAAGTGTTGCATATATCCTTGTGCCAGCATCCCATTTTTTTCTACTGAGACACACAGCCACTGTGTCCCAATATGTCATGCTTCCTGGTGTGCATGCAGGGTGCTTTCATGGACCTGCCACCAGCGTGTCATATCAGGACAGTGCACAGCCATGTGTCGGAATACAAATAAATGGCATGCAGGCATGGGGATAAATGGAACACTTTAAAACATTGTCACTGTTTTAACCACCTGCCGACCAGCCGCCACAGTTATATGGCGGCAGGTTCTCGCAAATCATCGTACCTGTACGGTGGTGTGCAGGAGTGATCCTGGGGGCGCGCGTGCCCACTTGCCAGCGGGGAAGCGGAGGCACAGGGCCAGCAGCCGCGATTGGCGCCGGGCACCTGCAATCGCTCCCTGTGAAGAGAGAACGACGGTCTGCAGTTGGAAACGCAGCAGACCGTTGTTGTCTCAGGAATCACTGCAGAGCTCCTGTGTTCCTCCTATTTAGGAACACAGGTCTCTGTGTTGGTATTACAAGCCCACCCCCACAGTTAGAAAGCACCCCCCAGGCTCACACTTAACCCTTTGATCGCCCCTGGGTAAACGCCTTCCCTGCCAGTGTCATTATTACAGTGACAGTGCATATTTTTAGCACTGATTACTGTTGTAATGTCACTGGTCCTCCCAAAAATGTCAGTTAGGGGTCCGATCTGTCTGCTGCAATGTCGCAGTCCCGCTAAAAATTGCCGCCATTACTAGTAAAAAAAATAAAAATGACAGTGCCCCTCCCGAGATTAGACTCTGGATCCGCCCCTGATGTGTATACATATTCCCCCCAAAAAGGAGGAGAAAAAAAAAGAGAAAAGAAAAAATATAATACTGAGTTATTTAATGCCTCTGAATGTGCCAAAAAAAAAGGAAAAAAAGAAAGAGGATATCCCTTCCTTCCCTAAAAAAAAGGGGGAAGAGAAAGGAATCCATATCTATATGTGTACATCTGTGTGTATATATATATATATATAAAAAAAGTGAAGTGAAAGGAAGGCCCATGGCCTACGTGTACATTATAAAAATTGTGTATAATAGTGTAAATACATATATATATAAATATGCCTGAGTGATTATCTAAGCTATCATCTTAATTTTGGTCAGTTTCTATAGATTCCTCATAGGGGTGAAGAGACTCTACTTCCTGGAGAATTCAGAGGAAAAAAAAAAAAAAAAAGGAAAAAAGGATGTTCACATTTTCCCCTCATAATCTAGAATGTGGGATCCCAAGTATTGAGACCTGGAAAAAAAAAAAAAACAAGGAAAAATGCCATTCATCTCATGGCACTCTTTTCCCCTCATCCCACTAATATCTACATAGTATAATATTTCCCTCCCCCCCCCCCCCTCCTCTAGGGATAGAGAAGAGAGAAAAAAAAAAAAAAAGGAAAAGGGGGGAAACAAAGGTCCATGGTTAAACGTCCATTTCTGGTACATGTTAAGGTCTAATCCTGGATTAATTATTTCTTGCTTCGATAAAAGTTCCCCTTAATTTCTCTGTTTTCTGGGTTCTCTCATCTTTCTATGTATGTTCTTCTCCAGATATTGGGGTAAGGCTGCCCTCCAATTGGGTATCTGTATGTCTTCTGTTCCTAAAAATTCAACCAAGCCAGATAGATCTGCGGTAGAGTGCAAGGTATAGAATATGGTGTCCTTGTGGAATGTGACCATTAACGGGTAACCCCAGTGATAGGTAAACCCCAACAGTCTGGCCTTTTCCAATATTGGGCGTAAGATAGCCCTGCGAGTAAGTGTGGCTCTGGAAAGGCCTGGGAGTATTCTAATTAACCCCATTATATTCAATTGTCTCTTTTAGCCATGCCTTCCTGAGGATCTCTTCTCTTTGTGAAAAGTAGTGTATCCTGCATATAACGTCTCTTGATCTGTCGGAGTCTGCCATTTTAGGTCCTGGGGCTCTGTGGACCCTATCCAGTACTACGGTAATGGTGTTATTGGGATCTATTAATTTAGAAAATATATTTCTTATCGTTTCCTGGAGTTGGTCTCTTTTCACTTGTTCCGGTAACCCCCTTAGTCTAAGATTGTTCTGGCGACTCCGATCTTCCAGATCTTCCATCCGCAGTTGCATGGAGGCCATTATATCAAGATAATCTTCCTGGGATTTTTCAACCTTTGTTACTCTGCAAGATAAGGCTGTTACTGCTTTCTCTCCATTGTTCACTTTGTCTGAAAGACTACACACTTCCTTGCGCATTTCTTGCATTTCCCGCCGATGTGTCTCTTCCATTTTCAATATCATATTCTCTATGTCCGTTTTGGTTGGTAGTGCTCGCAATAGCGCCCACATGTCTGGCTCCATATTTTCAGCACTAGTTGTCTTGCATGTTACTACTAGGGATGATCGAATGGTTCGGGTCCACCATCGGTTCGGCCCGAACATTGGGTGTTCGAGGTTCGGCCGAATTTAGAACTTTTTGCCCAAAAAGTTCGGAATTCGGCAACCAGAACCGCCCAAAATGCAATGCTTCAGGAAATGGGCTTTAAAAGCCCGTGATTGGACCAGAACCATTAACAAAAGCCAATTGAGGGGGCAGGAGAATGCTAGGAATGTGATTGGAGTGACTAGGGGGTCCCTAGACCAATCATTAGTGAATACGCCCCCCAGTATATAAGATCGCCCCCGCCATATTCCCAGCATTGTTATACTGGACATGGAAGAGAGTGGAAGCAGTTCTGTTAATTTTACTTTAAAAGTGTCATTTAGCTATTTTTAGTGTGAGGAAAGGGATATCTAGTGTAGTTAGAGTGCTCCTTTACACTTAAGTTAGCTTCAAAAATGTAGCTTCTGTAGGGAAAGTGTTAAGTGTCAGGGGACCGTAGTGTAGTGTAGGGTTAACTGGCAGTGACTGCTATGGCAGGGTGACAAAACCCTTCCATAGCAGGGTGACCGCTATAGAGAAATGATCATTTCTCTGAGTTGCTTCGGGACAGGATTATGGCTTCTCACCAGCAAGCATTTTTTATGCTGCAGGGGCTGCCACTGCCAGTGCTTTTTTGAGGACATGTTTGATGTCAGACATGACATCTGAACATGTGTATAGGGGGTATATATAGACATATATGTCTGAATATATACCCCTAGACATATATAGGTGTGATAGTAGCAGAAATAAATGCTTGCGCTAATGAAATCATTTACAGTAATATATTTCTGCTACTATCACACCTATATATGTCTAGGGGTATATATTCAGACATATATGCCTATATATACCCCCTATACACATGTTCAGATGTTTTGCCTGCCTCAAAAGAACCCCAAAAAATGCCAAAAAAACGCTAGCGTCAAAAAAAAAAAAAATGCCCAGGTGTGTTTTTGCTGGCATTTTTTGGGGGGTTTTGGAGGCAGGCAAAACATCAGAACTTGTGCACAGTACCACTATACACAAGTTCAGATGTTTTGCCTGTTCTAAAAAAAATTATAAGAAAATGCTAATTTTTGGGGGGTTCTGGACATGCAACTTCACATGTACACTTTTTAGACCCCCCAGATACTAAATCCAAAGTAAAAATCAAAAAATCTCTTTTTTTTTTATTTATTTTTTTAATTTTTCAATAATTGGCTTTTTTATCGAAAATGACAATTTTTAAGAACTTTTTTTGTGTGATTTTGTGTCTGGGGGGTCTAAAAGGTGTACCTGTGAAGTTTCAGCTCTGTAGCATGTCCAGAACCAGAAAAAAAGATCATATAGGTGTTAAAGTTAAAGGAGGCTCCCGAACCACATCCCTGTTCTACTGAAAAATTATCTTTTTTTTTCATGGTTCTGGAGCCTCCTTTAACTTTAACACCTATATGATCTTTTTTTCATGGTTCTGGACATGCTACAGAGCTGAAACTTCACATGCACACCTTTTAGACCCCCCAGATACAAAGTAAAAATCAAAAAATCTCTTTTTTTTTTTTTTTTTTTAATTTTTCAATAATTGTTTTTTTTATCAAAAATGACAATTTTTAAGAACTTTTTTTGTGTGATTAATAGTTAATGGGGCATGACCCAGAACTAGTGTTGAGCGAACACGGACTGTATTATTCGTGTTCGTACCGAATAATTGGATTTTTTGTACTCGAACACGGACACGGACACTTTACTGTATGTTCGGGTAAAAATCCGTGTTCGGTCGTTTTATTTCCAGGTTTTGCATGCCTTGGCGCTCTTTTCATGGCAGGCTTTCAACAGCCAATCAACAATCGTTTAACTGGTGTGCCTTAAGCCATCCCAGCCATGCCTGCAAATGTCTCAGTAGCTGTGATTGGCCGTCTGAAGCATGTGACCAAGTCTTTATAAGTTCCAGGCAGCCGCAGCGTCTTCATTCTGCTGCTTAGATCAGGGACAGAGCACACATCAACGTGCTGGCTGCTGATTAGGGAAAGACAGGCAGGAAAAAACCATTTGTTTCCGGATAGAATTGAGGGACAGGTCGGAGTGTTTAGGCAGGGCGAGTTGTAGGCATTTTAGGGATAGAGTCTGCTGAATTATAGGGTCAGTGTCTTCTACAAAGTACAATCGATATTGCTGTGTGGGGGGTGGGGTGACTCTGCACTCAATCCTGATCTACGATCTCTTCTCAATCCTGTTAGGGAGAGGCTGCTGCTGCTGAATTTTAGGGAAACTGTGTTCTACAAAGTACAATCGATATTGCTGTGTGGTGTGGGATAGGAGATAGGCAGGTGTCAGTGATCCACATCCATTTTTCTGTGTGTGAGCTGCAGTGAACACAATCTTTTTGGGCTGCAGTGAACACAATCTTTTTGGGCTGCAGTGAACACAATCTTTTTGGGGTGCAGTAAACAACGTCCTTTTTGGGGTGCAGTGAACAAAATCCTTTTTGGGGTGCAGTGAACAAAATCCTTTTTGGGGTGCAGTGAACAACATCCTTTTTGGGGTGCAGTGAACACAATCTTTTTGGGGTGCAGTGAACAAAATCCTTTGTGGGGTGCAGTGAACACAATCTTTGTGGGGTGCAGTGAACACAATCTTTTTGGGGTGCAGTGAACAAAATCCTTTTTGGGGTGCAGTGAACAACATCCTTTTTGGGGTGCAGTGAACAAAATCCTTTTTGGGGTGCAGTGAACAACATCCTTTTTGGGGTGCAGTGAGCAAAATCCTTTTAGGGTGCAGTGAACACAATCTTTGTGGGGTACAGTGAACAGAATCTTTGTGGGGTGCAGTGAACACAATCTTTGGGGGGTACAGTGAACACAATCTTTTTGGGGTGCAGTGAACAAAATCCTTTGTGGGGTGCAGTGAACACAATCTTTGTGGGGTGCAGTGAACACAATCTTTTTGGGGTGCAGTGAACAAAATCCTTTGTGGGGTGCAGTGAACACAATCTTTGTGGGGTGCAGTGAACACAATCTTTTTGGGGTGCAGTGAACACAATCTTTTTGGGGTGCAGTGAACAAAATCCTTTTTGGGGTGCAGTGAACACAATCTTTGTGGGGTGCAGTGAACACAATCTTTTTGGGGTGGAGTGAACAAAATCCTTTTTGGGGTGCAGTGAACAACATCCTTTTCGGGGTGCAGTGAACAAAATCCTTTTTGGGGTGCAGTGAACACAATCTTTTTGGGGTGCAGTGAACAAAATCCTTTGTGGGGTGCAGTGAACACAATCTTTGTGGGGTACAGTGAACAGAATCTTTGTGGGGTGCAGTGAACACAATCTTTGGGGGGTACAGTGAACACAATCTTTTTGGGGTGCAGTGAACAAAATCCTTTGTGGGGTGCAGTGAACACAATCTTTGGGGGGTACAGTGAACACAATCTTTTTGGGGTGCAGTGAACAAAATCCTTTGTGGGGTGCAGTGAACACAATCTTTGTGGGGTGCAGTGAACACAATCTTTTTGGGGTGCAGTGAACAAAATCCTTTTTGGGGTGCAGTGAACAACATCCTTTTTGGGGTGCAGTGAACACAATCTTTTTGGGGTGCAGTGAACAAAATCCTTTGTGGGGTGCAGTGAACACAATCTTTGTGGGGTACAGGGAACAGAATCTTTGTGGGGTGCAGTGAACACAATCTTTGGGGGGTACAGTGAACACAATCTTTTTGGGGTGCAGTGAACAAAATCCTTTTAGGGTGCAGTGAACACAATCTTTGTGGGGTGCAGTGAACAAAATCCTTTTTGAGGTGCAGTGAACACAATCTTTGTGGGGTGCAGTGAACACAATCTTTGTGGGGTACAGTGAACACAATCTCATACTTCTGAACATTTGAGGGTGCTGCCTGTTCCATACTCCTCCTCCTACTGCTCAACCATCCTTTTAGGGGTACAAACAATAGTAATTGGGGCCTAGTGTGGTGGTGTACGTGTGAGATACATACACTTTCTTTTTGATCATATTTTCTATTCCGCTATTCAATTAAATCCTTTGGGGATCAATTAAATTGCGTGATAGTCTGTGTCGGTACGTGTGAGATCCACCTTTCCAAGTTTTTGAGGTTCATCTCATACTTCTGAAGATTTGAGGGTGCTGCCTGTTCCATACTCCTCCTCCTACTGCTCAACCATCCTTTTAGGGGTACAAACAATGTAATTGGGGCCTAGTGTGGTGGTGTACGTGTGAGATACATACACTTTCTTTTTGATCATATTTTCTATTCCGCTATTCAATTAAAACCTTTGGGGATCAATTAAATTGCGTGATAGTCTGTGTTGGTACGTGTGAGATCCACCTTTCCAAGTTTTTGGGGTTCATCTCATACTTCTGAAGATTTGAGGGTGCTGCCTGTTCCATACTCCTCCTCCTACTGCTCAACCATCCTTTTAGGGGTACAAACAATAGTAATTGGGGCCTAGTGTGGTTGTCACGATCCGGGGTCAGGCTCGAAGACCAGTAGCTATAGCAGTCGCAGGGCACACAGGAACCAGCAGGATAGGAACACTGACAGGTCACCCAGGCAGATGACGCAGGCTCACCTGAGGTGCGGAGTCTAAGTACTAACCGGTCTTCACCAGCGCTCCTGAAGGTGGAGATGGATTTTGCTGCGTGTTAGCACCAGGTCGCGGTCCTCAAGATCGCCCCACCAGGAGGTGAGCAAGTCAGAGTCCAGTAGCAGATAGGGATTAAG
This sequence comes from Pelophylax lessonae, assembly GCF_965119305.1. Taxonomy (NCBI): domain Eukaryota; kingdom Metazoa; phylum Chordata; class Amphibia; order Anura; family Ranidae; genus Pelophylax; species Pelophylax lessonae. The sequence goes on along the minus strand of NC_138778.1, from coordinate 77,542,298 downwards.
CTGAAGCGTAGTCAAGGAGTAGCCAAAGGTCGGTAACCAGTAGTTGCAGGTTGGGATCAAACAGAAGAGTAGTCGAGGAACAAGCCAAGTGTCGATAACGGATAGTAGCAAGGATACAGACGGCAGCAGGAGAGACAAGCGAGATATCGGCTGTTGAAGGCACAATATTCTGGCGACCAGGAAGTGCAAAGACATGGCTTATAACAGGAAGTTCATGGGAGGAGCAAAGGGTTCAAGGTTCAAGGCAATAAAGATTCACAGCAGGATCATTCAAGGATTTGTCCAGGGAGCTGTCCAGCATTCCAGGTAGCTCAGCGAGTAGAGTCATTGCCAGACACCATGGAGGTCCCAGGTTCAAGTCCGGGTCCTGACAGTACTCCCCTCCTCCCAGGACGTCCGCTGGACGTCCTAGGACCAGGTTTAAGAGGAAACCTCTGGTGGAACTCCCTTGTTAATCTAGGGGCATGAACATTTTCTTCTGGCTCCCAGGAATTTTCTTCTGGTCCATATCCTTCCCATTGAACCAGATATTGTAATTTATTCCTAAAGATCCTGGAATCAAGAATTCTCTCCACTACAAATTCTTCTTCACCCTGTACTTCAACAGGTGGAGGAGGCGGAAGAATTCTTCCAGGAAAGGGATTTTCCTTAAATGGCTTGAGCAGTGATATGTGAAAAACCGGGTGAATTCTCATACTGTCGGGAAGTTTTAAACGGAAAGTGACTGGGTTGACCTGAGCAGAAATTTGGAAAGGTCCCACAAACTTTTGTCCCAACTTTGCAGATGGAACATGGACCTTCAAATTTTTGGTTGATAACCAAACCTTGTCACCCACTTGAAAGGTAGGAAGTGATCGGCGATGTCTATCAGCAGCCTTCTTGTAAGATTCCTGAGCCTCCTTCAAAGTCTCAATTAATTTCTCCTGAATCTCTTGCAACATAGTTAATCTGTTGGCTACAGCAGGAATTGGAGTTGAGATAGGGAGATCAGGAATAAAAACTGGATGATAACCATTGTTTAAGAAAAACGGGCTTTGAGAGGTTGAGCTATGTCTAGAATTGTTGTAAGAAAACTCTGCCGTGGGAAGATAGTCCACCCAGTCGTCCTGAAGATAACTAACAAAACATCGAAGGTACTGTTCTAAAGTTTGATTGGTCCTCTCAGTCTGACCATTAGACTGAGGATGAAAAGCAGAAGACAGGTTGATTGCTACTCCTAAAGCTGAGCAAAAGCTTTTCCAAAACTTTGAAGTAAACTGTACTCCTCGATCTGACACAACGTCTTCAGGAATTCCATGTAGTCTGAAGACTTCTCGAACCATCAACTCTGCAGTTTGTTCCGAAGAGGGTACCCCTTTAACTGGTATAAAGTGAGCCATCTTGGTGAGGCGGTCAACGACCACCAAGATAGTGGTCATTCCTTTTGAGGGGGGTAAATCAACCACAAAGTCCATAGAAATTGACCCCCATGGTCTTGATGGGATAGGGAGTGGTTGGAGCAACCCCAAAGGAGAAGCTCGGGGTGTCTTATTGCGTGCACAGGTCAGGCACGAGGCTACATACCTTTTAACATCTTTCTTGTACCCAGGCCACCAAAAGGAGCGTGATAAAAGTTCCTCTGTTTTAGAAACTCCAAAATGTCCAGCAAGTTTTGAGTCTTTTGAGCTTTAATCCAAAAGCCATTCTTGAACTCAAGACTGATGTCCATAGGAGGATTATTGAGGAGTGAGTCATTCTCGTAACCTTCTTTGAGGAGACTCAAGAATGCCTTTGAACTTGTGACACCTAGGAAGTTCTTTTGAGGCAGGATAGTGCATTCAGCATGGTTCTCCTGGGAAGGCCCCGATAACATCCGTGATAAGGCATCAGCCTTACCATTTCTTGACCCAGGTCTATATGAGATAATAAAATTAAATCTAGAAAAGAACAGCGACCAACGTGCTTGTCTAGAAGACAATCTTTTGGCCGAACAAATGAATTCTAAATTTCTGTGATCAGTGAGAACGGTCACAGGATGCTTAGTACCTTCCAGCAAATGCCTCCATTCGGAAAAGGCTTCCTTAATTGCCAGTAACTCCTTATTCCCTATGTCATAATTCCTCTCAGCTGAAGACATTAAACGAGAAAAGTAAGCACAAGGATGAAGCTGCATCTTTTCACCGCTTCGTTGAGAAAGGATAGCTCCTACAGCAGAGTCAGAAGCATCCACTTCCACTACAAAAGGTAGCTCAGGATTGGGATGTACCAATACTGGTGCAGAAGTGAACAGAGTCTTTAACTTATCAAAAGCAGCCTGAGCATTAGATGACCACACAAAGGGCACCCCCTTTCTTTGTCAGCTGTGTAATCGGAGCTATCACCTTAGAGAAATTTCTTATGAATTTCCTGTAGAAATTGGCAAACCCGATGAATCTTTGAATTTCCTTAACGTTTCCAGGGACAGGCCAATCTACTACTGCTCTAATCTTCTCAGGATCCATGCTTACTCCATCTGGTGAAATAATATACCCCAGAAACTGGATCTGGGTTTGTTCAAACTCACATTTTTCCAATTTGATATAAAGTCGATTCTGCCTCAATCTTTCAAGGACAGTGCAAACATGCTTGCGATGCTCCTCTAGGTTATTGGAAAAAATGAGGATGTCATCCAAATAAGCAACTAGAAATTGGTCCAACAGATCTCGAAAAACATCGTTGATGAAGTGTTGAAAGGTTGCAGGGGCATTACAAAGACCAAAAGGCATAACCAAGGACTCGAAGTGTCCGTATCTGGTTCTAAAGGCGGTTTTCCATTCATCTCCTTGGCGGATACGAACAAGGTTATAAGCCCCCCGCAAGTCAAGCTTTGTAAAAATCTTGGCAGAACGAAGTCTTTCCAACATTTCAGAGATCAACGGGAGAGGATAACGGTTTTTAATAGTAACTTTATTCATGTGCCTGTAATCAATGCATGGACGTAAGGTAGAGTCTTTCTTTTCAACAAAGAACAAGGCTGCTCCAGCAGGGGATGTTGAGTGTCTAATAAACCCCTTCTCTAAATTCTCATCAAGCCACTCCCTGAGCACCTTTAATTCAGGTTCTGATAAATTGAATAGGCGGCCGAAAGGTATTTCTGCACCTGGGAGTAGCTCAATGGGGCAATCATATGGGCGATGAGGAGGTAACTGGTCGGCGTTCTTCTTATCACAGACATCCTGAAACTCATGGTATTTTGGAGGCAGTTTAGGATATGACTGTGCTGTAACCAAATCCAACTGTGTTTCCTTAATCTGTGGAGAACTAATTGGACAAGGCTCTCTACAGTATTCCTCACAATGGGGGGATGTAAAATTTATAACGCGTGCTTCCCAATTGATTGAGGGATTATGGGTGGAAAACCAAGGGATGCCCAAGATCACAGGAAATTTAGGTGACGTAATCAGCTGAAAACTGATGGTCTCACGATGGTTAGCCTCAAATTGGAGAACCAAAGGGACTGTTTCATGGGTAACAGGTCCTGAAGTTAAGGGTGAACCATCCACTGTCTCCATATCGACTGGGGCTAATTTATTTCTTGTCTGAATCATATTGTTTTTGGCAAAGTCTATGTCCATGAAGTTCCCCCCTGCACCAGAGTCCAGCATAGCAGAGCAAGGAATCTCAATGCCCTCAGAGATAAGTTTAATAGGCAGGACAAAATGAGGTAGTGAAGAATTTACTTTATTTTCTTCCTGGACCAACGGGGAGATGGACTGGCTAATGGAGTTTATTTGTTCAGGCGTGATCACATCAATCGATGCAATTGTTCTTCTAACCTTGTTAGGGGAGTTAATTGCATAATGACCAGAATCTCCACAGTAAAGACATAGGTTCTCAGAACGTCTTCTTTCTTTCTCCTGAATGGAAATGGACCTCTTAATTGCATCTACCTGCATTGGCTCAGGAGTGTTAGAATTAGGAGCAACTTTGAAATCCTGCTGAACAAATGAAGTAGCAGAGAAACGCATGCCACTCTTACTTGCAAACATTCCCAGCCTCTCCTTCCTCCTTTCTGTAAGTCTCTGATCAATTCTGATACATAATTGGATGAAGGCATCAAGATCATCAGGAGTATCAACTCTAGCGAGCTCATCCTTTACCTGTTCAGAAAGCCCTCGGCGGAACTGACTCTTTTGCGCAGCAGGGTTCCAAGTAGTATCTGCAACCCAACATCTGAATTCTGCTGTGTACTCAGCGACAGAGCGCCTTCCCTGCCTCAGACTATGCAGCTTTGCTTCAGCAGTAGCACAGCGGTTGGGATCATCAAAAACCTGATCCATTGCGGTCAAAAAGGTCTGCAGATTATTTAAAATGGCACTGTCCTGCTCAATATATGGGGAGGCCCAAGCTAGAGCTTCTCCAGTCAGAAGTTCGAGAATCAAGGTTACCTTTCTCTTCTCAGAAGGAAATGCAGTAGGGTGTGTTTGGAAATATAAACGACACTGATTTAGGAAACCTCTGTAATGATGGCGGTCTCCATTAAACTTGGATGGTAAAGGCTGAGGCATATGTGTGATAGTATTACCTCGGTCCAGTAGTAGTCTCTGCAGAGCATGAATCTCCTTCTGTTGTCTTTCCAATAGACTTTCTAGTTTATTAACTTTTTCTTGGCAGGTAACACCAAATTCTTGCAGCTCAGCAATTTGTTGCCTAAGAGGAGTCACGATGCTTGCTATAGCGGCCTCCATGTTTTGGGCCAGAATATTCTGTCACGATCCGGGGTCAGGCTCGAAGACCAGTAGCTATAGCAGTCGCAGGGCACACAGGAACCAGCAGGATAGGAACACTGACAGGTCACCCAGGCAGATGACGCAGGCTCACCTGAGGTGCGGAGTCTAAGTACTAACCGGTCTTCACCAGCGCTCCTGAAGGTGGAGATGGATTTTGCTGCGTGTTAGCACCAGGTCGCGGTCCTCAAGATCGCCCCACCAGGAGGTGAGCAAGTCAGAGTCCAGTAGCAGATAGGGATTAAGCTGAAGCGTAGTCAAGGAGTAGCCAAAGGTCGGTAACCAGTAGTTGCAGGTTGGGATCAAACAGAAGAGTAGTCGAGGAACAAGCCAAGTGTCGATAACGGATAGTAGCAAGGATACAGACGGCAGCAGGAGAGACAAGCGAGATATCGGCTGTTGAAGGCACAATATTCTGGCGACCAGGAAGTGCAAAGACATGGCTTATAACAGGAAGTTCATGGGAGGAGCAAAGGGTTCAAGGTTCAAGGCAATAAAGATTCACAGCAGGATCATTCAAGGATTTGTCCAGGGAGCTGTCCAGCATTCCAGGTAGCTCAGCGAGTAGAGTCATTGCCAGACACCATGGAGGTCCCAGGTTCAAGTCCGGGTCCTGACAGTGGTGGTGTACGTGTGAGATACATACACTTTCTTTTTGATCATATTTTCTATTCCGCTATTCAATTAAAACCTTTGGGGATCAATTAAATTGCGTGATAGTCTGTGTCGGTACGTGTGAGATCCACCTTTCCAAGTTTTTGGGGTTCATCTCATACTTCTGAAGATTTGAGGGTGCTGCCTGTTCCATACTCCTCCTCCTACTGCTCAACCATCCTTTTAGGGGTACAAACAATAGTAATTGGGGCCTAGTGTGGTGGTGTACGTGTGAGATACATACACTTTCTTTTTGATCATATTTTCTATTCCGCTATTTAATTAAATCCTTTGGGGATCAATTAAATTGCGTGATAGTCTGTGTCGGTACGTGTGAGATCCACCTTTCCAAGTTTTTGGGGTTCATCTCATACTTCTGAAGATTTGAGGGTGCTGCCTGTTCCATACTCCTCCTCCTACTGCTCAACCATCCTTTTAGGGGTACAAACAATAGTAATTGGGGCCTAGTGTGGTGGTGTACGTGTGAGATACATACACTTTCTTTTTGATCATATTTTCTATTCCGCTATTCAATTAAAACCTTTGGGGATCAATTAAATTGCGTGATAGTCTGTGTCGGTACGTGTGAGATCCACCTTTCCAAGTTTTTGGGGTTCATCTCATACTTCTGAAGATTTGAGGGTGCTGCCTGTTCCATACTCCTCCTCCTACTGCTCAACCATCCTTTTAGGGGTACAAACAATAGTAATTGGGGCCTAGTGTGGTGGTGTACGTGTGAGATACATACACTTTCTTTTTGATCATATTTTCTATTCCGCTATTCAATTAAAACCTTTGGGGATCAATTAAATTGCGTGATAGTCTGTGTCGGTACGTGTGAGATCCACCTTTCCAAGTTTTTGGGGTTCATCTCATACTTCTGAAGATTTGAGGGTGCTGCCTGTTCCATACTCCTCCTCCTACTGCTCAACCATCCTTTTAGGGGTACAAACAATAGTAATTGGGGCCTAGTGTGGTGGTGTACGTGTGAGATACATACACTTTCTTTTTGATCATATTTTCTATTCCGCTATTCAATTAAAACCTTTGGGGATCAATTAAATTGCGTGATAGTCTGTGTCGGTACGTGTGAGATCCACCTTTCCAAGTTTTTGGGGTTCATCTCATACTTCTGAAGATTTGAGGGTGCTGCCTGTTCCATACTCCTCCTCCTACTGCTCAACCATCCTTTTAGGGGTACAAACAATAGTAATTGGGGCCTAGTGTGGTGGTGTACGTGTGAGATACATACACTTTCTTTTTGATCATATTTTCTATTCCGCTATTCAATTAAAACCTTTGGGGATCAATTAAATTGCGTGATAGTCTGTGTCGGTACGTGTGAGATCCACCTTTCCAAGTTTTTGGGGTTCATCTCATACTTCTGAAGATTTGAGGGTGCTGCCTGTTCCATACTCCTCCTCCTACTGCTCAACCATCCTTTTAGGGGTACAAACAATAGTAATTGGGGCCTAGTGTGGTGGTGTACGTGTGAGATACATACACTTTCTTTTTGATCATATTTTCTATTCCGCTATTCAATTAAATCCTTAGGGGATCAATGAAATTGCGTGATAGTCTGTGTCGGTACGTGTGAGATCCACCTTTCCAAGTTTTTGGGGTTCATCTCATACTTCTGAAGATTTGAGGGTGCTGCCTGTTCCATACTCCTCCTCCTACTGCTCAACCATCCTTTTAGGGGTACAAACAATAGTAATTGGGGCCTAGTGTAGTGGTGTACATGTGAGATACATACACTTTCTTTTTGATCATATTTTCTATTCCGCTATTCAATTAAAACCTTTGGGGATCAATTAAATTGCGTGATAGTCTGTGTCGGTACGTGTGAGATCCACCTTTCCAAGTTTTTGGGGTTCATCTCATACTTCTGAAGATTTGAGGGTGCTGCCTGTTCCATACTCCTCCTCCTACTGCTCAACCATCCTTTTAGGGGTACAAACAATAGTAATTGGGGCCTAGTGTGGTGGTGTACGTGTGAGATACATACACTTTCTTTTTGATCATATTTTCTATTCCGCTATTCAATTAAAACCTTTGGGGATCAATTAAATTGCGTGATAGTCTGTGTCGGTACGTGTGAGATCCACCTTTCCAAGTTTTTGGGGTTCATCTCATACTTCTGAAGATTTGAGGGTGCTGCCTGTTCCATACTCCTCCTCCTACTGCTCAACCATCCTTTTAGGGGTACAAACAATAGTAATTGGGGCCTAGTGTGGTGGTGTACGTGTGAGATACATACACTTTCTTTTTGATCATATTTTCTATTCCGCTATTTAATTAAATCCTTTGGGGATCAATTAAATTGCGTGATAGTCTGTGTCGGTACGTGTGAGATCCACCTTTCCAAGTTTTTGGGGTTCATCTCATACTTCTGAAGATTTGAGGGTGCTGCCTGTTCCATACTCCTCCTCCTACTGCTCAACCATCCTTTTAGGGGTGCAAACAATAGTAATTGGGGCCTAGTGTGGTGGTGTACGTGTGAGATACATACACTTTCTTTTTGATCATATTTTCTATTCCGCTATTCAATTAAAACCTTTGGGGATCAATTAAATTGCGTGATAGTCTGTGTCGGTACGTGTGAGATCCACCTTTCCAAGTTTTTGGGGTTCATCTCATACTTCTGAAGATTTGAGGGTGCTGCCTGTTCCATACTCCTCCTCCTACTGCTCAACCATCCTTTTAGGGGTACAAACAATAGTAATTGGGGCCTAGTGTGGTGGTGTACATGTGAGATACATACACTTTCTTTTTGATCATATTTTCTATTCCGCTATTCAATTAAAACCTTTGGGGATCAATTAAATTGCGTGATAGTCTATGTCGGTACGTGTGAGATCCACCTTTCCAAGTTTTTGGGGTTCATCTCATACTTCTGAAGATTTGAGGGTGCTGCCTGTTCCATACTCCTCCTCCTACTGCTCAACCATCCTTTTAGGGGTACAAACAATAGTAATTGGGGCCTAGTGTGGTGGTGTACGTGTGAGATACATACACTTTCTTTTTGATCATATTTTCTATTCCGCTATTCAATTAAAACCTTTGGGGATCAATTAAATTGCGTGATAGTCTGTGTCGGTACGTGTGAGATCCACCTTTCCAAGTTTTTGGGGTTCATCTCATACTTCTGAAGATTTGAGGGTGCTGCCTGTTCCATACTCCTCCTCCTACTGCTCAACCATCCTTTTAGGGGTACAAACAATAGTAATTGGGGCCTAGTGTGGTGGTGTACGTGTGAGATACATACACTTTCTTTTTGATCATATTTTCTATTCCGCTATTTAATTAAATCCTTTGGGGATCAATTAAATTGCGTGATAGTCTGTGTCGGTACGTGTGAGATCCACCTTTCCAAGTTTTTGGGGTTCATCTCATACTTCTGAAGATTTGAGGGTGCTGCCTGTTCCATACTCCTCCTCCTACTGCTCAACCATCCTTTTAGGGGTACAAACAATAGTAATTGGGGCCTAGTGTGGTGGTGTACGTGTGAGATACATACACTTTCTTTTTGATCATATTTTCTATTCCGCTATTCAATTAAAACCTTTGGGGATCAATTAAATTGTGTGATAGTCTGTGTCGGTACGTGTGAGATCCACCTTTCCAAGTTTTTGGGGTTCATCTCATACTTCTGAAGATTTGAGGCTGCTGCCTGTTCCATACTCCTCCTCCTACTGCTCAACCATCCTTTTAGGGGTACAAACAATAGTAATTGGGGCCTAGTGTGGTGGTGTACGTGTGAGATACATACACTTTCTTTTTGATCATATTTTCTATTCCGCTATTCAATTAAATCCTTTGGGGATCAATTAAATTGCGTGATAGTCTGTGTCGGTACGTGTGAGATCCACCTTTCCAAGTTTTTGGGGTTCATCTCATACTTCTGAAGATTTGAGGGTGCTGCCTGTTCCATACTCCTCCTCCTACTGCTCAACCATCCTTTTAGGGGTACAAACAATAGTAATTGGGGCCTAGTGTGGTGGTGTACGTGTGAGATACATACACTTTCTTTTTGATCATATTTCCTATTCCGCTATTCAATTAAAACCTTTGGGAATCAATTAAATTGCGTGATAGTCTGTGTCGGTACGTGTGAGATCCACCTTTCCAAGTTTTTGGGGTTCATCTCATACTTCTGAAGATTTGAGGGTGCTGCCTGTTCCATACTCCTCCTCCTACTGCTCAACCATCCTTTTAGGGGTACAAACAATAGTAATTGGGGCCTAGTGTGGTGGTGTACGTGTGAGATACATACACTTTCTTTTTGATCATATTTTCTATTCCGCTATTCAATTAAAACCTTTGAGGATCAATTGAATTGCGGGATAGTCTGTGTCGGTACGTGTGAGATCCACCTTTCCAAGTTTTTGAGGTTCATCTCATACTTCTGAAGATTTGAGGGTGCTGTCTGTTCCATACTCCTCCTACTCCTCATCCATCCTTTTAGGGGTAGAAACAATAGTAATTGGGGCCTAGTTTGGTTTTGTACGTGCGAGATACATACACTTTTTTGGATCATATTTCCTATTCCGCTATTCTATAAAAACCTTTCTAGGGCAAGATCCTAAATTACAGAAATATGAGGAGACCGTCAAATAAGGGCCGTGGCCTGGGTCGTGGTGCTGCTGGTAGAGCTCCTGTTGCAAGGAGAGGACGTGGTCGATCTGTGCCAGCTACACGCACAAGTGAAACACCTTCCTCAAGTGTGAGTAGGCGACAGAACCTGCATCAGTATTTGATAGGGCATCATACGCCCCTAGAAGTGATGAGGCCAGAACAAGTGGAGGCGATAGTAGATTGGTTTGCTGCTGACAGTGCCTCCAGTTCCTTCACATTGTCTCCCACCCAGTCTACTGCAGAAAGGTCACAGTTGGCACCTGCAGCCGATGTCCAACCGTCTTTCACCTCACCCCCTTGCAAATCAGGCAAGCAGTCTGAGCCCCAAGCCATACAGCAGTCTCTTCTTCTTTTTGATGACTCTGTCAGCAGGGTTTCCCAGGGCCATCCACCTAGCCCTGCCCCAGAAGTGGAAGAGATTGAGTGCAGCGATGCCCAACCACTTATTTCTCAAGATGAGTACATGCAAGGATCATCGCAGCACGTCTCCGATGATGACGAAACGCAGGTGCCAACTGCTGCGGCGTTCAGCATTGTGGAGACCGACAAGGAGGGCAGGGGTGAAGACTGGGTGGAAGATGATGTGGAGGACGATGAGGTCCTCGACCCCACATGGAATGAACGTCATGCAGGTGACCTGAGTAGTTTGGAGGAAGAGGCGGTGGTCGCACAGAGCCACCAGCACAGCAGAAGAGGGAGCAGGGTGCAGAAGCGGAGCGGCCGTGCCCTAGACACTATGCCCGCTACTGCCCAACGCAGCAAGGGAACGAGCGCACCAAAGTCAGCTCAAAGGAGTTCTCTAGCGTGGAAGTTCTTTAGAAAATGTGCTGATGACAGGACACGAGTGGTTTGCACCCTGTGCAATCAGAGCTTGAAGCGAGGCATAAACCTTCTCAACCTGAGCACAACCTGCATGATCAGGCATCTAAGTGCAAAGCACGAGCTGCAGTGGAGTACACACCTTCAAAACCAAGAAACGTCTCTGGCTCATCCTGCTTCCTCTTCTGCTGCAGTCTCGGCCGCTCCAGCCACATCTGTAGTGATACCGGCACCTGCCACCCCGCAAACAGACGATCTGTCAGCAACACCACCACCTGGGTCACCAACAACCATATCCACAATGTCCCGTGGAAGCGTTCAGCTTTCCATCTCCCAAACACTTGAGAGGAAGAGGAAGTACCCCCCTACCCACCCGCGATCCCTGGCCCTGAATGCCAGCATTTCAAAATTATTGGCCTTTGAAATGCTGTCATTCCGTCTGGTGGAGACGCACAGTTTTAAAAACCTTATGTCGGTGGCTGTCCCACAGTACGTCGTGCCCAGCCGCCACTACTTTTCCAGGCAAGCCATCCCTTCCCTGCACAACCAAGTGGGGGAAAAAATCAGGTGTGCACTGCGCAACGCCATCTGTGCCAAGGTCCACCTAACTACCGATACGTGGACCAGTAAGCACGGTCAGGGGCGTTATATCTCCCTAACGGCACACTGGGTAAAAGCAGTGGCGGATGGGCCTGAGGCGGATAGCAATTTGGCGCATGTCCTTCCACCACCGAGGATTGCAGGGCGCTTCAGTTTGCCTCCTGTTCCTAACTCCTCCTACTCCGCTTCCTCATCCTCTACCGCCTCCTCATCCGGACAGCGTAACACCTTCACCACCAACTTCAGCACGGCCAGGGGTAAACGACAGCAGGCAGTTTTACAACTTGCCTGTTTGAGGGACAAACCACACACCGCGCAGGAGTTGTGGAGGAGCATGGAACAGCAGACAAATGAGTGGTTGCTGCCAGCGAGCCTCAAGCCCGGCCTGGTGGTGTGCGATAACGGGCGAAATCTCATAGCAGCTCTGGGCCTAGCCGGTTTGACGCACATCCCTTGCCTGGCGCATGTGCTGAATTTGGTGGTGCAGAGGTTCCTTAAAAACTACCCCGATATGTCAGAGCTGCTGCAGAAAGTGCGGGCCGTTTGTGCGCACTTTCGGCGTTCTCACCCTGCTGCTGCTCGCCTGGCAGCGCTGCAGCGTAACTTCGGCCTTCCCGCTCACCGCCTCATATGTGACGTGCCCACAAGGTGGAACTCCACCTTGCACATGCTGGAAAGACTGTGCGAGCAGCAGCAGGCCATAGTGGAGTTTCAGCTGCAGCACGCACGCGTGAGTCGCTCTGCGGAACAGCACCACTTCACCACCAATAACTGGGCCTCCATGCGAGACCTGTGTGCCTTGTTGCGCTGTTTTGAGTACTCCACCAACATGGCCAGTGGCAATGACGCCGTTCTCAGCTTAACTATCGCACTTCTATGCCTCCTTGAAAAAACAATTCGGGCGATGATGGAAGAGGATGTGGCACAGGATGAGGAGGAGGAAGAGGATGAAGAGGTAACATTTCCAAGGCTTTCAGGGCAGTCATTCGCAAGGGGCTCCGAGGGTGGGTTCCTGCACACACAAACGCCAGGGACACAATTGTCCAGCAGGGGCACAGTTCTGGAGGATGAGGAGGATGAGGAGGAGGAGGAGCTGGAGGAGGAGATGGAACCATGTTCACAGCAGGGTGGCACCCAGGCCAGCTCATGGCCATCACTGGTGCGTGGCTGGGGGGATACAGAGGACACGGACGATACACCTCCCACAGAGGACAGCCTTTCGTTGCCTCTGGGCAGCCTGGCACACATGAGCGATTACATGCTGCAGTGTCTCCACAACGACCGCCGAGTTGCCCACATTCTAACTTGTGCTGATTACTGGGTGGCCACGCTGCTGGATCCCCGATACAAGGACAACGTACCGTCCTTAATTCACTCACTGGAGCGCGATCGCAAGATGCGCGAGTACAAGCGCACGCTGGTAGACGCCATGCTGCTGGCATTCCCATCTGACAGCGGGGCCGCAGTGGAAGCACAAGGCAGAGGAGGAGGAGGAGGAGGTCGCCAACGCAACCAGGGCACCGCCAGCACCTCAGAAGGCAGGGTTAGCATGGCCGAAATGTGGAAAAGCTTTGTCAGCACGCCACAACAAACAGCAGCACCAGCAGCTCAGATGGAACGTCTTAGCAGGAGGCAGCATTTTACCAACATGGTGGAGCAGTATGTGTGCACACGCCTACATGTAGTGAATGAGGGGTCTGCCCCCTTCAACTTCTGGGTCTCCAAATTGGGCACATGGCCTGAGCTTGCCCTTTACGCCTTGGAGGTGCTGGCGTGCCCTGCAGCCAGTGTATTATCTGAACGGGTATTTAGCACGGCTGGGGGCGTTATAACAGACAAGCGCAGCCACCTGTCCAGAGACAATGTGGACAAGCTCACGTTCATTAAAATGAACCAGGCATGGATCCCACGGGACTTTTCCGTACCTTATGCAGAATAGCAATGGATACCGACCTTACCCACCCATTGTTCCATTTTTGCTCTTTCTCACTCTTTTGGGGTGTACCCTCATTTAAAATTTGTGAAAAGAAGCAGTGTTGGCTACCTCGTCCTCCTCCTCAGGGCCAGATTAACGTAGGGGCTATTAGAGCTGCAGCTCCAGGCCCCTACCTTTTATATAGGCCCCGGGTTGGCCATATTCACTGTTACCGCTCTTCTGTCACTTGTAAACACAGAAGTCTGGCTTCTATGCTCGCTTCCCCAGGCAGCACCCTCAGAACCTCCCCACACAGCGCGAAGGCCGGACAAGGAGGGACAGTTGCCGATGCATGGATGTGTTTATGGGCTTCAGAGACAGCATCCCATGTTGAATTAGGCATGCATGGCTGCACCCTTCCTCCTCTGGGTGCATGGCAAGGCAAGGCCCTTCAAAATCCTCAGCACCAAGCCCATGATGCTCTTAATCCGGCCCTGGTCCTCCTCCACCGCCGCTTCCACCTACACCGCCCATAGGTGTGCGCAGTCTATTGCATTAAGGTGTGCACCCCAAAGTTGAAATACACATGCATGTGTTTGCCAGCAGGGAGAGTAATGTATCGGGGCCATGTACCTGTAGGCAAAGAGAAATAGAGCAGAGCAGGTCCGAGGGAGATCTTTCCCATCTCCTCACTGGCAATGCTATGTGCCCTAGGTGATTAGGGTGTGCCCAGGCACACCCGGCACACCCTGTGCGCATGCCTATGTCACCGCCACATCCACCACCACCTCAACCTCCCTCCTACTCCATATGGGCCTCGTCCTTCAGAGATGAAGAAGAACATTGTTTTATTTTTCTGTTTTTTTTGTTGTTTTAAGTTATTTCCCTATCCACATTTGTTTGCAGAGCACTTGCCATGCTCTTAATTACGTTTTGCTGCCATTTGCAGCACTCTAGCCCTTTCCTTTGGTGTTTTAGAGCCATTTTAGTGCCTTAAAGTTTGGGTCCCCATTGACTTCAATGGGGTTCGGTGTCCGGGAAAAGTTCGGTAAAAGTCCGGGACACGGACCCGGACTTTTTTTTAAAGTTCGGCCGAACCCGTCGAACACGGACATCTAGGTGTCCGCTCAACCCTACCCAGAACCCTAGGCACTTTTTAGGGGCATTTATTGGGTTTTGGGGCTTCAAAATGGTGTTTTTTGATTACCGAAGTTCGGGTCCCATTGATTTCAATGGGGTTCTGAAATCCGGGCCGAACTTTCGGGAAGTTCGGATGTTCTGGCCGAACCGAACTTTTCAAAAGTTCGATCATCCTTAGTTACTACTGACCCATTATGGTGCTCTGCTCTCACCATAACCTCCTATATAACTCCCTCCGTAGATGTCATCTGAGCCGGCAGCACTACTGCAGCACCCTCACCTCTCTCGCCTCCAGAGCTCCCCTCGTCATGGTCTCCAAGGTCTCCAGGGCTTTGATCTCAACAATATTCTCCTTAAGTGGCGTCCACATCGGCAGCTCTACCGCCGAGCTCCCGCCGCTCTCTGCCCCCGGGCCTCGCGTTCTCCGAAAGCTCCAGGGTGCTGGACTCCACAATCTTAATGCCGGTAAAGTATTGCTTTATCTCTTCCGATGGTCTCCCTTCCTGGGTACGAGATTGCGCTTGTGTTTGTCGACTACTTCCTCGAGTTTTGGGCTTGCTCTTTGCTGGCATACCTCACTATATTTCAGCTGTGCTTTGCACTCATGCTGGGATCCATCTCGGTCACTCGTTCATGGAGGGAGCAGCCAGGAGCTCACACAGAGCACCACCTCACTCCACCATTCCCCAGCCACGCCCCATCGCTCCTTGCTCATCCTTTACTCGTATGGACCAGGCCTGACCTGATCCATCTCGGCGACGGACCTCCACCCTGTCAATGTAAATGGAGCGCCCAAAGTTCCACTGAGCTTTTATAGTATTAAACCTTTCCTTTAACTTCTCTTCCGGTGAATCTCTATATGGTTTGGGAATGAAAAAGAAGTCCCATATGACCTCATCACACCAGAAATCCCTGTGTTTCTCAATAAGCAGCATCACTTCTCTGGGAGCATAAGGGTAATCGTACCCGTATTCCAGTGCTACCTTTCTCTGTATACACCTTTGCATCTGGGATAGCCAGGGAAGAGCCCTCCTGTTACCTCTCCCAGGTGGAGAAAATGGGGTGGTCACTCTCTGTATCATGTTCTCATAAGCAGCATTTTGGTCTCTAGCTCTAGCAATGTTTCCCGGAGGGGTGAGATCTGGGATCCTCTCAATGTAGGTGTCACAGAATCCCAACTTTTTAGCTAAGTCCCCCCTCTCCATAGCTTCCTTGGCCTCCTTGTCAATGGTTACTGCAACTTCAGGACTTGGGGAGCTGCCCCCAGCTTCTGACCCTCAGTCCCACTCTGTTTCATCAGCCGACCCCCAATAGTCGATCCCCTCTTTTATAGAGCCATATTTGTACTGAAAGGATGGGGATCCTATTGGCACAAGGCCTGCTTCTTCCTCACCACTAGTGCTGGTGGGTGAGGCTTGGACAATTGCAGGCTTTGCAGGCTGTTGAATTGAAATGGGAGCGGATCCTGACACTCCCAGAATGCTGTGCGGCAGAATCTGCCTTTCTGGGGTAGATACAGGCCTAAGTGCACCATTAGCTGGGTTTCCTCCACTGCCCAATGAGAACCCTCTCATGGAGCACAGTGGGGAGACTCCCCAGTCTCAACAGCTACACCTGGGAGACATCTCAGCCCAGCTGAAAATCATGGCCCTGCTGTTAGGCAGCCAGGGCCCACTATACTTTACCTAGCACCTACTTTGTAGGGTGCTACATGTGTTTACACACACACAAGATATATATATAGTACATATGTCTACATACACTCTTACGAGTGCTGAGTATTTTTTTAATTGTGTTTTTTTGCAGGTGTAGCACCCTCCTAGGTAGGTGCTAGTGAGAAAGTATAGTTTTGAGTTCTGTCTGCTTACCAGAGGGGCTGCAGGTAAATCTATATTGCTTTCTGCCTACCAGAAAGCAGGATCTGGTAGTGAGGTCTGCTCGTTGTGCTCAATATGCGATTCATTCAGTCTAGATAGTGTTTCACACTGGACCAATAGGGAGGCATGTTGGACAGTGAGAGGAAACCTGACGAATGGGTGCATAGGCTTTGATAGAGTCCTGGTGATTGGCAGAGGGCAGGTCGCCTCGATGCATTCTGGGATACTGTTTAAAAGCCAGGAGCACATGTGCTGCAGGGTCTTTGGCTGGAGAGCAGAGTCCCGGAGGGAGGGGGGTGGCTGCCTCCTCCTCTGTAGCAGTGGCATGCGGTCGCAGGAGGTCGTCCTGAGGGCCAGAGGAATGGATGAGAGAAGCTGATCCCCGAGGTCCAGGAGAGCTGACTGAGGGGGAGACACTGGAGACCCTGGGACCACAGAATTGTGAGTACAGGGATTTGTGTCAAGGGGCCTGACCTGAGGGGGGACACCCCACGTGTAGAATAGTCAGTGGACGGGTGTCGCCAGCGAAAATAAAGAGGATACTAGGGAGAGTATCCTGAAGATAATTGCTAGTTCACCAAGTCATCTTAGGAAAAGAGACTTAATCCAAATTCACCCATAGTGGCAGGGTGATTCAACAGCCTGGCTGTACCTGAAGATAGGAGTCCTCAACCATTGTGCATAGTTAATCTGGAGTATCCCACTATTCCCTTCTCCTATCCCTAATTTATAATAAACACAAAACAACTAAATACCCCTGGACTGATTATTGGAATGAGCCGAGGAAGGAGAAAGTAAAGAGTTGTTTCTGTCACTATAGTGTGCTGGTAAGTCAGGGGGAACCGTAAAGTGTAATTCTGGCAGTCATTGCAGGGGCAGTGCTACAAAGCGTTACTGTGTGTTACGTACGGAGTGCAGGTGTCACGTACCTGATCCGAGGCCAAGATGCTGAGAGGGCTCCCCATTGCATACGCGCGTTCGCCAATTTGCGCCTTTGCGTACGCCTGTTCTTTCTGTTTGACCATTGGGTGGTAAGCGGAGGAAAGACATACTACTTTAGGCAAAGTCCTGCAAAGATCTCTCCAGAATTTTGAGGTGAACTGCACCCCTCTGTCAGACACAATATTATCTGGTAGTCCATGCAACCTGATTATTTCTTTAATGAACACCTTTGTTGTTTCCAGAGTCGATGAAGTACCTATCATAGGCAGAAAGTGTGCCATCTTGGAAAGATGATCCACTACCCCCAAGATGGTGTTGAACCCTTCAGAGGGGGGGAGGTCTACTATAAAGTCCAAAGAAATAATTTTCCAGGGCTGCTCAGGGATTGGTAGTGGTCTCAACAGACCCCAGGACTTGGTGTTGGATCCCTTGTTGTGTTGACAAGTAATATAGGAGCTAACATAACTCTGGCAATCCTGTCTTAAACTGGGCCACCAAAAGGAGCGCTGGACAAGTTCAGAGGTTTTACGTACTCCAAAATGCCCGGCCAGTTGGTGGTCATGAAAAGTCTTTAGGATCTGGAGTCTGACTTGTTGGGGAACGAAAATCTTGTCCTGGTGCCACAGAACCCTGTCTTTCAAAGAAGACACCTCTGACTCAGTACACTGAATGGATGCTTGCTTAACTGATGTCTTCAAATCCGGTTGGATAAGCAAAAAAGTTTGTGCTGACACAATAGTGCTTGGTTTCTTTGCTTCAGGGGTATCTGGGAACATTCGGGAGAGAGCATCTACCTTCCCATTCTTGGAGCCTGGCCTGTAGGTAATATGAAAATTAAATCTCAAAAAGAACAATGCCAACCGGGCTTGTCGTGATCTCAACCATTTAGCGGTTCTAAGATATTCCAGGTTTTTTTGATCTGTAAGAATCATAATGGGGTGAACGGCCCCATCCATTAAATCTGCCTCCAAGGCAGATTTAATGGCCAACAGCTCCCGATCACCCACATCATAATTCCTTTCCAGGGGACTAATTTTCTGAGAAAAAAAGCAACAGGGTGGAGTATGACTTTAGGCCCCTGGTGCTGAGACAAAATTGCCCCTGTGGCTACTTCTGAGGCATCCACTTCCAACACAAAGTGCAAGGCCGGGTCTGGATGTTGTAGTACTGGTGCAGAGGTAAACAGAGCCTTTAGCTTGTCGAAATCTGCCTGGGCTTCTTGAGACCACTGGCACCTGGCTTGCTGGCAGGTCAACTGGGTAATGGGTGAGATGATGGCAGAGAAGCCCATGCACAAATCTCTGGTAGAAGTTGGCAAAGCCTTCAAACCGTTGGATGCCTTTCTTGTCTGAAGGGGTTGGCCACCCAGAATTGCCTTCATCTTTTGTGGGTCCATTGCGAGACCCAAAAACTGAATAGACATTCTTTCGAAGTCACACTTTTCTGCCTTGACATAAAGGCTGTGCTTTCTTAAAGTTGAAACTACCTTCTTTACATGAGCCCTGTGGAGATCTAGGGTGGCGGAAAAGATGAGGATGTCATCAAGGTAAACGATCACAAAGTGGTCAAGAAATTCTCTGAAAATATAGTTCACAAAGTGTTGAAACACAGCTTGAGCATTACACAATCCCGAACGGCATTACGAGATATTCAAAGTGTCCGAACAGAGTTCTGAATGCCGTCTTCAATTTGTCTCCCTCCTGAAGTCCACACAAGGTCTTAGTGAGCCATCTTTCTTTCCGACAAAGAATATGCCAGCTCCAGCAGGAGAGGAGGAAGGATGGATGAACCCCTTATCCAGATTTTCATTGATGTATAGCCATAAGGTTTCCAGCTCAATCTCTGACAGATGGAATATGCGCCCAAAAAGAATCTCTGCACCAGGGAGTAGTTCTATCGGGCAATCATACGGCCGATGAGGTGAAAGGACTTTAGACTTTTTCTCGTCAAAAACGTCCATGAACTTATGATAGGCTAGTGGTATGTTCTGATGGGTACTAGGTACTGGTTGAACAGTCAAGCAGTTGGTGGGGTTACTGGGCCCGGGAACAAAACAGTGTTGTAGACAGTAGGTAGAAGAGAAGGAGACCTCCTTCTTGGCCCAGTTGATTTGTGGGTTATGAGCCTGGAGCCAAGGAATTCCCAGGATGATGGGGAACCTAGGAGAACAAAGAAAATCAAACCAGATGAACTCCCGGTGGCCAGAATCTGTTATGGTGAGAATGGGTCTGGTCTCTCTGGTGATAAGTCTGGAGCTGGGCAAGGAACCATCAAGCTAAATGCACCTCAAGTCTTTGCCTTTTATTACAGGGGTACACAACGTTTTTTTGCAACAGACAGCTCCAGAAAGCAGATGCATGCCCCAGAGTCAATAATTGCTAGGAGCCGGACCTCCCCTTCCGCAACCTGTAATGAGATAATGAGAACAAGATGAGATGGAGAAGATCCGGAAACCTGGAAATAAGTGGAACTTTGTGTTGGAAATTTACTGGGTCTCACGGGGAAATTATGCAGGATATGTCCGGACCCTCCGCAATAGAGGCAGAGATTAGCCTGCCGGCGACGTTGTCTTTCGTCAGTTCTTAGGGAAGAATGGACCAGGCCAATTTGCATTGGTTACCTTTGGGAGGTTGCAGAGGAGGAAGGCACTGGTGTGAAGTGGGAAGGACCCTTAGGCATCATCCAGGTCGGCCGGAAAGTCTGAGAGAGCGTTCAGTCCGTCACTCCCGCAGGTCGAGGTGGATGGCTAGCTGGATTCTCTTGAAGGTCCTTCAAGAGTAGTGGGAGTCTCTACTTGGGCCAACTCATCTTTAAGGGCTTCAGATAGTCCTAGACCGTCCTGGTACCTAAAAGCTGCCTTGTTCCAGCACGTATCTGCGGACCATTTACGAAAGTCAACAGTGAAATCCTCCACGGGGCGCCTTCCCTGCTGTGGAATATGCAGAGCAGCTTCAGCGGTGGCCATACATTGGGGATCATCATAAAGTTGTGCCATTGTTTCAAAGAACATCTATGGACTTGAGAACAGGGTTCTTCTATCCCAATAGGCTATGGATCCAAGCTTGGGGTTCATCGGATAGCAAGGAGATAAGGAACCCTACTTTGACAGTCTCTGTGGAAAGGCTGAAGAGCCAAGTACAGCAGGCAGGCGTTGAAAGCCCTGAACTTCTTCCGGTCACCAGAGAATCGCTCAGGCATTGGCACCCGTGGTTCAGGAGGAGGGATCACTACTGTATGTGAAGAGGTGGTGTGTTCCTGCGTTGATGAGGCAGATGCAGTGCTGGTGGATGGTGGACTGGGATCCGCTGGAGCAGGGGATGTTGTCAGGTGCTGCAGATGACCCTCCAACTGGAAGTACTTTTCCTGTAATCGCTGTACTGCTTGGGTAAGGGCGGTGACCTGCTGGCACAGAGCCTCGAGCGGGAAGCACCTCTGTCGACCTCTGATATGGTTGGATTGTACTGTCACTTACCTGATCCAAGGCCAAGATGCTGAGAGGGCTTCCCTTGTGGCTAAGTGTGGCACACCCCTGAAGGTGGTACAGGAGGTGTAGGGCCCAAAGTAGCACAGGTTGACAACAGGGTGCTGAAGAGCAGGGCTGGTGGATACCTGTAGGGTGTTGGAGAAGGTAGGATACATAGCAAGACAAATGTCTCTTAAGAGCTCCAGAGGAACTTGGCAACCTAGTGCACAACTGGAAGCAGTGGTAAAGTCCGGGCTGAGGATCAGACACGGGTAGTCAGTCCGAGAATAAGGCAGGTAGCGAAAACAGGAACTAGCCAAGGTCACAACAGGGAAGCAGGCAGGAGAAGATAGCAAAGTCCGTGATGTGACCCGGGGTCATACATAGGAAGGCTGACAGGTAGTATAGAGTAGTCCTAGAGGCAAGCATACACGGGTGATCAGCAGGAGTAAGATTGATGAAGCAAGCCAGAGGGTCAATGCCTGGAGGAGGAGGTCAAACAAGGTCAGGAGCAAGCCGGGTCACAACAGGGAAATCCAAAGAAATATGCAGAAGCTCAGGAACATGGGAAGGCTGACGACAATCCAGCAATCTGATGAATCCCACAGCAGTCTTTTATAGGCCAGCAAGTGGCCGCATCTGTCACACATTGCGTGCGCTGTTGCGAACGCGTGTTTGCAAATTTGCGCCTTTGCGTACACCTGTTCGCCGCTCCCACGCCAGCGTGCAAAGGGATGTGCCAGATGCACCCTTTTGTACTACTGGCAACATTGCCAGTTCTCCTACGGCCATTTCCCTGACAGCAGGGTTAAGGAATGTGTTACGTAAGGAATGCAGAGTTCAGGAGTGCGCTACCTACAGTGTTCAGAGTTCAGGAATGAGTTACGTAAGGAGTGCAGAGTTCAGGAGTGCCCTACATACAGTGTGCAGAGTTCAGGAGTGCGCTACTTACAGTGTGCAGAGTTCAGGAGTAAGCTAAGTACAGAGTTCAGGGTGTAATACATGCAGAGTGCAAAATTCAGGGTGTGCTACATACAGATTGCAGGGTTCTGGGTGTGCTACACACAGAGTGCGGGGTTCAGGGTGTTATACGCATAGAGTGCAGAGTCCAAGGTGTGCTACGCACAGAGGTCAGGGTCCAGGGAGTGCTACGCACAGAGGTCAGGGTTCAGGGTGTGCTACACACATAGTGCAGGGTCCAGGGTGTACTACACACAGAGTGCGGGGTCTTGGGTGTTATACGCACAGAGCGCAGAGTCCAGGGTGTGCTACGCACAGAGGTCAGGGTCCAGGGAGTGCTACGCACAGAGGTCAGGGTCCACGGTGTGCTACGCACAGAATGCAGGGTCCAGGGTGTGCTACGCACAGAGTTTAGGGTCCAGGGTGTGCTTTGCACAGAGTGCAGGGTCAAGGGTGTGCTATGCGCAGAGTGCAGGGTCTAGGGTGTGCTATGCACAGAATGCAGGGATCAGGAGTGCTACATTTCAGCTGAACAAAAGCCCTGAGTAAAAATATACAATGCAATACTGTCTGCAGCCATAAATGATACAGCCACAGCACTTGTGATCATTAATGTTGAGCGAACCCGGACTGTATTGTTCGGGTTCATACTGGACTTTTGGGTATTCGGTACCCGGACCCGGACCCGAACCAGAACATTTTACTGTATGTTCGGCTACTGTCCATTGTTCGGTAACGTTATTTGATGTTTTGGCGCGGTTTTAATGGCACGGTTTCAACAGGTGCAAGGCAGCCAATCAGAAAGCGTTTAACTAGTGTGCCCTAGAAGCCATCACAGCCATGCCTACTAATGGCATGGCTGTGATTGGCCAGTGCAGCATGTGACCCAGAGTCTATATAAGCTGGAGTCACACAGCGCCGCGTGTCACTCTGCTATAACTATACTAGGGAGAGGTTCCTGGTATTTCTGCTGAGGGAGAGATAGGAGATTACTGTAGGGTCAGGCTGGAGATTGCTTTGAAGGAAAGCAGAGGAACAATCTTCAATAATCATACATGGATCTACCTTGATTTGATTGTGTGGGGTAGCAGTGCACAATCTTTTTGCCCGGAGGGAGAGATAGGAGATTACTGTAGGGTCAGGTTGGAGACTGCTTTGAGGGAAAGCATAGATAGGAACAATCTTCATTAATCTATATAATATGACAGCTTAAATGCCCACCGAAAACCAAATAAAGTTATAAGCTATCCCAAGCGCTTCAAATGAGGACCACTCACCAATAAATAAATTGGCTATGCAGCTACTTAACTAAACATATGGAAAAAGATATATAATAGATAGATACTCAACAATATCCCTATATATATATAGTAGCGCAAACTTGTCAAGAAGCAAGTGCCAAAAAAATACTGTGCCCACTGCACAAAAGTCCGAAATGCAATAAATGTCACATAGGCAGCAAGAAAAAGTTCAGAAATGACTCAAACAGTCCATATTCCTTCACTCTATCTCCTGGGATGATAATGTACAAAGACGTGTTTCTTAAAAGGATCACCACCACCACCGTGCTCCAAGGGGGGAGGAGAATTGCCCACTCACCAGATGCTGTGGCCCAACCCACTTTCGTGTTTGAGCATTCAGGCTTATAATGATGGTCACTGGTCCAGAGTATCCACAACAGGAATCACACCAGCACAGTCAAAAAAAGCTCAGCAGCATATGGGGAGGAGAGAACATAATCCCAATAGCGTGATACCGTTTAAAAGGGTTTTATTAAATAAAAAATAAAACATAAGGTAACACACTCACATGTCTTGTATGTCATCAAACGCAAAAAAACAGTCACGAATAGGAGAGGGATGCCCTTCGTGAGATGATGTCCA
Organism: Pelophylax lessonae; assembly: GCF_965119305.1. Taxonomy (NCBI): domain Eukaryota; kingdom Metazoa; phylum Chordata; class Amphibia; order Anura; family Ranidae; genus Pelophylax; species Pelophylax lessonae. The sequence continues at coordinate 77,518,662 of NC_138778.1, read as the reverse complement.
GGCTCCACGCCGTGGACGCCGCGCCTTCTGGGTAATCCGAACTCCTCTTACACAGCCTGGTTACACCGCCTGGTCACGCCCCGACCCGTTTTGTGATTTCCACTTCTTCCCCGGGAGCGTGACCGCGGCGGCTTGGCGGTAACCTTTTTGTGCAGTGGGCACAGTATTTTTTTGGCACTTGCTTCTTGACAAGTTTGCGCTACTATATATATATATAGGGATATTGTTGAGTATCTATCTATTATATATCTTTTTCCAATCTTCATTAATCATACAGCGATTTACATTGATTTGATTGTGTGGGGGTGCAGTGCACGATCTTTTTGCCCGGAGGGAGAGATAGGAGATTACTGTAGGGTCAGGCTGGAGATTGCTTTGAGGGAAAGCATAGATAGGAATAATCTTCTTTAATCAGACAGCGATCTACATTGATTGTATAGTGTGGGGGTGCAGTGCACCATCTTTATGCCCTGACCTGAGCTCAGTGGGGAGGAGGAGGGAGAAAAAGAACTTTTATCAGTCTGTTAGGTGGGCGGGGTGTGGTGCTGCACATTTAATGCAAGCTCAGTGCATATGTGTCTGCTTAATCTGCATTTAAAAAATAAAAAAACAATTTCCTTCATATTTAACTTTGACATACAGTCTTTACACAGACACTGCTTTTCTAACCTGCTCTTCAAAAAGCACCAGTGTAAGGGGAAAATAATTATTTTTCAGTATTTAGGGAAAAAAATATATTTTTCAGTTTTTCATTCAAATGGGTTTTTTTTATATTCAATAGTGGAATAGAACAACAGCAACAGTATCCAACCTGTTAGGTGTGCGGTGTGTAGCGGCCCTGTCCGCATATGTTACAGTGACATACACCCATTGCATACTGTTATATTGCGCTTTGCAATAAAAAAAAAAAAACATTTAGGGGCAAAAAATAGTTGATTGCGGCCCTGTCTGAATATGTTACAGTGAGATACACCCATTGCATACTGTTGTATTGCGCTTTGCAATAAAAAAAACAATTTAGGGGCAAAAAAAGTTGATTGCGGCCCTGTCCGCATATGTTACAGTGACATACACCCGTTGCATACTGTTGTATTGCGCTTTGCAATAAAAAACCCATTTAGGGGCAAAAAATAGTTGATTGCGGCCCTGTCTGCATATGTTACAGTGAGATACACCCATTGCATACTGTTGTATTGTGCTTTGCAATAAAAAAAAACATTTAGGGGCAAAAAATAGAAAAGAAGGGTTTTGTGTATGGTTTGCCAACTCATGAATGTCCAATTACCTCCATCCCTAAGTATAAATGTGTAAAAAAAAAAGAGGAATGTGGGACTTTAATTGAGGCAAAATAGGACATAGGATATTTTATTGGTTGAATACATATGATAAAAGGTCACTGTTACATAAACATATACAGAGATACAGCACAGAGCAAATATAATAATGCATAATAAATCCAAAATGAATACAATATTTCTAGGACCAAAAAATGGATCACTCAAGAATATAATGGATACATCAACGCATAAATGCTCTCTGTGCTCATAATCTTTAAATATGACATGTTCAGATAAAACATTAGAGTAATTGTAGGCTCTACGCGTTTCGTGGACCTCCGCCCATTCATCAGGAGCTTAAAAATATGTCTAAAAATGGAGATATGGGTTATGTTAGTGTATTAATATAAGAAAGGAAAAGAGATGATATTATGGAATATATAGGGATAGACACTACCTTGAACAGTGTCATAAATCCTCAAACAGTCCAGTCAGGGATAAGGGGACCGAAGCGGATCCAGGAATTGCCTGATCCGGGGCTGAGGCATGGATTGCATCCAGCAAAAGGACAACAGGAAGGAGAGGACCATGGTTTGAGTGAATGGAGAAAATCCAGGGATATGCTCCAGGGATTGATAGTAAGGGCTCATTGAAAGTAAAAGCAATCTGAAAATATATATTTATATTATAATATTGTGTATAAAATAATTATACTGAGAAAATCAATCTCGAGGGAACAATATGTTCAGATAAGTAAATACAAGAAAAAAGAGAGTGCCAACGAGGACAATACCAAGATTATCAAGTCCCAGGGAGGTTAACGAACAAAGTGCATATAAACAATAAACGTGAGACCCAGATTGAGTCAAAGGTAGAAAGAGTGAGAAAGGTGATCTCTAGATTGAGCGAGAGAAGGAGAAAATATCCCCTGGAAGGAGGGATATGTCAGAAAAGATGTGCTAGGATCTAAATAAAAGATGTGTGTCATGAAAAAACAGTAGTGACCCAATACAGTGAAGTAAAACGAGAAATAATGTGATCAGTAGGCATAGATCCAAATTTACCAAAATGTGAAGTGACAGCTGTGAAAAAGTTTGCTGGTCCCATTGAGTCCATGTGTCCAGAGATGCGGGAGCAATACCACGCCAGCGCCATGCTGGCGTCAGTATATGTAGGCGGCTAACAAGCCCTTCACATCCGGTCACGTAGACCAAATATGGATGGGGGCCGTCCGCCACTGACGTGCAACAAGATGGAGGTTGCCATAGCAACCTGACGCTGGGTAGCGTGACGTACCCAGCGTGTAGTGCATGGCGCCGATGGAGGGCGTGACGCCCCGCCCCCAACCTCGGATGCCTGCGCAGAGCCAGGCAGAAGGGGGAAGAAGGGGGGAGGCGGCTGGCCATCCATCGCAGCCCCGGACCAAGGAAGCCCGGAGCAGCTCGGATCACCTAAATCCAAAAATGGATATAAAAAAAAACTACATGTATGGATGTCAAAGATTAAATTGTATTGAATTAAATTAAAAGTATAAAACAACAAACTGGTAATGGAAACTTTAATAAAAAGGGTCTTATAAATAATGAAATTTGTAGAGGGAGCTGTGGCAAACCATACAAAAGTGGGTGTCTTCCACCCTATTTGTTACAGAAAAGAAAGGTTTTGTGTATGGTTTGCCAACTCATAAATGTCCAATTACCTCCATCCCTAAGTATAAATGTGTAAAAAGAAGAGGAATGTGGGACTTTAATTGAGGCAAAATTGGACATAGGATATTTTATTGGTTGAATAAATATGATAAAAGGTCACTGTTACATAAACATATACAGAGATACAGCACAGAGCAAATATAATAATGCATAATAAATCCAAAATTAATACAATATTTCTAGGACCAAAAAATGGATCACTCAAGAATATAATGGATACATCAACGCATAAATGCTCTCTGTGCTCATAATCTTTAAATATGACATGTTCAGATAAAACATTAGAGTAATTGTAGGCTCTACGCGTTTCGTGGACCTCGGTCCATTCATCAGGAGCTTAAAAATATGTCTAAAAATGGAGTAATGGGTTATGTTAGTGTATTAATATAAGAAAGGAAAATAGATGATATTATGGAATATATAGGGATAGACACTAGATTGAACAGTGTCATAAATCCTCAAACAGTCCAGTCAGGGATAAGGGGACGGAAGCGGATCCAGGAATTGCCTGATCCGGGACTGAGGCATGGATTGCATCCAGCAAATGGGCAACAGGAAGGAGAGGACCATGGTTAGAGTGAATGGAGAAAATCCAGGGATATGCTCCAGGGATTGATAGTAAGGGCTCATTGGAAGTAAAAATCAATCTGAAAATATATATTTATATTATAATATTGTGTATAAAATAATTATACTGAGAAAATCAATCTCAAGGGAACAATATGTTCAGATAAGTAAATACAAGAAAAAAGAGAGTGCCAACGAGGACAATACCAAGATTATCAAGTCCCAGGGAGGTTAACAAACAAAGTGCATATAAACAATAAATGTGAGACCCAGATTGAGTCAAAGGTAGAAAGAGTGAGAAAGGTGATCTCTAGATTGAGAGAGAGAAGGAGAAAATATCCCCTGGAATAGGGGATATGTCAGAAAAGATGTGCTAGGATCTAAATAAAAGATGTGTGTCATGAAAAAACAGTAGTGACCCAATACAGTGAAGTAAAAGGAGAAATAATGTGATCAGTAGGCATATGTCCAAATTTACCGAAAAGTGACAGCTGTGAAAAAGTTTGCTGGTCCCATCGAGTCCATGTGTCCAGAGATGCGGGAGCAATACCACGCCAGCGCCATGCTGGCGTCAGTATATGTAGGCGGCTAACAAGCCCTTCACATCCGGTCACGTAGACCGGATATGGATGGGGGCCGTCCGCCACCACCTACTGATCACATTATTTCTCGTTTTACTTCACTGTATTGGGTCACTAATGTTTTTTCATGACACACATGTTTTATTTAGAGCCTAGTATATCTTTTCTGACATATCCCCCATTCCAGGGGATATTTTCTCCTTCTCTCTCTCAATCTAGAGATCACCTTTCTCACTCTTTCTACCTTTGACTCAATCTGGGTCTCACATTTAATCTTACACATTATTTAATCTTGGTATTGTCCTCGTTGGCACTCTCTTTTTTCTTGTATTTACTTATCTGAACATATTGTTCCCTTGAGATTGATTTTCTCAGTATAATTATTTTATACACAATATTATAATATAAATATATATTTTCAGATTGATTTTTACTTCCAATGAGCCCTTACTATCAATCCCTGGAGCATATCCCTGGATTTTCTCCATTCACTCTAACCATGGTCCTCTCCTTCCTATTGTCCTTTTGCTGGATGCAATCCATGCCTCAGCCCCGGATCAGGCAATTCCTGGATCCGCTTCGGTCCCCTTATCCCTGACTGGACTGTTTGAGGATTTATGACACTGTTCAAGGTAGTGTCTATACCTATATATTCCATAATATCATCTATTTTCCTTTCTTATATTAATACACTAACATAACCCATATCTCCATTTTTAGACATATTTTTAAGCTCCTGATGAATGGACGGAGGTCCACAAAACGCGTAGAGCCTACAATTACTCTAATGTTTTATCTGAACATGTCATATTTAAAGATTATGAGCACAGAGAGCATTTATGCGTTGATGTATCCATTATATTCTTGAGTGATCCATTTTTTGGTCCTAGAAATATTGTATTAATTTTGGATTTATTATGCATTATTATATTTGCTCTGTGCTGTATCTCTGTATATGTTTATGTAACAGTGACCTTTTATCATATGTATTCAACCAATAAAATATCCTATGTCCAATTTTGCCTCAATTAAAGTCCCACATTCCTCTTCTTTTTACACATAGGGGCAAAAAATAGTTGATTGCGGCCCTGTCTGCATATATTACAGTGAGATACACCCATTGCATACTGTTGTATTGCGCTTTGCAATAAAAAAAACATTTAGGGGCAAAAAATAGTTGATTGCGGACCTGTCCGCACATGTTACAGTGAGATACACCCATTGCATACTGTTGTATTGCGCTTTGCAATAAAAAAACCCATTTAGGGGTAAAAAATTGTTGATTGCGGCCCTGTCTGCATATGTTACAGTGAGATACACCCATTGCATACTGTTGTATTGCGCTTTGCAATACAAAAACCCATTTAGGGGCAAAAAATAGTTGATTGCGGCCCTGTCTGCATATGTTACAGTGAGATACACCCTTTGCATACTCTTGTTTTGCGCTTTGCAAAAAAAAAAACCATTTAGGGGCAAAAAAGTTGATTGCGGCCCTGTCCGCATATGTTACAGTGACATACACCATTGCATACTATTGTATTGCGCGTTGCAATAAAAAAAACATTTTGGGGCAAAAAATAGTTGATTGCGGCCGTGTCTGCATATGTTACAGTGAGATGCACCCATTGCATACTGTTGTATTGCGCTTTGCAATAAAAAAAACCCATTTAGGGGCAAAAAATAGTTGATTGCGGCCCTGTCTGCATATGTTACAGTGAGATACACCCATTGCATACTGTTGTATTGCACTTTGCAATAAAAAGAAACATTTAGGGGCAAAAAATAGTTGATTGCGGCCCTGTCTGCATAGAAATACAGTGAGATACAAACATTGCATACTGTTGTATTGCGCTTTCCAATACAAAAATCCATTTAGGGGCAAAAAATAGTTGATTGCGACCCTGTCTGCATATGTTACAGTGAAATACACCCAGTGCATACTGTTGTATTGCGCTTTGCAATAAAAAAAACAATTTAGGGGCAAAAAAAGTTGATTGCGGCCCTGTCCGCATATGTTACAGTGACATACACTCATTGCATACTGTTGTATTGCGCTTTGCAATAAAAAAACCCATTTAGGGGCAAAAAAAAGTTGATTGCGGCCCTGTCCGCATATGTTACAGTGACATACACCCAATGCATACTGTTTATTGCGCTTTACAAAAAAAAAAAACAATTTAGGGGCAAAAAATAGTTGATTGCGGCCCTGTCTGCATATGTTACAGTGAGATACACCCATTGCATACTGTTGTATTGCGCTTTGCAATAAAAAAACCCATTTAGGGGCAAAAAATAGTTAATTGTGGCCCTGTCTGCATATGTTACAGTGAGATACACCCATTGCATACTGTTGTATTGCGCTTTGCAATACAAAAACCCATTTAGGGGCAAAAAAAAGTTGATTGCAGCCCTGTCTGCATATGTTACAGTTAGATACACCCATTGCATGCTGTTTTATTGCGCTTTGCAATAAAAGAAACAATTTTGGGACAAAAAAAGTGGATTGCGGCCCTGTCCGCATATTTTACAGTGACATACACTCATTGCATACTGTTGTATTGCGCTTTGCAATAAAAAAAAACACATTTAAGGGCAAAAAATAGTTTATTGCGGCCCTGTCTACATATGTTACAGTGACATACACCCATTGCATACTGTGGTATTGTGCTTTGCAATAAAAAAACCCATTTAGGGGCAAAAAAGAGTTGATTGCGGCCCTGTTTGCATATGTTACAAAGAGATACACCCTTTGCATACTGTTGTATTGCGCTTTGCAATATAAAAACCCATTTAGGGGCAAGAAAAAGTTGATTGCAGCCCTGTCTGCATATGTTACAGTTAGATACACCCATTGCATACTGTTGTATTGCGCTTTGCAATAAAAGAAACAATTTAGGGATGAAAAAAGTGGATTGCGGCCCTGTCCGCATATTTTACAGTGACATACACTCATTGCATACTGTTGTATTGCGCTTTGCAATAAAAAAAAACACATTTAAGGCCAAAAAATAGTTGATTGCGGCCCTGTCTGCATATGTTACAGTGAGATACACCCAGTGCATACTGTTGTATTGCGCTTTGCAATAAAAAAACCCATTTAGGTGCAAAAAATAGTTAATTGCGGCCCTGTCTGCATATGTTACAGTGACATACACTCATTGCATACTGTTGTATTGCGCTTTGCAATAAAAAAAACACATTTCAGGGCAAATAATAGTTGATTGCGGCCCTGTCTGCATATGTTACAGTGACATACACCCATTGCATACTGTTGCGTTGTGCTTTGCAATAAAAAAAACCCATTTAGGGGCAAAAAAGAGTTGACTGCGGCCCTGTCTGCATATGTTACAGTGAGATACACCCATTGCATACTGTTGTATTGCGCTTTGCAATAAAAAAACCCATTTAGAGGCAAAAAATAGTTGATTGCGGCCCTGTCTGCATATGTTACAGTGAGATACACCAATTGCATACTGCTGTATTGTGCTTTGCAATAAAAAACCCATTTAGGGGAAAATAAAGTTGATTGCGGCCCTGTCTGCATAGGAATACAGTGAGATACACCCATTGCATACTGTTGAATAGCGCTTTGCAATAAAAAAAACCCATTTAGGAGCAAAAAATAGCTAATTGCGGGCCTGTCTGCATATGTTACAGTGAGATACACCCAGTGCATACTGTTGTATTGCGCTTTGCAATAAAAAAAAACATTTAGGGGCAAAAAAAGTTGATTGCAGCCGTGTCCGCATATGTTACAGTGACATACACCCATTGCATACTGTTGTATTGCGCTTTGCAATAAAAAAAAACAATTTAGGGGCAAAAAATGGTTGATTGCGGCCCTGTCTGCATATGTTACAGTGAGATACACCCGTTGCATACTGTTGTATTGCGCGTTGCAATAAAGAAACCCATTTAGGGGCAAAAAATAGTTAATTGCGGGCCTGTCTGCATATGTTACAGTGAGATACACCCATTGCATACTGTTGTATTGCGCTTTGCAATACAAAAACCCAATTAGGGGCAAAAAAAAGTTGATTGCGGCCCTGTCTGCATATGTTACAGTGAGATACACCCATTGCATACTGTTGTATTGCGCTTTGCAATAAAAAAAAACATTTAGGGGCAAAAAATAGCTGATTGCGGCCCTGTCCGCATAAGTTACAGTGACATACACCCATTGCATACTGTTGTATTGCGCTTTGCAATAAAAAACCCATTTAGGGTCAAAAAAAGTTGATTGCGGCCCTGTCTGCATAGGAATACAGTGAGATACACCCATTGCCTACTGTTGTATTGCGCTTTGCAATACAAAAACCCATTTAGGGGCAAAAAATAGTTGATTGCGGCCCTGTCTGCATATGTTACAGTGACATACACCCATTGCATACTGTTGTATTGCGCTTTGCAATAAAAAAACCCATTTAGGGGCAAAAAAAGTTGATTGGGGCCCTGTCCGCATTTGATACAGTGACATACACCATTGCATACTGTTGTATTGCGCATTGCAATAAAAAAAAAAACATTTAGAGGCAAAAAATAGTTGATTGTGGCCCTGTCTCTATATGTTACAGTGAGATACACCCATTGCATACTGTTGTATTGCGCTTTGCAATAAAAAAACCCATTTAGGGGCAAAACATTGTTGATTGAGGCCCAGTCTGCATACGTTACAGTGAGATACACCCTTTGCATACTGTTGAATTGCGCTTTGCAACAAAAAAACCCATTTAGGGTCAAAAAAAGTTGATTGCGGCCCTGTCAGCATATGTTACAGTGACATACACCGATTCCATACTGTTGTATTGTGCTTTGCAATAAAAAAGCCCATTTAGTGGTAAAAAATAGTTGATTGCGGCCCTGTCTGCATATGTCACAGTGAGATACACCCATTCCATACTGTTGTATTGCGCTTTGCAATAAAAAAACCCATTTAGGGGCAAAAAGTAGTTGATTGCAGTCCTGTCTGCATAGTGTTACAGTGAGATACACCCATTGCATACTGTTGTATTGCGCTTTGCAATAAAAAAAAACATTTAGGGGCAAAAAATAGTTGATTGCGGCCCTGTCTGCATATGTTCGAGTGAGATACACCCATTGCATACTGTTGTATTGCGCTTTGCAATACAAAAACCCATTTAGGGGCAAAAAATAGTTGATTGAGGCCTAGTCTGCATACGTTACAGTGAGATACACCCATTGCATACTGTTGTATTGCGCTTTGCAATAAAAAAACCCATTTAGGGGCAAAAAATAGTTGATTGCGGTCCTGTCTGCATAGTGTTACAGTGAGATACACCCATTGCATACTGTTGTATTGCGCTTTGCAATAAAAAAAACCCATTTAGGGGCAAAAAAATTGATTGCGGCCCTGTCTGCATAGGAATACAGTGAGATACACCCATTGCATACTGTTGTATTGTGCTTTGCAATACAAAAACCCATTTAGGGGCAAAAAATAGTTGATTGCGGCCCTGTCTCCATATGTTACAGTGAGATACACCCATTGCATACTGTTGAATTGCGCTTTGCAATAAAAAACCCATTTAGGGGCAAAAATAGTTGATTGCGGCCCTGTCCACGTATGTTACAGTGACATAACCCCATTGCATACTGTTGTATTGCGCTTTGCAATAAAAAAACCCATTTAGGGGCAAAAAATAGTTGATTGCGGCCCTGTCTGCATATGTTACAGTGAGATACACCCATTGCATACTGTTGTATTGCACTTTGCAATAAAAAGATACATTTAGGGGCAAACAATAGTTGATTGCCGCCCTGTCTGCATAGGAATACAGTGAGATACACCCATTGCATACTGTTGTATTGCGCTTTGCAATACAAAAACCCATTTAGGGGCAAAAAATAGTTGATTGCAGCCCTGTCTGCATATGTTATAGTGAGATACAACCAGTGCATACTGTTGTATTGCGCTTTAAAATAAAAAAAACAATTTAGGGGGAAAAAAAGTTGATTGCGGTCCTGTCCGCATATGTTACAGTGATATACACTCATTGAATACTGTTGTATTGCGCTTTGCAATAAAAAAAACCCATTTAGGAGCAAAAAAAGTTGATTGCGGCCCTATCTGCATATGTTACAGTGAGATACACCCATTGCATACTGTTGTATTGTGCTTTGCAATAAAAAAAACCCATTTAGGGGCAAAAAATAGTTGATTGCGGTCCTATCTGCATAGTGTTACAGTGAGATACACCCATTGCATACTGTTGTATTGCGCTTTGCAATAAAAAAAACATTTAGGGGCAAAAAATAGTTAATTTGCGGGCCCTGTCTGCATATGTTACAGTGAGATACACCCATTGCATACTTTTGTATTGCGCTTTGCAATACAAAAACCGATTTAGGGGCAAAAAATTGTTTATTTGCGGCCCTGTCTGCATATGTTACAGTGAGATACACCCATTGCATACTGTTGTATTGCGCTTTGCAATAAAAAAACAATTTAGGGGCAAAAAAAGTTGATTGCGGCCCTGTCCGTATATGTTACAGTGACATACATTCATTGCATACTGTTGTCTTGAGCATTGAAATAACAAAAAATATTTAGGGGCAAAAAATTGTTGATTGTGGCCCTGTCTGCATATGTCACAGTCAGATACACATATTTGCATACTGTTGTATTGCGCTTTGCAATAAAAAAACCCATTTAGGGGCAAAAAAAGTTGATTACGGCCCTGTCTGCATATGTTACAGTGAGATACACCCATTGCATACTGTTGTATTGTGCTTTGAAATAAAAAAAAACATTTAGGGGCAAAAATAGTTGATTGCGGCACTGTCTGCATATGTTAGAGTGAGATACACCCATTGCATACTGTTGTATTGCACTTTGCAATAAAAAAAGCCCATTTAGGGGCAAAAAATAGTTTATTGCGGCCCTGTCTGCATATGTTACAGTGAGATACACCCATTGCATACTGTTGTATTGTGCTTTGCAATAAAGAAAGCAATTTAGGGGCAAAAATAGTTGATTGCGGCCCTGTCCGCATATGTTACAGTGACATACACTCATTGCATACTGTTGTATTGCGCTTTGCAATAAAAAAACATTTAGGGGCAAAAAATAGTTGATTGCGGCCCTGTCCACGTATGTTACAGTGACATAACCCCATTGCATACTGTTGTATTGCGCTTTGCAATAAAAAAACCCATTTAGGGGCAAAAAATAGTTGATTGCGGCCCTGTCTGCATATGTTACAGTGACATACACCCATTGCATACTGTTGTATTGTGCTTTGCAATAAAAAAACCCATTTAGGGGCAAAAAAAATAGTTGATTGCGGCCCTGTCCGCATATGTTACAGTGACATACACTCATTGCATACTGTTGTATTGCGCTTTGCAATAAAAAAACATTTAGGGGCAAAAAATAGTTGATTGCGGCCCTGTCCACGTATGTTACAGTGACATAACCCCATTGCATACTGTTGTATTGCGCTTTGCAATAAAAAAACCCATTTAGGGGCAAAAAATAGTTGATTGCGGCCCTGTCTGCATATGTTACAGTGACATACACCCAATGCATACTGTTGTATTGTGCTTTGCAATAAAAAAACCCATTTAGGGGCAAAAAAAAGAGTTGATTGCGGCCCTGTCTGCATATGTTACAGTGAGATACACCCATTGCATACCGTTGTATTGCGCTTTGCAATAAAAAAAGCCCATTTAGGGGCAAAAATAGTTGATTGTGGCCCTGTCTGCATATGTTACAGTGAGATACACCCATTGCATACTGTTGTATTGCGCTTTGCAATAAAAAACCCATTTAGGGGCAAAAATAGTTGATTGCGGCCCTGTCCGCATATGTTACAGTGACATACACTCATTGCATACTGTTGTATTGCGCTTTGCAATAAAAAAAAATTAAGGGGCAAAAAATAGTTGATTGCGGCCCTGTCCACGTATGTTACAGTGACATAACCCCATTGCATACTGTTGTATTGCGCTTTGCAATAAAAAAACCCATTTAGGGGCAAAAAAAGTTGATTGCGGACCTGTCTGCATATGTTACAGTGAGATACACCCATTGCATACTGTTGTATTGTGCTTTGAAATAAAAAAAAACATTTAGGGGCAAAAATAGTTGATTGCGGCACTGTCTGCATATGTTAGAGTGAGATACACCCATTGCATACTGTTGTATTGCACTTTGCAATAAAAAAAAGCCCATTTAGGGGCAAAAAATAGTTTATTGCGGCCCTGTCTGCATATGTTACAGTGAGATACACCCATTGCATACTGTTGTATTGTGCTTTGCAATAAAGAAAACAATTTAGGGGCAAAAATAGTTGATTGCGGCCCTGTCCGCATATGTTACAGTGACATACACTCATTGCATACTGTTGTATTGCGCTTTGCAATAAAAAAACATTTAGGGTCAAAAAATAGTTGATTGCGGCCCTGTCCACGTATGTTACCGTGACATAACCCCATTGCATACTGTTGTATTGCGCTTTGCAATAAAAAAACCCATTTAGGGGCAAAAAATAGTTGATTGCGGCCCTGTCTGCATATGTTACAAAGAGATACACCCATTGCATACTATTGTATTGCACTTTGCAATAAAAAGAAACATTTAGGGGCAAAAAAAGTTGATTGCCGCCCTGTCTGCATAGGAATACAGTGAGATACACCCATTGCATACTGTTGTATTGCGCTTTGCAATACAAAAACCCATTTAGGGGCAAAAAATAGTTGATTGCGGCCCTGTCTGCATATGTTATAGTGAGATACACCCAGTGCATACTGTTGTATTGCGCTTTGCAATAAAAAAACAATTTAGGGGCAAAAAAAGTTGATTGCGGTCCTGTCCGCATATGTTACAGTGATATACACTCATTGCATACTGTTGTATTGCGCTATGCAATAAAAAACCCATTTAGGAGCAAAAAAAGTTGATTGCGGCCCTATCTGCATATGTTACAGTGAGATACACCCATTGCATACTGTTGTATTGTGCTTTGCAATAAAAAAACCCATTTAGGGGCAAAAAATAGTTGATTGCGGTCCTGTCTGCATAGTGTTACAGTGAGATACACCCATTGCATACTGTTGTATTGCGCTTTGCAATAAAAAAAACATTTAGGGGCAAAAAATAGTTAATTTGCGGGCCCTGTCTGCATATGTTACAGTGAGATACACCCATTGCATACTTTTGTATTGCGCTTTGCAATACAAAAACCCATTTAGGGGCAAAAAATTGTTTATTTGCGGCCCTGTCTGCATATGTTACAGTGAGATACACCCATTGCATACTGTTGTATTGCGCTTTGCAATAAAAAAACAATTTAGGGGCAAAAAAAGTTGATGGCTGCCCTGTCCGTATATGTTACAGTGACATACATTCATTGCATACTGTTGTATTGAGCATTGAAATAACAAAAAATATTTACAGGCAAAAAATAGTTGATTGTGGCCCTGTCTGAATATGTTACAGTGACATACACCCATTGCATACTGTTGTATTGTGCTTTGCAATAAAAAAAAACATTTAGGGGCAAAAAAGAGTTGATTGCGGCCCTGTCTGCATATGTTACAGTGAGATACACCCATTGCATACTGTTGTATTGCGCTTTGCAATAAAAAAAGCCCATTTAGGGGCAATAAATAGTTGATTGCGGCCCTGTCTGCATATGTTAAAAGTGAGATACACCCATTGCATTCTGTTGTATTGCGCTTTGAAATAAAAAACCCATTTAGGGGCAAAAATAGTTGATTGCGGCCCTGTCCGCATATGTTACAGTGACATACACTCATTGCATACTGTTGTATTGCGCTTTGCAATATAAAAAACATTTAGCGGCAAAAAATAGTTGATTGCGGCCCTGTCCACGTATGTTACAGTGACATACACCCATTGCATACTGTTGTATTGCGCTTTTCAATAAAAAAACCCATTTAGGGGCAAAAAATAGTTGAATTCGGCCCTGTCTGCATATGTTACAGTGAGATACACCCTTTGCATAATGTTGTATTGCGCTTTGCAATATAAAAACCCATTTAGGGGCAAAAAAAGTTGATTGCGGCCCTGTCCGCATATGTTACAGTGACATACACCATTGCATACTATTGTATTGCGCGTTGCAATAAAAAAAAAAACATTTAGGGGCAAAAAATTGTTGATTGCGGCCTTGTCTGCATATGTTACAGTTAGATACACCCATTGCATACTGTTGTATTGCGCTTTGCAATAAAAAAAACAATTTAGGGACAAAAAAAGTGGATTGCGGCCCTGTCCGCATATTTTACAGTGACATACACTCATTGCATACTGTTGTATTGCGCTTTGCAATAAAAAAAACACATTTAGGGGTCAAAAAATAGTTGATTGCGGCCCTGTCTGCATATGTTACAGTGACATACACCCATTGCATACTGTTGTAAATGTGCTTTGCAATAAAAAAAACCCATTTAGGGGCAAAAAAGAGTTGATTGCGGTCCTGTCTGCATATGTTACAGTGAGATACACCCATTGCATACTGTTGTATTGCACTTTGCAATAAAAAAAGCCCATTTAGGGGCAAAAAATAGTTGATTGCGGCCCTGTCTGCATATGTTAAAGTGAGATACACCCATTGCATACTGTTGTATTGCGCTTTGCAATAAAAAACCCATTTAGGGGCAAAAATAGTTGATTGCGGCCCTGTCCCCATATGTTACAGTGACATACACTCATTGCATACTGTTGTATTGCGCTTTGCAATAAAAAAAACATTTAGGGGCAAAAAATAGTTGATTGCGGCCCTGTCCACGTATGTTACAGTGACGTACACCCATTGCATACTGTTGTATTGCGCTTTTCAATAAAAAAACCCATTTAGGGGCAAAAAATAGTTGATTGCGGCCCTGTCTGCATATGTTACAGTGAGATACACCCTTTGCATAATGTTGTATTGCGCTTTGCAATATAAAAACCCATTTAGGGCCAAAAAAGTTGATTGCGGCCCTGTCCGCATATGTTACAGTGACATACACCATTGCATACTATTGTATTGCGCGTTGCAATAAAAAAAAACATTTAGGGGCAAAAAATTGTTGATTGCGGCCCTGTCTGCATATGTTACAGTTAGATACACCCATTGCATACTGTTGTATTGCGCTTTGCAATAAAAAAAAACAATTTAGGGACAAAAAAAGTGGATTGCGGCCATGTCCGCATATTTTACAGTGACATACGCTCATTGCATACTGTTGTATTGCGCTTTGCAATAAAAAAAAACACATTTAGGGGTCAAAAAATAGTTGATTGCGGCCCTGTCTGCGTATGTTACAGTGACATACACCCATTGCATACTGTTGTATTGTGCTTTGCAATAAAAAAAAACCCATTTAGGGGAAAAAAAGAGTTGATTGCGGCCCTGTCTGCATATGTTACAGTGAGATACACCCATTGCATACTGTTGTATTGCGCTTTGCAATAAAAAAAGCCCATTTAGGGGCAAAAAATAGTTGATTGCGGCCCTGTCTGCATATGTTACAGTGAGATACACCCATTGCATACTGTTGTATTGCGCTTTGCAATAAAAAACCCATTTAGGGGCAAAAATAGTTGATTGCGGCCCTTTCCGCATATGTTACAGTGACATACACTCATTGCATACTGTTGTATTGTGCTTTGCAATAAAAAAACATTTAGGGGCAAAAAATAGTTGATTGCGACCCTGTCCACGTATGTTACAGTGACATAACCCCATTGCATA
Organism: Pelophylax lessonae; assembly: GCF_965119305.1. Classification (NCBI taxonomy): domain Eukaryota; kingdom Metazoa; phylum Chordata; class Amphibia; order Anura; family Ranidae; genus Pelophylax; species Pelophylax lessonae. The sequence goes on along the minus strand of NC_138778.1, from coordinate 77,502,805 downwards.
CTGTTGTATTGCGCTTTGCAATAAAAAAAAACCCATTTAGGGGCAAAAAATAGTTGATTGCGGCCCTGTCTGCATATGTTACAGTGAGATACACCCATTGCATACTGTTGTATTGCACTTTGCAATAAAAAGAAACATTTAGGGGCAAAAAATAGTTGATTGCCGCCCTGTCTGCATAGGAATACAGTGAGATACACCCATTGCATACTGTTGTATTGCGCTTTGCAATACAAAAACCCATTTAGGGGCACAAAATAGTTGATTACGGCCCTGTCTGCATATGTTATTGTGAGATACACCCAGTGCATACTGTTGTATTGCGCTTTGCAATAAAAAAACAATTTAGGGGCAAAAAAAGTTGATTGCGGTCCTGTCCGCATATGTTACAGTGATATACACTCATTGCATACTGTTGTATTGCGCTTTGCAATAAAAAAACCCATTTAGGAGCAAAAAAAGTTGATTGCGGCCCTATCTGCATATGTTACAGTGAGATACACCCATTGCATACTTTTGTATTGCGCTTTGCAATAAAAAAAAACATTTAGGGGCAAAAAATAGTTAATTTGCGGGCCCTGTCTGCATATGTTACAGTGAGATACACCCATTGCATACTTTTGTATTGCGCTTTGCAATACAAAAACCCATTTAGGGGCAAAAAATTGTTTATTTGCGGCCCTGTCTGCATATGTTACAGTGAGATACACCCATTGCATACTGTTGTATTGCGCTTTGCAATAAAAAAAATATTTTGGGGGCAAAAAATAGTTGATTGTGGCCCTGTCTGCATATGTCACAGTCAGATACACATATTTGCATACTGTTGTATTGCGCTTTGCAATAAAAAAAACCCATTTAGGGGCAAAAAAAGTTGATTGCGGCCCTGTCTGCATATGTTACAGTGAGATACACCCATTGCATACTGTTGTATTGTGCTTTGAAATAAAAAAAAACATTTAGGGGCAAAAATAGTTGATTGCGGCACTGTCTGCATATGTTAGAGTGAGATACACCCATTGCATACTGTTGTATTGCACTTTGCAATAAAAAAAGCCCATTTAGGGGCAAAAAATAGTTTATTGCAGCCCTGTCTGCATATGTTACAGTGAGATACACCCATTGCATACTGTTGTATTGTGCTTTGCAATAAAGAAAGCAATTTAGGGGCAAAAAAAGTTGATTGCGGCCCTGTCTGCATATGTTACAGTGAGATACACATATTTGCATACTGTTGTATTGCGCTTTGCAATAAAAAAAACCCATTTAAGGGCAAAAAAAGTTGATTGCGGCCCTGTTCGCTTATGTTACAGTGACATACACCCATTGCATACTGTTGCATTGTGCTTTGCAATAAAAAAACCCATTTAGGGGCAAAAAATAGTTGATTGCGGCCCTGTCTGCATATGTTACAGTGAGATACACCCATTGCATACTGTTGTATTGCGCTTTGCAATACAAAAACCCATTTAGGGGCAAAAAAAGTTGATTGCGGCCCTGTTCGCTTATGTTACAGTGACATACACCCATTGCATACTGTTGCATTGTGCTTTGCAATAAAAAAACCCATTTAGGGGCAAAAAATAGTTGATTGCGGCCCTGTCTGCATATGTTACAGTGAGATACACCCTTGTAAGATCCTGGTACTCTCAGTGCCTTTCTATCACCTCACTTCCGGGTTGCATTCCACCACTCAGGTAGGTGGAACGCATATAGGTGTGTATTCCTTTAACAGGGCTGACATCATCATCAGGCGCCGCACTGAGTGGCTATTTCAACTGACGGTCTGCACTCACACATTGTTCGGTCAACCGCTCCTGATACCTGCCTAACCTGACGCTGCCGAATCTTCCAGCTACATACCCTATACCTGGATTGACCGGAGCCTCGCTACCTTGTCCTGCACTCCCTCACTACTGGCTATTGATAAGTACCCCACAGGGGACCCCCTCTTATCAACCACACTTGCTAACTAATACCTGCATTACAGAACTGTTGCTAGCTCTAGGATACATGCTCTCTAGTATCTATCACCTGCATTACTAAACTAGATTGCTAGCTCTTGTGCCTACTGCTTACTAAACCCTGCATTCCTGAACTAGATTGCTAGCTCTTGTGTCTACTGCTATCTGTTACCCTGCAACTCTGTTTGTGCATACCTCTGAACACCACATCGGTTACCAGCCTATCTGATTCTCACATCGGTTACCAGCCTATTCTATTCTCACATCGGTTACCAGCCTATCCGATTCTCACATCGGTTACCAGCCTATCCGATTCCCACATCGGTTACCAGCCTATCCGATTCTCACATCGGTTACCAGCCCTATCCGATTCTCACATCGGTTACCAGCCCTATCCGATTCTCACATTGGTTACCATCCTAGCAGATTCTCACATCAGTTACCAGCCCTATCCGATTCTCACATCGGGTTCCCAGCTATATCCGATTCTTGCATCAGTTACCAACCTACCTCCACACACCTACAAAGAGACTAACATACCTGTGTTATCCATTGTAACTATTACTTCTACCTATCATCATCTACTATCACTCCTGCAACATCACTATCTGAGTGCTTATCATCATCTACTGTCACTCTTCAAAGCCTATACCTTCAGTGTATCATTTCACTGCTACTTGCATAATTACCTATCACTCCTGCAACATCATTAACTGAGTGTTTGTGTATGTGCATACTGAATCAGGCTGAACCACTGTGATGAGTCAAGAGTGTTGGATCAGGTGATTTAACATTTCTCTACAAGACTACTGAGTGGAATTCTGCAGCTGTAGATCCAGCCCCATTGAACTAAGAACCCAGAGCGTTACAACCCTTTGCATACTGTTGTATTGCACTTTGCAATATAAAAACCCATTTAGGGGCAAAAAAAGTTGATTTGCGGCCCTGTCCGCATATGTTACAGTGACATACACCATTGCATACTATTGTATTGCGCGTTGCAATAAAAAAAAACATTTAGCGGCAAAAAATAGTTGATTGCGGCCCTGTCCACGTATGTTACAGTGACATACACCCATTGCATACTGTTGTATTGCGCTTTTCAATAAAAAAAACCCATTTAGGGGCAAAAAATAGTTGATTGCGGCCCTGTCTGCATATGTTACAGTGAGATACACCCTTTGCATAATGTTTTATTGCGCTTTGCAATATAAAAACCCATTTAGGGGCAAAAAAAGTTGATTGCGGCCCTGTCCGCATATGTTACAGTGACATTCACCATTGCATACTATTGTATTGCGCGTTGCAATAAAAAAAAAACATTTAGGGGCAAAAAATTGTTGATTGCGGCCCTGTCTGCATATGTTACAGTTAGATACACCCATTGCATACTGTTGTATTGCGCTTTGCAATAAAAAAAACAATTTAGGGACAAAAAAAGTGGATTGCGGCCCTGTCCGCATATTTTACAGTGACATACACTCATTGCATACTGTTGTATTGCGCTTTGCAATAAAAAAAAACACATTTAGGGGTCAAAAAATAGTTGATTGCGGCCCTGTCTGCATATGTTACAGTGACATACACCCATTGCATACTGTTGTAAATGTGCTTTGCAATAAAAAAAACCCATTTAGGGGCAAAAAAGAGTTGATTGCGGCCCTGTCTGCATATGTTACAGTGAGATACACCCATTGCATACTGTTGTATTTCACTTTGCAATAAAAAAAGCCCATTTAGGGGCAAAAAATAGTTGATTGCGGCCCTGTCTGCATATGTTAAAGTGAGATACACCCATTGCATACTGTTGTATTGCGCTTTGCAATAAAAAACCCATTTAGGGGCAAAAATAGTTGATTGCGGCCCTGTCCCCATATGTTACAGTGACATACACTCATTGCATACTGTTGTATTGCACTTTGCAATGAAAAAAACATTTAGGGGCAAAAAATAGTTGATTGCGGCCCTGTCCACGTATGTTACAGTGACGTACACCCATTGCATACTGTTGTATTGCGCTTTTCAATAAAAAAACCCATTTAGGGGCAAAAAATAGTTGATTGCGGCCCTGTCTGCATATGTTACAGTGAGATACACCCTTTGCATAATGTTGTATTGCGCTTTGCAATATAAAAACCCATTTAGGGGCAAAAAAAGTTGATTGCGGCTCTGTCCGCATATGTTACAGTGACATACACCATTGCATACTATTGTTTTGCGCGTTGCAATAAAAAAAAAACATTTAGGGGCAAAAAATTGTTGATTGCGGCCCTGTCTGCATATGTTACAGTTAGATACACCCATTGCATACTGTTGTATTGCGCTTTACAATAAAAAAAACTATTTAGGGACAAAAAAAGTGGATTGCGGCCATGTCCGCATATTTTACAGTGACATACACTCATTGCATACTGTTGTATTGCGCTTTGCAATAAAAAAAACACATTTAGGGGTCAAAAAATAGTTGATTGCGGCCCTGTCTGCGTATGTTACAGTGACATACACCCATTGCAATCTGTTGTATTGTGCTTTGCAATAAAAAAAAACCATTTAGGGGCAAAAAAGAGTTGATTGCGGCCCTGTCTGCATATGTTACAGTGAGATACACCCATTGCATACTGTTGTATTGCGCTTTGCAATAAAAAAAGCCCATTTAGGGGCAAAAAATAGTTGATTGCGGCCCTGTCTGCATATGTTACAGTGAGATACACCCATTGCATACTGTTGTATTGCGCTTTGCAATAAAAAACCCATTTAGGGGCAAAAATAGTTGATTGCGGCCCTATCCGCATATGTTACAGTGACATACACTCATGGCATACTGTTGTATTGCGCTTTGCAATAAAAAAACATTCAGGGGCAAAAAATAGTTGATTGCGGCCCTGTCCACGTATGTTACAGTGACATACACCCATTGCAAACTGTTGTATTGCGCTCTGCAATAAAAAAACCCATTTAGGGGCAAAAAATAGTTGATTGCGGCCCTGTCTGCATATGTTACAGTGAGATACACCCATTGCATACTGTTGTATTGCACTTTGCAATAAAAAGAAACATTTAGGGGCAAAAAATAGTTGATTGCGGCCCTGTCTGCATAGGAATACAGTGAGATACACCCATTGCATACGGTTGTATTGCGCTTTGCAATACAAAAACCCATTTAGGGGCAAAAAATAGTTGATTGCGGCCCTGTCTGCATATGTTACAGTGAGATACACCCAGTGCATACTGTTGTATTGCGCTTTGCAATAAAAAAACAATTTAGGGGCAAAAAAGTTGATTGCGGTCCTGTCTGCATATGTTACAGTGAGATACACCCATTGCATACTGTTGTATTGCGCTTTGCAATAAAAAACCCATTTAGGAGCAAAAAAAGTTGATTGCGGCCCTGTCTGCATGTGTGTAACGCTCTAGCGTTTGTTTAGAGAGTTGGATTTGCAGCTGCAGAATCTCCACTCAGTAGTCATGTAGAGATGTGTTGAAACACCATGTCCAACTCTCCAGACTCATCATTGTGGCCAGCCTGCTTCAGCATACAGTATACAAACACTCAATAAGATGTTCCTGGAGTGATAGGTTGTATATGATAGTATAGAGGTGATGTGCTGAAAGGACAGGCGTGAGTTGTAATAGCAATGATGAGTACTCAATAGTAATGTTCAGGAGAGTAGTAGATGATGGTAGATAGGTTAGCAATCCTGTGCAATAACAGGTGGTAGGGGACAGCAGATGGAGTGTACAAGAGAGGCTAACTTAGTGCAAGGATATAGATGGTAGTAGACTCAAGAGCTAGCAATCTATGTAACAGTGCAGATGATAGAAATAGTAATGCATAGATAGTAACAGTCCTTAGTATGCAGAAGTAGATAGTGTAAGTTTGATAGGAAGGAATCCCCTGTGGGGTACTTATCACTAGTTAGATTAGTAAGCTGAAGGGTCCGGTAATGAGTGAATGATCGGGTAACGAGATAGAGGATCAATAGCGAGGTTCCGGTCTATCCAGGTATGGCAATAGCTGGAGGCTCCAGCAGCGTAAGACAAGGCTGTATACCATGCGGTTTGAACGAACAATTTGTGAGAGAGAAGCCGGCGATTGAAATAGCCGCTCAGAGCGGCGCTTAGTGATGACGTCATGCGGCTTAAAGGTATATGCGTTCCACCAAGCTGAAAAGGTGGGACGCAATATGAAGGAGGAAATGACCTATAAGGGTACCGAAGGTACCAGAATCTTACAATATGTTACAGTGACATAAACCCATTGCATACTGTTGTATTGTGCTTTGCAATAAAAAAATGCATTTAGGGGCAAAAAAGAGTTGATTGTGGCCCTGTCTGCATATGTTACAGTGAGATACACCCATTGCATACTGTTGTATTGCTCTTTGCAATAAAAAAAGCCCATTTAGGGGCAAAAAATAGTTGATTGCGGCCCTGTCTGCATATGTTACAGTGAGATACACCCATTGCATACTGTTGTATTGCGCTTTGCAATAAAAAAACCCATTTAGGGGCAAAAATAGTTGATTGCGGCCCTGTCCGCATATGTTACAGTGACATACACTTATTGCATACTGTTGTATTGCGCTTTGCAATAAAAAAAACATTTAGGGGCAAAAAATAGTTGATTGAGGCCCTGTCCACGTATGTTACAGTGACATAACCCCATTGCATACTGTTGTATTGCGCTTTGCAATAAAAAAACCCATTTAGGGGCAAAAAATAGTTGATTGCGGCCCTGTCTGCATATGTTACAGTGAGATACACCCATTGCATACTGTTGTATTGCACTTTGCAATAAAAAGAAACATTTAGGGGCAAAAAATAGTTGATTGCGGCCCTGTCTGCATAGGAATACAGTGAGATACACCCATTGCATACTGTTGTATTGCGCTTTGCAATACAAAAACCCATTTAGGGGCAAAAAATAGTTGATTGCGGCCCTGTCTGCATATGTTACAGTGAGATACACCCATTGCATACTTGTAACGCTCCTGCGTTTTTGTAGTAGGCTGGATTTGCAGCTGCAGAATCTCCACTCAGTAGTCATGTAGAGATGTGTTGAATAACCAGATCCAACTCTCCAGACTCATCACTATGGGCCTGTCAGCTTCAGCATACAGATATACACACTCAATAAGATGTTCCTGGAGTGATAGGATGTATATGATAGTATGAAGATGATGTGCTGAAGGGACAGGTGTGAACAGTGACAGAGATGGTAAGCACTTGATAGAAATGTTCAGGAGAGTATTAGATGGTATTAGGTAGAATGCAGATAGGTTAGTAATCGAGTATGGTAACAGGTGGTAAGGACAGCAGATGACAAATACAGGATAGCTTGTAAGCATGTGGACACACAGGCAGGCACAGAGAGTGAAAGCAGTAAGCCAAGAGTGATCCGGTAGTGAGATACGGGATGAGTAATGAAACTAGTTCAGGTAGCGAGATACAGGAGCGAGTGACATCAAGTATGGCTGCTTTGCTGACGGCTTGAACGAACTAACCATGCGGTTAGAACGAACAATGTGAGAGAGAACGCCGGCGGTTGAAATAGCCGCTCTGCGGTGCTCGGCGATGACGTCATCCGTCTTAAAGGTGTATGCGTACCACCTAATTAGAAAGGTGGGACGCATATTTGAAAAGAAAATAGAAAATAAGGGTACCAGAGGTACCAGAATCTTACAGTACCCCCCCCCCCTTAAGGCCGGCTCCGGAAGGCCTATAGCACTGGTTTCTCCGGGTATTTCGAGTGAAATCTTCGTATAAGTCTAGGTGCGTGAACATCAGTGGTATCCAACCAGGTGTCGTCTTGGGGTCCATAGTTCTTCCATCTTATGAGATACTGGAGTCTTCCTCTGTGGATACGAGAATCCAAAATCTCCTTAATCTCATATTCTTCTCCGCCTTCAACTTGTACTGGAGGTGGAGGCAAGATGGTAGGCCTTATTCCTTGATTAGGAACATGGGGCTTCAGTAGCGACACATGGAAGATGGGATGGATCTTGAGATCTGCTGGAAAGGTGAGCTGTACTGCAGCTTTTCCAATAAGTTTCTTAATTTGGAAGGGTCCCAGAAATAAAGGTCCAAGCTTTTTGCTAGGGATCTTTAATCTTAAATTTCTTGTCGATAGCCAAACGAGGTCCCCAATAGCATACTGAGGAGAAGGTCTTCTACGTAGGTCGTAGTACCTTTTTTGTTGGCTGTGGGCATGTTAGATAGTGGTATTAAGTAAACCCAGAGAGTCCTTTATTTGGGTAAGATAGTCTGAGGCTACTGGGTTATTTGATGGTAGGATGCGTGATGGAAGAAGTGTGGGATGAAACCCATAGTTCAAGTAGAACGGACTTTGCTTAGTAGTACTGTGGGTTGCGTTGTTATAAGCAAATTCCGCCAGAGGGAGAAGGTCCACCCAATCATCCTGTAGGTATGATGTGTAGCAACGCAGATATTGTTCTATACACTGGTTGACTCTTTCAGTCTGTCCGTTGGTCTGAGGGTGGTAGGGAGAAGTGAGCTTTCGATCAATCCGTAATATTTGACAAAGAGCTTGCCAAAATTTGGAGATGAACTGTGAACCACGGTCGGATAAAAGAGTCTTTGGTATTCCGTGTAACTTGAACACATGTTTCATCAGTAGTTCCGCTGTTTGTTTGGATGAAGGTAGTCTACGGATAGCGATGAAATGTGCCATCTTTGTCAGGTGGTCCACTGACACTAGAATGGTATTAAATCCTTTAGAAGGTGGTAGTTCTACTATAAAGTCTAAGGATACAACCTCCCATGGAACCTGGGGTATTGGTAGACTGCAGAGTAGACCAGATGGTTTTGTAGTGTCAATTTTGGACCTTGCACAGATGTCACATGAAGATACAAATTTTTGTACAGACGTCTTCATATCAGGCCACCAAAACTGCCTAGTAAGCAAATTAAGGATTTTCGTCATACCCATATGTCCTGCCATGGGCACATCATGTGATAACTCCAAGATCTTGGTGCGCATAGTAGGGGGTATGTAAAGTTTGTCGTTGTAGTAGAGGAAGCCTTCTGCATCAGTACTTAGTTGTGGTGGAGGTGAATCCAATCCTATACTGTGCAAAATCTCTTCCTTCAGGGAACGAACAACCCCAATAATACGTTCATAGGGTATTATAGGAATAGAAGGGATTTCAGCGCAGTTATCTTCAGTTAATCGTGATAGCGCATCCCCTTTTTTATTTTTGTCTGCAGGCGTGTAGGTCACTAAGAAGTTGAATCTTAGGAAGAATAATGACCATCGTACCTGCCGGTGGGAGAGAGTTTTGTTAGTCTGGAGGTATTGAAGGTTTTTATGATCTGTATATATGAGTATTGGTAACCGGGTACCCTCAAATAGATGTCGCCAATTCTCCAGTGCCAGTTTTATGGCAAGCAACTCCTTTTCACCCACTGGGTAATTCACCTCTGGGCTGCTTAATGATTTTGAAAAGAAAGCAACTGGGTGGAGTGGTGAAGTATTTGTTGGTCGTTGGGAGAGAACTGCTCCTACTGCCATATTTGACGCATCTACCTCCAGAATATGTATTGGAGGGATGGGTCTGGATGGCGTAGTATGGGAGCAGAAGTAAAGCTTGATTTTAACAAGCAGAAAGCTCGATTTGCTTCTTCTGACCATTTGAATGGTTTCTTTATACTTGTCAGTTGTGTGAGAGGTCTCACAATGGCAGAAAAGTTCTTGATGAACTTCCTATAGAAGTTTGAAAATCCAAGGAATCGCTGTAATGCCTTACGAGTTGTTGGTATAGGCCAGTCCAGAATACAGGATATCTTGCTCATATCCATCTTAATTCCGGTTTTGGATATGATGTATCCTAGAAATAATATTTCTTCTTTATGAAATAGGCATTTTTTTAATTTCACGTATAGATTGTGTGCAAGTAATCTGGATAACACAAGTCTTACATGTTTTATATGTTCAGAGAGAGATCGAGAATAGATAAGTATATCGTCCAGATATACTACAACACAGACATCAAGTAAGTCTCTAAAGATGTCGTTTATGAACCATTGGAAAGCTGCGGGAGCATTACACAACCCGAATGGCATCACAAGATATTCAAATAATCCGTATCTGGTTCTGAATGCTGTTTTCCACTCATCTCCGTCACGGATTCGGATTAGGTTGTATGCCCCTTTCAGGTATAATTTAGAGAAGTAAGTAGCCCCACGCACTTGTTCAATGAGTTCAGGGATGAGCGGTAAAGGATAGTGATCCTTTATTGTAATCGTATTTAATTGCCTATAATCGATAATAGGCCTAAGACTTGAATCCTTATTGCGGACAAAGAAAAGTCCTGCAGCTGTGGAAGAAGTAGAGGGTCTGATGAAACCTTTTGTCAAATTCTCATCCAAGTATTCCTTGAGATGAGAAAGTTCATCCTGTGAAAGGGGATAAACATGACCGAAAGGCAATTTGCTGTTAGGGAGTAGATCGATAGTGCAATCATAATCCCTATGGGGAGGCAACACTTGAGCATTTTTTTCAAGGAATACTTCGGACAGGTCCTGATAGCATAGTGGTGCAATCTCATCTGACACCACAGACAGGATCTTTCCAAAAGATGGGAGGTTACACGTAATCTCGCAATAGTGAGAAGGGAAAGACAAAGTCCGTCTTTTCCAATCTATGATTGGTTGATGTGTGTGTAACCAGGGGAGTCCCAAAATAATAGAAAAATGGGGGAAGATAGTATATCAAAAGTGGTGGTCTCCATATGAGACTCGTTAGTAGTGACAAGGAGTGCTTGTGTCTGGTTGGTGATTGGACCAGAAGATAGTGGAATATCGTTAATGAAACTAACAGAAACAGGTTTAGGTTTTGAAATAATAGGTATTTTATTTAAGGTAACAAAACATGTATCAATATAGTTTCCACAAGATCCGGTGTCGATCATAGCCTTGGTGGTAATCCTAGTCTGGTCCCACTGCAATGTCAAATGAACAAAAAGATAGGGGTTAGAAAAGGAAGTCGTTAATCCTCCTAGCAAGACATGTGAACACTCACCCTCTTTTTTGCGGACAAGGGGACAGACGCTTATTAAATGATCCGGGGATGCGCAGTACATGCAGAGGTTTCTGGATCTTCTTCTGGCTCGTTCAGTAGTTGATAAAGGTGGGCGTATGGTTCCTACCTCCATGGGAGTAGGGTCAACAGCCGAAATCCGAGAAGGACTAGCCAATGGCATTCCCATTTTTTCAGCCCTTCTTTCACGCAGTCGCCTGTCGATGTTGATACTGAGTTGTATTAAGGCATCCAAGGTGCCAGGTAAATCCGCTCGGGCGAGCTCGTCTTTAACAGCTTCTGACAACCCGAGTCTGAATTGAGTTCGCAGAGATGTGTCATTCCACCCTGAATCAAGGGTCCATCTTTTGAACTCAGCTACAAAGTCTTCTACAGGTCTCCTTCCTTGTTTTAAAGCCCTCAATTGAATATCAGCAGTACTCTGCCTGTTGGGGTCATCATATAAACTAGCGAGTTCCGCTAGGAATAAAGAATAGGAGTTGAGAAGCTGATCATTTTTCTCAAAGAGAGAGTCTGCCCAGGCCCGTGGATCACCCGTTAAGTATGAGATAACGGTACAGACTTTAATTTGATCAGTAGGGTATGTACGAGGTTTTAACAAAAAAAGCAATTGACATGCGTTTTTGAATTCACTAAATTTTTTCCGATCACCTGTAAACACTAGAGGAGGGTTTATTTTAGGTTCAGGGGGTTGAGCAGCAGTGAGCCGTGAAAGACGGGTTACCTGCTGTATCAGAGTCTGATTTTCTTCTTTTACTTCAGTAAGAGCAAGCATTAATGCATTTACTTGTTGTGTTAATTGTGTCACTTGAGTGGGTAATTCTGCTGAATCCATTTTTTAGGTTCGTTCAATCTGTAACGCTCCTGCGTTTTTGTAGTAGGCTGGATTTGCAGCTGCAGAATCTCCACTCAGTAGTCATGTAGAGATGTGTTGAATAACCAGATCCAACTCTCCAGACTCATCACTGTGGGCCTGTCAGCTTCAGCATACAGATATACACACTCAATAAGATGTTCCTGGAGTGATAGGATGTATATGATAGTATGAAGATGATGTGCTGAAGGGACAGGTGTGAACAGTGACAGAGATGGTAAGCACTTGATAGAAATGTTCAGGAGAGTATTAGATGGTATTAGGTAGAATGCAGATAGGTTAGTAATCGAGTATGGTAACAGGTGGTAAGGACAGCAGATGACAAATACAGGATAGACTAACCCAGTGCAAGGATAGATGGTAGTAGACTCAAGAGCTAGCAATCTATGTAACAGTGCAGATGATAGAATTAGTATGCATAGATAGTAACAGTCCTTATGTGCAGAGGTAGATAGTGTAAGTAAGGTTATGGAGGATTCCCCTGTGGGGTACTTATCACTAGTAAGTTAGTAGTAGAAGGGTCCAGTAGTAAGGGAGTGATCCAGTAGCGAGATACAGGGATCGGTAGCGAGGTTCCGGTCTTTTCCAAGTAAAAGAAAGTAGCTGGAGGTTCCGGCAGCAAGACAAGCTTGTAAGCATGTGGACACACAGGCAGGCACAGAGAGTGAAAGCAGTAAGCCAAGAGTGATCCGGTAGTGAGATACGGGATGAGTAATGAAACTAGTTCAGGTAGCGAGATACAGGAGCGACTGACATCAAGTATGGCTGCTTTGCTGACGGCTTGAACGAACTAACCATGCGGTTAGAACGAACAATGTGAGAGAGAACGCCGGCGGTTGAAATAGCCGCTCTGCGGCGCTCGGCGATGACGTCATCCGTCTTAAAGGTGTATGCGTACCACCTAATTGGAAAGGTGGGACGCATATTTGAAAAGAAAATAGAAAATAAGGGTACCAGAGGTACCAGAATCTTACAATACTGTTGTATTGCGCTTTGCAATAAAAAAACAATTTAGGGGCAAAAAAAGTTGATTGCGGTCCTGTCCGCATATGTTACAGTGACATACACTCATTGCATACTGTTGTATTGCGCTTTGCAATAAAAAACCCATTTAGGAGCAAAAAAAGTTGATTGCAGCCCTATCTGCATATGTTACAGTGAGATACACCCATTGCATACTGTTGTATTGTACTTTGCAATAAAAAAACCCATTTAGGGGCAAAAAATAGTTGATTGCGGTCCTGTCTGCATAGTGTTACAGTGAGATACACCCATTGCATACTGTTGTATTGCGCTTTGCAATAAAAAAAATATTTAGGGGCAAAAAAAGTCGATTGCGGCCCTGTCCGTATATGTTACAGTGACATACACTCATTGCATACTGTTGTATTGCGCATTGAAATAACAAAAAATATTTAGGGGCAAAAAATAGTTGATTGTGGCCCTGTCTGCATATGTCACAGTCAGATACACATATTTGCATACTGTTGTATTGCGCTTTGCAATAAAAAAACCCATTTAGGGGCAAAAAAAGTTTATTGCGGCCCTGTCTGCATATGTTACAGTGAGATACACCCATTGCATACTGTTGTATTGTGCTTTGCAATAAAGAAAGCAATTTAGGGGCAAAAAAAGTTGATTGCGGCCCTGTCTTCATATGTTACAGTGAGATACACATATTTGCATACTGTTGTATTGCGCTTTGCAATAAAAAAACCCATTTAGGGGCAAAAAAAGTTGATTGCGGCCCTGTTCGCTTATGTTACAGTGACATACACCCATTTGCTGGCTGGTTGGTAAGTAGTGACTGGAAATCCCTTCGTTTTTGATCTGCGTTTGCCCTTCCAGTGCTCTTACTATCTAGACCAGTTATAGATGGAGGAGGTGACCACTTTTTGCAATATCGTATAACGTTTATATTGGTCAGGCAATGCACTGACACCTTCGCTGCCATTGTGCTATGTGCTGGATGTTCACTGTGACCCTGCGCCTTTAAGGAGGGGTGGGCTCCCTCCAGTCACCTGTCCTCCATCTATCTCATCAGAATGCATGTGCTCCCATTGTGGAGACTCTTTAAAGGTAGAGTCAGGGACTGCAGATATCAGGGTGCCTTGGCGCGGCCTGCAGCTTACGCATGTATTTGCAAATGTGTGCAACGAAACCCCTGTTTTTAACGCATACTGTTAGACAGGTTAATTTGGTTGGTTGCTGGCTGGTTGGTAAGTAGTGACTGGAAATCCCTTCGTTTTTGATCTGCGTTTGCCCTTCCAGTGCTCTTACTATCTAGACCAGTTATAGATGGAGGAGGTGACCACTTTTTGCAATATCGTATAACGTTTATATTGGTCAGGCAACGCACTGACACCTTCGCTGCCATTGTGCTATGTGCTGGGTGTTCAGTGTGACCCTGCGCCTTTAAGGAGTGGTGGGCTCCCTCCAGTCACCTGTCCTCCATCTATCTCATCAGAATGCATGTGCTCCCATTGTGGAGACTTATTGCGCTTTGCAATAAACAAACAATTTAGGGGCAAAAAAAGTTGATTGCGGTCCTGTCCGCATATGTTACAGTGACATACACTCATTGCATACTGTTGTATTGCGCTTTGCAATAAAAAACCCATTTAGGAGCAAAAAAAGTTGATTGCGGCCCTATCTGCATATGTTACAGTGAGATACACCCAGTGCATACTGTTGTATTGCGCTTTGCAATAAAAAAACCCATTTAGGGGCAAAAAAAGTTGATTGGGGCCCTGTCCGCATATGTTACAGTGACATACACCATTGCATACTGTTGTATTGCACGTTGCAATAAAAAAAAAACATTTAGGGGCAAAAAATTGTTGATTGCGGCCCTGTCTCCATATGTTACAGTGAGATACACCCATTGCATACTGTTGTATTGTGCTTTGCAATAAAAAAAACAATTTAGGGGCAAAATAAGTTGATTGCGGCCCTGTCCGCATATGTTACAAAGACATACACCCATTGCATACTGTTGTATTGCGCTTTGCAATAAAAAAAAAACATTCAGGGGCAAAAAATAGTTGATTGCGGCCCTGTCCACATATGTTACAGTTAGATACACCCATTGCATACTGTTGTATTGCGCTTTGCAATAAAAAAAAACTATTTAGGGGCATAAAAAGTTGATTGCGGCCCTGTCCGCATATGTTACAGTGACATACACCCATTGCATACTGTTGTGTTGTGCTTTGCAATAAAAAAACCCATTTAGGGGCAAAAAAAGTTGATTGCGGCCCTGTCCGCATATGTTACAGTGACATATACCCATTGCATACTGTTGTATTGCTCTTTGCAATAAAAAGAAACATTTAGGGGCAAAAAATAGTTGATTGCGGCCCTGTCTGCATAGGAATACAGAGAGATACACCCATTGCATACTGTTGTATTGCGCTTTGCAATACAAAAACCCATTTAGGGGCAAAAAATAGTTGATTGCGACCCTGTCTGCATATGTTACTGTGAGATACACCCAGTGCATACTGTTGTATTGCGCTTTGCAATAAAAAAAACAATTTCGGGGCAAAAAAAGTTGATCGCGGCCCTGTCCGCATATGTTAAAGTGACATACACTCATTGCATACTGTTGTATTGCGCTTTGCAATAAAAAAACCCATTTAGGAGCAAAAAATAGTTGATTGCGGCCCTGTGTGCATATGTTACAGTGAGATACACCCATTGCATACTGTTGTATTGCGCTTTGCAATACAAAAACCCATTTAGAGGCAAAAAATAGTTGATTGCGGCCCTGTCTGCATATGTTACAGTGAGATACACCCTTTGCATACTGTTGTATTGCGCTTTGCAAAATAAAAACCCATTTAGGGGCAAAAAAAGTTGATTGCGGCCCTGTCCGCATATGTTACAGTGACATACACCATTGCATACTATTGTATTGCGCGTTGCAATAAAAAAAAACATTTAGGGGCAAAAAATAGTTGATTGCGGCCCTGTCTGCATATGTTACAGTTAGATACACCCATTGCATACTGTTGTATTGCGCTTTGCAAAAAAAAAACAATTTAGGGACAAAGAAAGTGGATTGCGGCCCTGTCCGCATATTTTACAGTGACATACACTCATTGCATACTGTTGTATTGCGCTTTGCAATAAAAAAAACACATTTAGGGGCAAAAAATAATTGATTGCGGCCCTGTCTGCATATGTTACAGTGACATACACCCATTGCATACTGTTGTATTGTGCTTTGCAATAAAAAAATCCATTTAGGGGCAAAAAAGAGTTTATTGCGGCCCTGTCTGCATATGTTACAGTGAGATACACCCATTGCATACTGTTGTATTGCGCTTTGCAATAAAAAACCCATTTAGGGGCAAAAAAAGTTGATTGCGGCCCTGTTCGCTTATGTTACAGTGACATACACCCATTGCATACTGTTGCATTGTGCTTTGCAATAAAAAAAACCATTTAGGGGCAAAAAATAGTTGATTGCGGCCCTGTCTGCATATGTTACAGTGAGATACACCCTTTGCATACTGTTGTATTGCGCTTTGCAATATAAAAACCCATACAGGGGCAAAAAAAGTTGATTGCGGCCCTGTCCGCATATGTTACAGTGACATACACCATTGCATACTATTGTATTGCGTGTTGCAATAAAAAAAACATTTAGGGGCAAAAAATAGTTGATTGCGGCCCTGTCTGCATATGTTACAGTTAGATACACCCATTGCATACTGTTGTATTGCCCTTTGCAATAAAAAAGCAATTTAGGGACAAAAAAAGTGGATTGCTGCCCTGTCCGCAAGTTTTACAGTGACATACACTCATTGCATACTGTTGTATTGCGCTTTGCAATAAAAAAAAAACACATTTAGGGGCAAAAAAGAATTGATTGCGGCCCTGTCTGCATATGTTACAGTGAGATACACCCATTGCATACTGTTGTATTGCGCTTTGCAATAAAAAAAAGCCCATTTAGGGGCAAAAAATATTTGATTGCGGCCCTGTCTGCATATGTTAAAGTGAGATACACCCATTACATACTGTTGTATTGCGCTTTGCAATAAAAAACCCATTTAGGGGCAAAAATAGTTGATTGCGGCCCTGTCCGCATATGTTACAGTGACATACACTCATTGCATACTGTTGTATTGCGCTTTGCAATAGAAAAAACATTTAGGGGCAAAAAATAGTTGATTGCGGCCCTGTCCACGTATGTTACAGTGACATACACCCATTGCATACTGTTGTATTGCGCTTTTCAAGAAAAAAACCCATTTAGGGGCAAAAAATAGTTGATTGCGGCCCTGTCTGCATATGTTACAGTGAGATACACCCATTGCATACTGTTGTATTGCACTTTGCAATAAAAAGAAACATTTAGGGGCAAAAAATAGTTGATTGTGGCCCTGTCTGCATAGGAATACAGTGAGATACACCCATTGCATACTGTTGTATTGCGCTTTGCAATACAAAAACCCATTTAGGGGCAAAAAATAGTTGATTGCGGCCCTGTCTGCATATGTTACAGTGAGATACACCCAGTGCATACTGTTGTATTGCGCTTTGCAATAAAAAAACAATTTAGGGGCAAAAAAAGTTGATTGCGGTCCTGTCCGCATATGTTACAGTGACATACACTCATTGCATACTGTTGTATTGCGCTTTGCAATAAAAACCCATTTAGGAGCAAAAAAAGTTGATTGCGGCCCTATCTGCATATGTTACAGTGAGATACACCCAGTGCATACTGTTGTATTGCGCTTTGCAAAAAAAAAAACCATTTAGGGGCAAAAAAAGTTGATTGGGGCCCTGTCCGCATATGTTACAGTGACATACACCATTGCATACTGTTGTATTGTGCGTTGCAATAAAAAAAAAACATTTAGGGGCAAAAAATAGTTGATTGCGGCCCTGTCTCCATATGTTACAGTGAGATACACCCATTGCATACTGTTGTATTGCGCTTTGCAATAAAAAACCCATTTAGGGGCAAAAAAAGTTGATTGCGGCCCTGTTCGCTTATGTTACAGTGACATACACCCATTGCATACTGTTGCATTGTGCTTTGCAATAAAAAAACACATTTAGGGGCAAAAAATAGTTGATTGCGGCCCTGTCTGCATATGTTACAGTGACATACAACCATTGCATACTGTTGTATTGTGCTTTGCAATAAAAAAAAACCCATTTAGGGGCAAAAAAGAGTTTATTTTGGCCCTGTCTGCATATGTTACAGTGAGATACACCCATTGCATACTGTTGTATTGCGCTTTGCAATAAAAAACCCATTTAGGGGCAAAAAAAGTTGATTGCGGCCCTGTTCGCTTATGTTACAGTGACATACACCCATTGCATACTGTTGCATTGTGCTTTGCAATAAAAAAACACATTTAGGGGCAAAAAATAGTTGATTGCGGCCCTGTCTGCATATGTTACAGTGACATACAACCATTGCATACTGTTGTATTGTGCTTTGCAATAAAAAAAAACCCATTTAGGGGCAAAAAAGAGTTGATTGCGGCCCTGTCTGCATATGTTACAGTGAGATACACCCATTGCATACTGTTGTATTGCGCTTTGCAATAAAAAAAAGCCCATTTAGGGGCAAAAAATATTTGATTGCGGCCCTGTCTGCATATGTTAAAGTGAGATACACCCATTACATACTGTTGTATTGCGCTTTGCAATAAAAAACCCATTTAGGGGCAAAAATAGTTGATTGCGGCCCTGTCCGCATATGTTACAGTGACATACACTCATTGCATACTGTTGTATTGCGCTTTGCAATAGAAAAAACATTTAGGGGCAAAAAATAGTTGATTGCGGCCCTGTCTCCATATGTTACAGTGAGATACACCCATTGCATACTGTTGTATTGTGCTTTGCAATAAAAAAATCCATTTAGGGGCAAAAAAGAGTTTATTGCGGCCCTGTCTGCATATGTTACAGTGAGATACACCCATTGCATACTGTTGTATTGCGCTTTGCAATAAAAAACCCATTTAGGGGCAAAAAAAGTTGATTGCGGCCCTGTTCGCTTATGTTACAGTGACATACACCCATTGCATACTGTTGCATTGTGCTTTGCAATAAAAAAACCCATTTAGGGGCAAAAAATAGTTGATTGCGGCCCTGTCTGCATATGTTACAGTGAGATACACCCTTTGCATACTGTTGTATTGCGCTTTGCAATATAAAAACCCATTTAGGGGCAAAAAAAGTTGATTGCGGCCCTGTCCGCATATGTTACAGTGACATACACCATTGCATACTATTGTATTGCGTGTTGCAATAAAAAAAACATTTAGGGGCAAAAAATAGTTGATTGCGGCCCTGTCTGCATATGTTACAGTTAGATACACCCATTGCATACTGTTGTATTGCGCTTTGCAATAAAAAAAAACACATTTAGGGGCAAAAAATAGTTGATTGCGGCCCTGTCTGCATATGTTACAGTGACATACAACCATTGCATACTGTTGTATTGTGCTTTGCAATAAAAAAAAACCCATTTAGGGGCAAAAAAGAGTTGATTGCGGCCCTGTCTGCATATGTTACAGTGAGATACACCCATTGCATACTGTTGTATTGCGCTTTGCAATAAAAAAAGCCCATTTAGGGGCAAAAAATATTTGATTGCGGCCCTGTCTGCATATGTTAAGGTGAGATACACCCATTACATACTGTTGTATTGCGCTTTGCAATAAAAAACCCATTTAGGGGCAAAAATAATTGATTGCGGCCCTGTCCGCATATGTTACAGTGACATACACGCATTGCATACTGTTGTATTGCGCTTTGCAATAGAAAAAACATTTAGGGGCAAAAAATAGTTGATTGCGGCCCTGTCCACGTATGTTACAGTGACATACACCCATTGCATACTGTTGTATTGCGCTTTTCAAGAAAAAAACCCATTTAGGGGCAAAAAATAGTTGATTGCGGCCCTGTCTGCATATGTTACAGTGAGATACACCCATTGCATACTGTTGTATTGCACTTTGCAATAAAAAGAAACATTTAGGGGCAAAAAATAGTTGATTGTGGCCCTGTCTGCATAGGAATACAGTGAGATACACCCATTGCATACTGTTGTATTGCGCTTTGCAATACAAAAACCCATTTAGGGGCAAAAAATAGTTGATTGCGGCCCTGTCTGCATATGTTACAGTGAGATACACCCAGTGCATACTGTTGTATTGCGCTTTGCAATAAAAAAACAATTTAGGGGCAAAAAAAGTTGATTGCGGTCCTGTCCGCATATGTTACAGTGACATACACTCATTGCATACTGTTGTATTGCGCTTTGCAATAAAAAAGACATTTAGGAGCAAAAAAAGTTGATTGCGGCCCTATCTGCATATGTTACAGTGAGATACACCCAGTGCATACTGTTGTATTGCGCTTTGCAAAAAAAAACCCATTTAGGGGCAAAAAAAGTTGATTGGGGCCCTGTCCGCATATGTTACAGTGACATACACCATTGCATACTGTTGTATTGCGCGTTGCAATAAAAAAAAAACATTTAGGGGAAAAAAATAGTTGATTGCGGCCCTGTCTCCATATGTTACAGTGAGATACACCCATTGCATACTGTTGTATTGTGCTTTGCAATAAAAAAATCCATTTAGGGGCAAAAAAGAGTTTATTGCGGCCCTGTCTGCATATGTTACAGTGAGATACACCCATTGCATACTGTTGTATTGCGCTTTGCAATAAAAAACCCATTTAGGGGCAAAAAAAGTTGATTGCGGCCCTGTTCGCTTATGTTACAGTGACATACACCCATTGCATACTGTTGCATTGTGCTTTGCAATAAAAAAACCCATTTAGGGGCAAAAAATAGTTGATTGCGGCCCTGTCTGCATATGTTACAGTTAGATACACCCATTGCATACTGTTGTATTGCGCTTTGCAATAAAAAAGCAATTTAGGGACAAAAAAAGTGGATTGCTGCCCTGTCCGCAAGTTTTACAGTGACATACACTCATTGCATACTGTTGTATTGCGCTTTGCAATAAAAAAAAAAACACATTTAGGGGCAAAAAATAGTTGATTGCGGCCCTGTCTGCATATGTTACAGTGACATACAACCATTGCATACTGTTGTATTGTGCTTTGCAATAAAAAAAAAACCCATTTAGGGGCAAAAAAGAGTTGATTGCGGCCCTGTCTGCATATGTTACAGTGAGATACACCCATTGCATACTGTTGTATTGCGCTTTGCAATAAAAAAAAGCCCATTTAGGGGCAAAAAATATTTGATTGCGGCCCTGTCTGCATATGTTAAAGTGAGATACACCCATTACATACTGTTGTATTGCGCTTTGCAATAAAAAACCCATTTAGGGGCAAAAATAGTTGATTGCGGCCCTGTCCGCATATGTTACAGTGACATACACTCATTGCATACTGTTGTATTGCGCTTTGCAATAGAAAAAACATTTAGGGGCAAAAAATAGTTGATTGCGGCCCTGTCCACGTATGTTACAGTGACATACACCCATTGCATACTGTTGTATTGCGCTTTTCAAGAAAAAAACCCATTTAGGGGCAAAAAATAGTTGATTGCGGCCCTGTCTGCATATGTTACAGTGATATACACCCATTGCATACTGTTGTATTGCACTTTGCAATAAAAAGAAACATTTAGGGGCAAAAAATAGTTGATTGTGGCCCTGTCTGCATAGGAATACAGTGAGATACACCCATTGCATACTGTTGTATTGCGCTTTGCAATACAAAAACCCATTTAGGGGCAAAAAATAGTTGATTGCGGCCCTGTCTGCATATGTTACAGTGAGATACACCCAGTGCATACTGTTGTATTGCGCTTTGCAATAAAAAAACAATTTAGGGGCAAAAAAAGTTGATTGCGGTCCTGTCCGCATATGTTACAGTGACATACACTCATTGCATACTGTTGTATTGCGCTTTGCAATAAAAAACCCATTTAGGAGCAAAAAAAGTTGATTGCGGCCCTATCTGCATATGTTACAGTGAGATACACCCAGTGCATACTGTTGTATTGCGCTTTGCAAAAAAAAAAACATTTAGGGGCAAAAAAAGTTGATTGGGGCCCTGTCCGCATATGTTACAGTGACATACACCATTGCATACTGTTGTATTGCGCGTTGCAATAAAAAAAAACATTTAGGGGCAAAAAATAGTTGATTGCGGCCCTGTCTCCATATGTTACAGTGAGATACACCCATTGCATACTGTTGTATTGTGCTTTGCAATAAAAAAATCCATTTAGGGGCAAAAAAGAGTTTATTGCGGCCCTGTCTGCATATGTTACAGTAAGATACACCCATTGCATACTGTTGTATTGCGCTTTGCAATAAAAAACCTATTTAGGGGCAAAAAATAGTTGATTGCGGCCCTGTCTGCATATGTTACAGTGACATACAACCATTGCATACTGTTGTATTGTGCTTTGCAATAAAAAAAAACCCATTTAGGGGCAAAAAAGAGTTGATTGCGGCCCTGTCTGCATATGTTACAGTGAGATACACCCATTGCATACTGTTGTATTGCGCTTTGCAATAAAAAAAAGCCCATTTAGGGGCAAAAAATATTTGATTGCGGCCCTGTCTGCATATGTTAAAGTGAGATACACCCATTACATACTGTTGTATTGCGCTTTGCAATAAAAAACCCATTTAGGGGCAAAAATAGTTGATTGCGGCCCTGTCCGCATATGTTACAGTGACATACACTCATTGCATACTGTTGTATTGCGCTTTGCAATAGAAAAAACATTTAGGGGCAAAAAATAGTTGATTGCGGCCCTGTCCACGTATGTTACAGTGACATACACCCATTGCATACTGTTGTATTGCGCTTTTCAAGAAAAAAACCCATTTAGGGGCAAAAAATAGTTGATTGCGGCCCTGTCTGCATATGTTACAGTGAGATACACCCATTGCATACTGTTGTATTGCACTTTGCAATAAAAAGAAACATTTAGGGGCAAAAAATAGTTGATTGTGGCCCTGTCTGCATAGGAATACAGTGAGATACACCCATTGCATACTGTTGTATTGCGCTTTGCAATACAAAAACCCATTTAGGGGCAAAAAATAGTTGATTGCGGCCCTGTCTGCATATGTTACAGTGAGATACACCCAGTGCATACTGTTGTATTGCGCTTTGCAATAAAAAAACAATTTAGGGGCAAAAAAAGTTGATTGCGGTCCTGTCCGCATATGTTACAGTGACATACACTCATTGCATACTGTTGTATTGCGCTTTGCAATAAAAAACCCATTTAGGAGCAAAAAAAGTTGATTGCGGCCCTATCTGCATATGTTACAGTGAGATACACCCAGTGCATACTGTTGTATTGCGCTTTGCAAAAAAAAAAACCATTTAGGGGCAAAAAAAGTTGATTGGGGCCCTGTCCGCATATGTTACAGTGACATACACCATTGCATACTGTTGTATTGTGCGTTGCAATAAAAAAAAAACATTTGGGGCAAAAAATAGTTGATTGCGGCCCTGTCTCCATATGTTACAGTGAGATACACCCATTGCATACTGTTGTATTGTGCTTTGCAATAAAAAAATCCATTTAGGGGCAAAAAAGAGTTTATTGCGGCCCTGTCTGCATATGTTACAGTGAGATACACCCATTGCATACTGTTGTATTGCGCTTTGCAATAAAAAACCCATTTAGGGGCAAAAAAAGTTGATTGCGGCCCTGTTCGCTTATGTTACAGTGACATACACCCATTGCATACTGTTGCATTGTGCTTTGCAATAAAAAAACCCATTTAGGGGCAAAAAATAGTTGATTGCGGCCCTGTCTGCATATGTTACAGTGAGATACACCCTTTGCATACTGTTGTATTGCGCTTTGCAATATAAAAACCCATTTAGGGGCAAAAAAAGTTGATTGCGGCCCTGTCCGCATATGTTACAGTGACATACACCATTGCATACTATTGTATTGCGCTTTGCAATAAAAAAAACATTTAGGGGCAAAAAATAGTTGATTGCGGCCCTGTCTGCATATGTTACAGTGACATACAACCATTGCATACTGTTGTATTGTGCTTTGCAATAAAAAAAAACCCATTTAGGGGCAAAAAAGAGTTGATTGCGGCCCTGTCTGCATATGTTACAGTGAGATACACCCATTGCATACTGTTGTATTGCGCTTTGCAATAAAAAAAAGCCCATTTAGGGGCAAAAAATATTTGATTGCGGCCCTGTCTGCATATGTTAAAGTGAGATACACCCATTACATACTGTTGTATTGCGCTTTGCAATAAAAAACCCATTTAGGGGCAAAAATAGTTGATTGCGGCCCTGTCCGCATATGTTACAGTGACATACACTCATTGCATACTGTTGTATTGCGCTTTGCAATAGAAAAAACATTTAGGGGCAAAAAATAGTTGATTGCGGCCCTGTCCACGTATGTTACAGTGACATACACCCATTGCATACTGTTGTATTGCGCTTTTCAAGAAAAAAACCCATTTAGGGGCAAAAAATAGTTGATTGCGGCCCTGTCTGCATATGTTACAGTGAGATACACCCATTGCATACTGTTGTATTGCACTTTGCAATAAAAAGAAACATTTAGGGGCAAAAAATAGTTGATTGTGGCCCTGTCTGCATAGGAATACAGTGAGATACACCCATTGCATACTGTTGTATTGCGCTTTGCAATACAAAAACCCATTTAGGGGCAAAAAATAGTTGATTGCGGCCCTGTCTGCATATGTTACAGTGAGATACACCCAGTGCATACTGTTGTATTGCGCTTTGCAATAAAAAAACAATTTAGGGGCAAAAAAAGTTGATTGCGGTCCTGTCCGCATATGTTACAGTGACATACACTCATTGCATACTGTTGTATTGCGCTTTGCAATAAAAAACCCATTTAGGAGCAAAAAAAGTTGATTGCGGCCCTATCTGCATATGTTACAGTGAGATACACCCAGTGCATACTGTTGTATTGCGCTTTGCAAAAAAAAAAACCATTTAGGGGCAAAAAAAGTTGATTGGGGCCCTGTCCGCATATGTTACAGTGACATACACCATTGCATACTGTTGTATTGTGCGTTGCAATAAAAAAAAAACATTTGGGGCAAAAAATAGTTGATTGCGGCCCTGTCTCCATATGTTACAGTGAGATACACCCATTGCATACTGTTGTATTGTGCTTTGCAATAAAAAAATCCATTTAGGGGCAAAAAAGAGTTTATTGCGGCCCTGTCTGCATATGTTACAGTGAGATACACCCATTGCATACTGTTGTATTGCGCTTTGCAATAAAAAACCCATTTAGGGGCAAAAAAAGTTGATTGCGGCCCTGTTCGCTTATGTTACAGTGACATACACCCATTGCATACTGTTGCATTGTGCTTTGCAATAAAAAAACCCATTTAGGGGCAAAAAATAGTTGATTGCGGCCCTGTCTGCATATGTTACAGTGAGATACACCCTTTGCATACTGTTGTATTGCGCTTTGCAATATAAAAACCCATTTAGGGGCAAAAAAAGTTGATTGCGGCCCTGTCCGCATATGTTACAGTGACATACACCATTGCATACTATTGTATTGCGCTTTGCAATAAAAAAAACATTTAGGGGCAAAAAATAGTTGATTGCGGCCCTGTCTGCATATGTTACAGTGACATACAACCATTGCATACTGTTGTATTGTGCTTTGCAATAAAAAAAAACCCATTTAGGGGCAAAAAAGAGTTGATTGCGGCCCTGTCTGCATATGTTACAGTGAGATACACCCATTGCATACTGTTGTATTGCGCTTTGCAATAAAAAAAGCCCATTTAGGGGCAAAAAATATTTGATTGCGGCCCTGTCTGCATATGTTAAGGTGAGATACACCCATTACATACTGTTGTATTGCGCTTTGCAATAAAAAACCCATTTAGGGGCAAAAATAATTGATTGCGGCCCTGTCCGCATATGTTACAGTGACATACACTCATTGCATACTGTTGTATTGCGCTTTGCAATAGAAAAAACATTTAGGGGCAAAAAATAGTTGATTGCGGCCCTGTCCACGTATGTTACAGTGACATACACCCATTGCATACTGTTGTATTGCGCTTTTCAAGAAAAAAACCCATTTAGGGGCAAAAAATAGTTGATTGCGGCCCTGTCTGCATATGTTACAGTGAGATACACCCATTGCATACTGTTGTATTGCACTTTGCAATAAAAAGAAACATTTAGGGGCAAAAAATAGTTGATTGTGGCCCTGTCTGCATAGGAATACAGTGAGATACACCCATTGCATACTGTTGTATTGCGCTTTGCAATACAAAAACCCATTTAGGGGCAAAAAATAGTTGATTGCGGCCCTGTCTGCATATGTTACAGTGAGATACACCCAGTGCATACTGTTGTATTGCGCTTTGCAATAAAAAAACAATTTAGGGGCAAAAAAAGTTGATTGCGGTCCTGTCCGCATATGTTACAGTGACATACACTCATTGCATACTGTTGTATTGCGCTTTGCAATAAAAAAGACATTTAGGAGCAAAAAAAGTTGATTGCGGCCCTATCTGCATATGTTACAGTGAGATACACCCAGTGCATACTGTTGTATTGCGCTTTGCAAAAAAAAACCCATTTAGGGGCAAAAAAAGTTGATTGGGGCCCTGTCCGCATATGTTACAGTGACATACACCATTGCATACTGTTGTATTGCGCGTTGCAATAAAAAAAAAACATTTAGGGGAAAAAAATAGTTGATTGCGGCCCTGTCTCCATATGTTACAGTGAGATACACCCATTGCATACTGTTGTATTGTGCTTTGCAATAAAAAAATCCATTTAGGGGCAAAAAAGAGTTTATTGCGGCCCTGTCTGCATATGTTACAGTGAGATACACCCATTGCATACTGTTGTATTGCGCTTTGCAATAAAAAACCCATTTAGGGGCAAAAAAAGTTGATTGCGGCCCTGTTCGCTTATGTTACAGTGACATACACCCATTGCATACTGTTGCATTGTGCTTTGCAATAAAAAAACCCATTTAGGGGCAAAAAATAGTTGATTGCGGCCCTGTCTGCATATGTTACAGTTAGATACACCCATTGCATACTGTTGTATTGCGCTTTGCAATAAAAAAGCAATTTAGGGACAAAAAAAGTGGATTGCTGCCCTGTCCGCAAGTTTTACAGTGACATACACTCATTGCATACTGTTGTATTGCGCTTTGCAATAAAAAAAAAAACACATTTAGGGGCAAAAAATAGTTGATTGCGGCCCTGTCTGCATATGTTACAGTGACATACAACCATTGCATACTGTTGTATTGTGCTTTGCAATAAAAAAAAAACCCATTTAGGGGCAAAAAAGAGTTGATTGCGGCCCTGTCTGCATATGTTACAGTGAGATACACCCATTGCATACTGTTGTATTGCGCTTTGCAATAAAAAAAAGCCCATTTAGGGGCAAAAAATATTTGATTGCGGCCCTGTCTGCATATGTTAAAGTGAGATACACCCATTACATACTGTTGTATTGCGCTTTGCAATAAAAAACCCATTTAGGGGCAAAAATAGTTGATTGCGGCCCTGTCCGCATATGTTACAGTGACATACACTCATTGCATACTGTTGTATTGCGCTTTGCAATAGAAAAAACATTTAGGGGCAAAAAATAGTTGATTGCGGCCCTGTCCACGTATGTTACAGTGACATACACCCATTGCATACTGTTGTATTGCGCTTTTCAAGAAAAAAACCCATTTAGGGGCAAAAAATAGTTGATTGCGGCCCTGTCTGCATATGTTACAGTGATATACACCCATTGCATACTGTTGTATTGCACTTTGCAATAAAAAGAAACATTTAGGGGCAAAAAATAGTTGATTGTGGCCCTGTCTGCATAGGAATACAGTGAGATACACCCATTGCATACTGTTGTATTGCGCTTTGCAATACAAAAACCCATTTAGGGGCAAAAAATAGTTGATTGCGGCCCTGTCTGCATATGTTACAGTGAGATACACCCAGTGCATACTGTTGTATTGCGCTTTGCAATAAAAAAACAATTTAGGGGCAAAAAAAGTTGATTGCGGTCCTGTCCGCATATGTTACAGTGACATACACTCATTGCATACTGTTGTATTGCGCTTTGCAATAAAAAACCCATTTAGGAGCAAAAAAAGTTGATTGCGGCCCTATCTGCATATGTTACAGTGAGATACACCCAGTGCATACTGTTGTATTGCGCTTTGCAAAAAAAAAAACATTTAGGGGCAAAAAAAGTTGATTGGGGCCCTGTCCGCATATGTTACAGTGACATACACCATTGCATACTGTTGTATTGCGCGTTGCAATAAAAAAAAACATTTAGGGGCAAAAAATAGTTGATTGCGGCCCTGTCTCCATATGTTACAGTGAGATACACCCATTGCATACTGTTGTATTGTGCTTTGCAATAAAAAAATCCATTTAGGGGCAAAAAAGAGTTTATTGCGGCCCTGTCTGCATATGTTACAGTAAGATACACCCATTGCATACTGTTGTATTGCGCTTTGCAATAAAAAACCTATTTAGGGGCAAAAAAAGTTGATTGCGGCCCTGTTCGCTTATGTTACAGTGACATACACCATTGCATACTGTTGTATTGCGCGTTGCAATAAAAAAAAAACATTTAGGGGCAAAAAATAGTTGATTGCGGCCCTGTCTCCATATGTTACAGTGAGATACACCCATTGCATACTGTTGTATTGCGCTTTGCAATAAAAAACCCATTTAGGGGCAAAAAAAGTTGATTGCGGCCCTGTTCGCTTATGTTACAGTGACATACACCCATTGCATACTGTTGCATTGTGCTTTGCAATAAAAAAACCCATTTAGGGGCAAAAAATAGTTGATTGCGGCCCTGTCTGCATATGTTACAGTGAGATACACCCTTTGCATACTGTTGTATTGCGCTTTGCAATATAAAAACCCATTTAGGGGCAAAAAAAGTTGATTGCGGCCCTGTCCGCATATGTTACAGTGACATACACCATTGCATACTATTGTATTGCGTGTTGCAATAAAAAAAACATTTAGGGGCAAAAAATAGTTGATTGCGGCCCTGTCTGCATATGTTACAGTTAGATACACCCATTGCATACTGTTGTATTGCGCTTTGCAATAAAAAAAAAACACATTTAGGGGCAAAAAATAGTTGATTGCGGCCCTGTCTGCATATGTTACAGTGACATACAACCATTGCATACTGTTGTATTGTGCTTTGCAATAAAAAAAAACCCATTTAGGGGCAAAAAAGAGTTGATTGCGGCCCTGTCTGCATATGTTACAGTGAGATACACCCATTGCATACTGTTGTATTGCGCTTTGCAATAAAAAAAGCCCATTTAGGGGCAATAAATATTTGATTGCGGCCCTGTCTGCATATGTTAAGGTGAGATACACCCATTACATACTGTTGTATTGCGCTTTGCAATAAAAAACCCATTTAGGGGCAAAAATAGTTGATTGCGGCCCTGTCCGCATATGTTACAGTTACATACACTCATTGCATACTGTTGTATTGCGCTTTGCAATAGAAAAAACATTTAGGGGCAAAAAATAGTTGATTGCGGCCCTGTCCACGTATGTTACAGTGACATACACCCATTGCATACTGTTGTATTGCGCTTTTCAAGAAAAAAACCCATTTAGGGGCAAAAAATAGTTGATTGCGGCCCTGTCTGCATATGTTACAGTGAGATACACCCATTGCATACTGTTGTATTGCACTTTGCAATAAAAAGAAACATTTAGGGGCAAAAAATAGTTGATTGTGGCCCTGTCTGCATAGGAATACAGTGAGATACACCCATTGCATACTGTTGTATTGCGCTTTGCAATACAAAAACCCATTTAGGGGCAAAAAATAGTTGATTGCGGCCCTGTCTGCATATGTTACAGTGAGATACACCCAGTGCATACTGTTGTATTGCGCTTTGCAATAAAAAAACAATTTAGGGGCAAAAAATGTTGATTGCGGTCCTGTCCGCATATGTTACAGTGACATACACTCATTGCATACTGTTGTATTGCGCTTTGCAATAAAAAAGACATTTAGGAGCAAAAAAAGTTGATTGCGGCCCTATCTGCATATGTTACAGTGAGATACACCCAGTGCATACTGTTGTATTGCGCTTTGCAAAAAAAAAACCCATTTAGGGGCAAAAAAAGTTGATTGGGGCCCTGTCCGCATATGTTACAGTGACATACACCATTGCATACTGTTGTATTGCGCGTTGCAATAAAAAAAAAACATTTAGGGGAAAAAAATAGTTGATTGCGGCCCTGTCTCCATATGTTACAGTGAGATACACCCATTGCATACTGTTGTATTGTGCTTTGCAATAAAAAAATCCATTTAGGGGCAAAAAAGAGTTTATTGCGGCCCTGTCTGCATATGTTACAGTGAGATACACCCATTGCATACTGTTGTATTGCGCTTTGCAATAAAAAACCCATTTAGGGGCAAAAAAAGTTGATTGCGGCCCTGTTCGCTTATGTTACAGTGACATACACCCATTGCATACTGTTGCATTGTGCTTTGCAATAAAAAAACCCATTTAGGGGCAAAAAATAGTTGATTGCGGCCCTGTCTGCATATGTTACAGTGAGATACACCCTTTGCATACTGTTGTATTGCGCTTTGCAATATAAAAACCCATTTAGGGGCAAAAAAAGTTGATTGCGGCCCTGTCCGCATATGTTACAGTGACATACACCATTGCATACTATTGTATTGCGTGTTGCAATAAAAAAAACATTTAGGGGCAAAGAATAGTTGATTGCGGCCCTGTCTGCATATGTTACAGTTAGATACACCCATTGCATACTGTTGTATTGCGCTTTGCAATAAAAAAAAAACCCATTTAGGGGCAAAAAATAGTTGATTGCGGCCCTGTCTGCATATGTTACAGTGACATACAACCATTGCATACTGTTGTATTGTGCTTTGCAATAAAAAAAAAACCCATTTAGGGGCAAAAAAGAGTTGATTGCGGCCCTGTCTGCATATGTTACAGTGAGATTCACCCATTGCATACTGTTGTATTGCGCTTTGCAATAAAAAAAGCCCATTTAGGGGCAAAAAATATTTGATTGCGGCCCTGTCTGCATATGTTAAAATGAGATACACCCATTACATACTGTTGTATTGCGCTTTGCAATAAAAAACCCATTTAGGGGCAAAAATAGTTGATTGCGGCCCTGTCCGCATATGTTACAGTGACATACACTCATTGCATACTGTTGTATTGCGCTTTGCAATAGAAAAAACATTTAGGGGCAAAAAATAGTTGATTGTGGCCCTGTCCGTATATGTTACAGTGACATACACCCATTGCATACTGTTGTATTGCGCTTTTCAAGAAAAAAACCCATTTAGGGGCAAAAAATAGTTGATTGCGGCCCTGTCTGCATATGTTACAGTGAGATACACCCATTGCATACTGTTGTATTGCACTTTGCAATAAAAAGAAACATTTAGGGGCAAAAAATAGTTGATTGTGGCCCTGTCTGCATAGGAATACAGTGAGATACACCCATTGCATACTGTTGTATTGCGCTTTGCAATACAAAAACCCATTTAGGGGCAAAAAATAGTTGATTGCGGCCCTGTCTGCATATGTTACAGTGAGATACACCCAGTGCATACTGTTGTATTGCGCTTTGCAATAAAAAAACAATTTAGGGGCAAAAAAAGTTGATTGCGGTCCTGTCCGCATATGTTACAGTGACATACACTCATTGCATACCGTTGTATTGCGCTTTGAAATAAAAAACCCATTTAGGAGCAAAAAATAGTTGATTGCGGCCCTATCTGCATATGTTACAGTGAGATACACCCAGTGCATACTGTTGTATTGCGCTTTGCAATAAAAAAAAACTATTTAGGGGCAAAAAAAGTTAATTGGGGCCCTGTCCGCATATGTTACAGTGACATACACCATTGCATACTGTTGTATTGCGCGTTGCAATAAAAAAAAACATTTAGGGGCAAAAAATAGTTGATTGTGGCCCTGTCTCCATATGTTACAGTGAGATACACCCATTGCATACTGTTGTATTGCGCTTTGCAATAAAAAAAACTATTTAGGGGCATAAAAAGTTGATTGCGGCCCTGTCCGCATATATTACAGTGACATACACCCATTGCATACTGTTGTGTTGTGCTTTGCAATAAAAAAACCCATTTAGGGGCAAAAAAAGTTGATTGCGGCCCTGTCCGCATATGTTACAGTGACATACACCCATTGCATACTGTTGTATTGCTCTTTGCAATAAAAAGAAACATTTAGGGGCAAAAAATAGTTGATTGCGGCCCTGTCTGCATTGGAATACAGAGAGATACACCCATTGCATACTGTTGTATTGCGCTTTGCAATACAAAAACCCATTTAGGGGCAAAAAATAGTTGATTGCGACCCTGTCTGCATATGTTACAGTGAGATACACCCAGTGCATACTGTTGTATTGTGCTTTGCAATAAAAAAAAACAATTTAGGGGCAAAAAAAGTTGATTGCGGCCCTGTCCGCATATGTTACAGTGACATACACTCATTGCATACTGTTGTATTGCGCTTTGCAATAATAAAAACCCATTTAGGAGCAAAAAATAGTTGATTGCGGCCCTGTCTGCATATGTTACAGTGAGATACACCCATTGCATACTGTTGTATTGCGCTTTGCAATACAAAAACCCATTAAGGGGCAAAAAATAGTTGATTGCAGCCCTGTCTGCATAGGGTTACAGTGAGATACACCCATTGCATACTGTTGTATAGTGCTTTGCAATAAAAAAACCATTTAGGGGCAAAAAAAGATGATTGCGGCCCTGTCCGCATATGTTACAGTGACATACACCCATAGCATACTGTTGTATTGCGCTTTGAAATAAAAAAAAACATTTAGTGGCAAAAAATAGTTGATTGCGGCCCTGTCTGCATATGTTACAGTGAGATACACCCATTGCATACTGTTGTATTGCGCTTTGTAATAAAAAAAACCCATTCAGGGGCAAAAAAGTTGATTGCGCCCTGTCTGCATATGTTACAGTGAGATACACATATTTGCATACTGTTGTATTGCGCTTTGCAACAAAAAGAAACATTTAGGGGCAAAAAAAGTTGATTGCAGTCCTGTCCGCATATGTTACAGTGACATACACCCATTGCATACTGTTGTATTGCGCTTTGCTATAAAAAAAACCCATTTAGGGACAAAAAATAGTTGATTGTGGCCCTGTCTGCATATGTTACAGTGAGATACACCCATTGTATACTTTTGTATTGCGCTTTGCAATAAAAAAAAACATTTAGGGGCAAAAAATAGTTGATTGCGGCCCTGTCTGCATAGGGTTACAGTGAGATACACTCATTGCATACTGTTGTATTGCGCTCTGCGATAAAAAAACCCACTTAGGGGCAAATATAGTTGATTGTGGCCCTGTCCGCATATGTTACAGTGACATACACCCATTGCATACTGTTGTATTGCGCTTTGAAATAACATAAAATATTTAGGGGCAAAAAATAGTTGATTGTGGCCCTGTCTGCATATGTTACAGCCAGATACACATATTTGCATACTGTTGTATTGCGCTTTGCAATAAAAAAAACCCATTTAGGGGCATAAAGAGTTTATTGCGGCCCTGTCTGCATATATTACAGTGAGATACACCCATTGCATACTGTTGTATTGTTCTTTGCAATAATAAAAGCAATTTAGGGGGAAAAAAAAGTTGATTGCGGCCCTGTCTGCATATGTTACAGTTAGATACACATATTTGCATACTGTTTTATTGCGCTTTGCAATAAAAAAAAAACATTTAGGGGCAAAAAAAGTTGATTGCGGGCCTGTTCGCATATGTTACAGTGACATACACCCATTGCATACTGTTGCATTGCGCTTTGCAATAAAAAAAAAACATTTCGGGGCAATAAATAGTTGTGTCAGGAAAGGAATTACCATTCAGCAACAATAGAACGCTGGAGGCAGATCAGGTGTGTCACCACGCCCTTCTCCCCAGCCCTGGCCCTATATAAAGCACTCTCTGGCTGTGCTTCAGTGCTGGTTTATCATCAGCTCTAGTACCTGTAATCTGTTTGTTTATCTGCGTTCCTGCTTTTGACCCGGCTTGCTCCTTGACCCATCTGCACTTCTCCTTGTTTGACCTCGGCTTGCCTGACGACTCTTTGCCTGAACCATACCTCTGCTGGATATTCTGTGTACCTACCTCGGCCTGGATTCCACGGACTCTCTCCTTGTCTTACCCCTCTGTACCTCCATTTCCTCTGACTGATTCACTGTGTATGACCCTCGGCCTGGCATTAACCTTTTATCTCTTGTTTCAAGCATCTTTAGATCCTCTGGAAACGGTTCTGTGAGTCCACACCATACCATTCATCATACGGAATCCACCCGCATCCAGTGCTCCTTGGGACGTATCATCTCCTGTTTCACCTCCAGGGGTGATCCACACCGAGCTGCAAAGGAAGCCCTCTCAGCACTTCGGCCTCCACCAAGGTAACTGACAGCATAAACCAGCCATGTCAGAGGCCGACAGAGGTGCTTCCCAGCTGGAGGCCCTATGCCAGCAGGTTTCAGCCCTGACCCAAGCTGTGCAAAGGCTATAAGATGGGTACTTCCAGCTAGAGGGTCGAGTACTCAACATGGCCGGCCCTTCTCCTCCACCTGACCCGAATCAGCCATCCACTAGCTCGCTGCAGGCTCCGGCCCAACCGGACCAAGCTAGCTCCGGCCATTCGGCTTCAGCTCCGCCACCGGAACCACGGATGCCCACGCCAGAACGCTTCCGTGGGGAGCGTAGGCAATTCAGGGCCTTCAAGAATGCTTGTTTATTATACCTAGCCCTTCAATCTAAGACCTTCTCCTCTGAGTCTGTCAAGGTGGGATTCATAATTTCCCTACTGGCCGAAGAACCTCAGACTTGGGCACACAATCTCTTGGAACAGAAGAATCCAATCCTGAATTCCACAAACTCTTTCTTTGAGGCTATGGCCCAATTATACGAGGATTCCCAGCGTACGGTCACGGCAGAATCGGCCCTGCATGCCCTCCAGCAAAACAAACGCCCGGCCGAGGACTATACGGTAGACTTCCGTAGATGGGCAGCCGACACGGACTGGAACGAGGCAGCATTGAAATACCAGTACTGTCATGGCCTCTTGGAAGCTTTAAAAGACGAGCTGGCTCGGGTAGAAACACCTGCATCCTTAGAGGATCTAATCGCTCTTGCAATCCAAATGGATAGGCGTCTGCGGGAGCGACGCTCAGAACGCCTTCAAGGGTCTCGAGCCACGTGGGTCATGCCAAAGGTCCCATTTATGGCCTCTCCTCTACCAGGACCAGCTGTCAATGCCCCGGCAGACGGGGAACCTATGCAAATTGGGCTCATTCGTTCCTCCCTGACCCCCGAAGACAGACAACGCCGTCACCAGGCGAACCTCTGTCTATACTGTGGAGCTTCCGGCCACTTCCTCCGCAATTGCCCTGTGAGGCCTAGTAAGTGCTGTTCACGGTCTGTCCCGAACTGTCAGGTCTCTGAGCCATCCCCTGCTCACCTTATCCTTCCTGTCCCCCTACAGGTAGCAGAAGAGAGGGTCCAGCTCACGGCAATTATTGATTCCGGAGCTTGCAGTTGCTTCCTGGATTGTACACTAGCTGCGAAGCTAGGGGTACCCCTGCAAGCCAAGGAGCAACAGCTTCAAGTTTTCCTGGCCGACGGATCCCTGCCTAGTTCCGGACCCGTGACCAGGGAGACCTACCAGGTCCTTACTACTACGGACTCGGGTCATCAAGAGCTCCTCCGCTTCGATGTCCTGTCCTCTCCCTTATTCCCGGTAATCCTAGGCCTACCATGGCTCCAAGCCCACAATCCACAGATTGATTGGATTAAGAAGAGGATTTCCTTCTCATCCAAATACTGCCTGGATCATTGCTTCCCTTCCGAATCCCAAGCTCCAGCCACTTGCCTAGCCGTCCAGCCGGCCTCAGGCTCCTCTGAAGACATTTCTGCAGCTTACCGGGACTTTAAGGATGTTTTCAACAAGAAGAAAGCTGATGTTCTTCCCCCTCACAGGCCCTACGACTGCCCCATTGAGCTTCTCCCAGGGGCAGAGATCCCTTTTGGAAGGATCTTCCCCCTATCTGAATAGGAATTAGAAACTCTCCGGTCCTATGTCGATGAGAATCTGAAAAAGGGGTTCATCAGGCCCTCATCCTCCCCAGCTGGCGCTGGAATATTTTTTGTAGAGAAGAAGGACGGTACGTTAAGACCTTGTGTTGATTATCGGGAACTCAACAAAGTTACCAATAAAAACCGCTACCCTCTCCCTCTAATTCCAGAATTGTTCCAGTGCTTCCGGAATGCTCGAGTCTTTACTAAACTAGACCTCCGAGGGGCATACAATCTTATCCGCATCCGAGAGGGGGATGAGTGGAAAACTGCATTTAGAACCCGTTTTGGCCACTAGGAATATATGGTCATGCCATTCGGGCTGTGCAATGCCCCGGCCACTTTCCAACATCTGGTAAATTACATTTTCCGTGAATTTCTGGATAACTTCTTAATTGTTTACCTAGATGACATCCTGGTCTTCTCCCCCTCTCTAGAACTCCATCGGATTCATGTTAAAAAAGTTCTAACCACCCTGAGGAAACATGGACTCTACGTGAAACTGGAGAAGTGTGAATTTGAGAGAGGATCTATTCAGTTTCTGGGGCCTATCATTTCAACAGAGGGCGTCTCGATGG
This sequence comes from Pelophylax lessonae, assembly GCF_965119305.1. Classification (NCBI taxonomy): domain Eukaryota; kingdom Metazoa; phylum Chordata; class Amphibia; order Anura; family Ranidae; genus Pelophylax; species Pelophylax lessonae. The sequence goes on along the minus strand of NC_138778.1, from coordinate 77,466,133 downwards.
ATCCTCAGAAGGGGAAGGCAATTTTGGAGTGGCCAGCCCCCACGGATAAGAAAGGAGTTCAGCGATTTGTGGGCTTCGCTAACTTCTACAGAATATTCGTAAAAGGCTTCTCAACAATTGTCACACCCATCACCCAGCTAACACGCCAGCAGATCCGTTTCTGCTGGTCGCCAGAGGCCCAGTTAGCCTTTGATAAATTAAAGAGCCTGTTCGTGACCGCTCCGATTCTTCAACATCCAGATCCAGCTTTACCCTACATTCTCGAGGTAGATGCCTCAGAAGTAGCCACGGGAGCTATTCTGTCCCAGCGACAAGGCCCAAAGGCCTTACTACACCCAGTAGCATTTTTCTCTCAGAAGATGTCACCTCCTGAGAGGAATTATGATGTGGGGGATCGAGAACTTCTAGCCATTAAATCTGCCCTGGAGGAATGGAGGTACCTGTTGGAAGGGGCAGTGCACCCTATTATGATATTCACGGACCACAAGAATCTCGAATATCTGAGGGCCGCCAAACGGTTGAGACCTCGGCAAGCCAGGTGGGCCTTATTTTTCTCACGCTTCAATTTCCACATTACCTACAGGCCAGGGTCTAAGAATGGAAAAGCGGATGCCCTGTCCCGGATGTTTCCAGACACTCCCGGTACAACAGAGCCCAATACCATCCTGTCGGCTCAAAACTTTTTTCTGATCCATATGGACTTACGGTCCTCAATTCAGCAAGCCTCTACCCAGTATACAGGACAAGAAGTCGAATCTCTACATAAGCGGGAAGGGTTCCTCTGATTTCAGGAGAAAATTTTTGTTCCCACACAAGTGAGATTGATGGTCCTCAAGACCTTCCATGACCACAAACTTGCAGGGCATTTTGGGGTAAGGAAGACCTTCGAACTCATTCAACGCCACTTTTGGTGGCCTAAATTACACCAGGACTGCAAAACAAATGTAGATTCCTGCATCACCTGTCAACGCAACAAGGGGGCAAAAGTAAAGTCATGGGGACTGTTAAGACCATTGCCCATTCCGGAACTACCCTGGAAGGGTCTATCTATGGACTTTATAGTCGAGCTTCCACCCTCAGAAGGGTTTACTACCATCTTAGTGGTCGTAGACCGACTCTCTAAAATGGCTCACTTCCTACCAATGATGGGTACCCCTTCTGCCTTGGAGACAGCCAATACATTTATCAAAGAGGTGGTCAGGCTTCATGGACTTCCGAACAATTTAGTCTCGGATCGAGGCGTTCAATTTACCTCTAGGTTCTGGAAGGAGCTCTGTAAATCTTTGGCGGTTGAAGTGTCCCTGTCATCTGCTTATCATCCACAAAGCAACGGGCAGACTGAAAGAACAAATCAAACCCTGGAACAGTACCTCCGATGCTTCTGCACCAGTGCTCAGGACAACTGGACCTCCCTGCTTCCATGCGCGGAGTTCGCCTATAATAATTCTGTGCACTCCGCAACCAACCAAACCCCATTTTGGGCTAATTATGGCTTCCATCCTTCCTTTTTGCCCAATCTGGATCAGGAAATTACGGTTCCCGCAGTCCATGATCGGCTAGCAGCCATTGCAGCTAATCTCCAGTTGTTACGGGACAATATTCTGAAGGCACAACAGGCCTATAAAAAGTTCTGTGATCTCAAACGGAAGGAGAACCCAGCATACAAGGTGGGAGACAAGGTTTGGCTTTCGTCAGTTAATCTAAGATTGTCTTGCCCGTCCAAGAAGTTGGGGCCCAGATTCATCGGTCCTTTTGAGGTCAAAAGAATAGTGAATCCTGTAGCCTTTGAGTTAATCCTGCCTGGCTCTCTTAAGATCCATACGGTGTTTCATGCTTCGCTGCTTAAACCGGCGATACCAAGCCCCTACCCTGGAAGAGAAGAGTTACCACCTCCTCCAGTTTCCATAGAAGGGGAGCCTGAATTCGAGGTTGAGACCATCCTAGATTGTCGACAGAAAGGCAATCTCACTCAATATTTAATCAAATGGAAAGGATACCCGCCGGAAGACAATTCTTGGGAACCATTAGGCAACATACATGCTCCTAAACTCCTGAGAGAGTTTCACAACAAGTTTCTGGGAAAGTGTGGTCATAGAGCATCCAGAGGCTGCCCCTCGGGGGGGGCACTGTCAGGAAAGGAATTACCATTCAGCAACAATAGAACGCTGGAGGCACATCAGGTGTGTCACCATGCCCTTCTCCCCAGCCCTGGTCCTATATAAAGCACTCTCTGGCTGTGCTTCAGTGCTGGTTTATCATCAGCTCTAGTACCTGTGACCTGTTTGTTTATCTGCGTTCCTGCTTTTGACCCGGCTTGCTTCTTGACCCATCTGCACTTCTCCTTGTTTGACCTTGGCTTGCCTGGCGACTCTTTGCCTGAACCATACCTCTTGCTGGATATTCTGTGTACCTACCTCGGCCTGGATTCCACGGACTCTCTCCTTGTCTTACCCCTCTGTACCTCCATTTCCTCGGACTGATTCACTGTGTATGACCCTCGGCCTGGCATTAACCTTTTGTCTCTTGTTTCAAGCATCTTTAGATCCTCTGGAAATGGTTCTGTGAGTCCACACCATACCATTCATCATATGGAATCCACCCACATCCAGTGCTCCTTGGGACGTATCATCTCCTGTTCCACCTCCAGTGTGGATCCGCACCGAGCTGCAAAGGAAGCCCTCTCAGCACTTCGGCCTCCACCAAGGTAACTGACAAGTGGATTGCGGCCCTGTCTGCATATGTTACAGTGAGATACACCCATTGCATACTGTTGTATTGCGCTTTGCAACAAAAAACCCATTTAGGGGCAAAAAAAGTTGATTGCGGCCCTGTCCGCATATGTTACAGTGACATGCACCCATTCCATACTGTTGTATTGCGCTTTGCAATAAAAAAGCCCATTTAGTGGTAAAAAATAGTTGATTGCGGCCCTGTCTGCATATGTTACAGTGAGATACACCCATTGCATACTGTTGTATTGCGCTTTGCAATAAAAAAAACCATTTAGGGGCAAAAAATAGTTGATTGCGGTCCTGTCTGCATAGTGTTACAGTGAGATACACCCATTGCATACTGTTGTATTGCGCTTTGCAATAAAAAAACCCATTAAGAGGCAAAAAATAGTTGATTGCGTCCCTGTCTGCATATGTTACAGTGAGATACACCCATTGCATACTGTTGTATTGCGCTTTGCAATACAAAAACCCATTTAGGGGCAAAAAATAATTGATTGCGGCCCTGTCTGCATATGTTACAGTGAGATACACCCATTGCATACTGTTGTATTGCGCTTTGCAATAAAAAAAACAATTTAGGGGCAAAAAAAGTTGATTGCGGCCCTGTCCGTATATGTTACAGTGACATACACTCATTGCATACTGTCGTATTGGGCTTTGAAATAACAAAAAATATTTAGGGGCAAAAAATAGTTGATTGTGACCCTGTCTGCATATTAGGGCTGCTGAATATAATCGCCGAATCGATGCATCGCGATGCGACCCTTCGCGATTCTGCATCGATTCGGGATGGTTGAATAATCGATTACCTAATGACGTCACTTCCAGGGGCGGGGACAGAAGTGACATGGCGGAGCTGGCCGGGCTTGTGGGATACGGAGCTCCTCCTCACGGCGCGGGAGAGGAGAGGAGGAGACTGGAGCTATCAGTGCTCTCTCTGGCCCCGGGATACACATGGCACGCACACTTAGCATGCTGCTGCCCGACCGCCCGCTCTGACAGCCCGGCCGCCCGAAGTCGCGGCCTTCCCAGCTCGGTACACTTCTGTTAGCGGTGCGGTTCTCGGCAGACAGCCTGAGTTGACCGCAGGGGAGCGAGGAGGCCCTGCTTTCCACCTGTACCGTGCATTGCACTAGTCCGAGCTCCAAATTCCCGACATGAGGCTCATCACCCAGGACCTGTCCGAGCCCTACTCCATACACCTACCGCTACTTCATCCACAACTGGCTGCAGCTCTGCTTCCTGGTAAGTCGGGGCACTACAGGGCCCAGCATTCCTCCTTACCAGGGCCTGCTATAATAAAACTAGGGGCACTACAGAGCCCAGCATTCCTCCTTACCAGGGCCTGTTATACTACAACTAGGGGGACTACTACAGACTCTGTAGTCCCCCTAGTTGTTGTATAACAGGCCCTGGTAAGGAGGAATGCTGGGCTCTGTAGTGCCCCTAGTTGTAGTACAGTAGGCCCTGGTAAGGAGGAATGCTGGGCTCTGTAGTCCTCCTAGTTGTAGTACAGTAGGCCCTGGTAAGGAGGAATGCTGGGCTCTGTAGTCCCCCTAGTTGTAGTATAACAGGCCCTGGTAAGGAGGAATGCTGGGCTCTGTAGCTCTGTACAGAGCCCATCCTTACCAGAGCCTGTTATACTACAACTAGGGGGACTACAGAGCCCAGCATTTCTCCTTACCAGAGCCTGCTATACTACAACTAGGGGGACTACAGAGCCCAGCATTCCTCCTTACCAGGGCCTACGGTACTACAACTAGCATCAGGTAACTCTTCTAACCTGATGTGGCCTGCTCTAAAGGGGGATCTATGAGGGGACCTGCTCTACTAAAGGGGGATCTATGGGGGGACCTGCTCTACTAAAGGGGATCTCTGGGGATGCTGGCCTGCTCTAAAGGGGATCTATGGCGACCCTGCACTAAAGGGGATCTATTCCATAGATCCCCCTTTAGAGCAGGGTCCCCATAGATCCCCCTTTAGAGCTCAGTTCCCCTGGATCCCCTTTAGGGCAGGCCCAGGCTCCCCATAGATCTCCTTTAGAGCAGGGTCCCCATAGATCCCCCTTTAGAGAAGGGTCCCAATAGATCCGCCTTTAGAGCAGGGTCACCATAGATCCCCTTTAGAAAAGGGTCCCCATAGTAATCGTGATGCATCGTGATGCATCGCGGAATCTAATCGTATCTAATCGCGACCCTAATAATCGTAATCGCATCAAATCGTGAGGTAAGTGAAGATGCGCAGCCCTACTGCATATGTTACAGTCAGATACACATATGTGCATACTGTTGTATTGCGCTTTGCAATAAAAAAAAACCCATTTAGGGGCAAAAAAAGTTGATTGCGGCCCTGTCTGCATATGTTACAGTGACATACACCCATTACATACTGTTGTATTGCGCTTTGAAATAAAAAAAAACATTTAGGGGCAAAGAATAGTTGATTGCGGCCTTGTCTGCATATGTTACAGTGAGATACACCCATTGCATACTGTTGTATTGTGCTTTGCAATAAAAAAAGCAATTTAGGGGCAAAAAAAGTTGATTGCAGCCCTGTCTGCATATGTTACAGTGAGATACACATATTTGCATACTGTTTTATTGCGCTTTGCAATAAAAAAAAAAACATTTAGGGGCAAAAAAAGTTGATTGCGGCCCTGTTCGCATATGTTACAGTGACATACACCCATTGCATACTGTTGCATTGCGCTTTGCAATAAAAAAACCCATTTAGGGGCAAAAAATAGTTGATTGCGGCCCTGTCTGCATATGTTACAGTGAGATACTGTCAGGGTCCGGACTGGCGGCAGGTGACTGCACTGGAGGTGGATCCTCTGTGTCAGTGAGGGATTGGCGTGGACCGTACCAGGGGACCGGTTCTAAGTTACTACCGGTTTTCACCAGAGCCCGCCGCAAGGCGGGATGGACTTGCTGCGGCGGCAGCAACCAGGTCGTATCCTCCGGTAACGGCTCAACCTCAAAGACAGCTGATTCAGGCGTGGTACAGAAGGAAAAGGCAGAGGCAGGGTCAGACGGAGCAAAAGGTCAAGGCAGGCGGCAACGGTTCGTAGTCAGGGGCAACAGCAGAAGGTCTGATACACAGGCAGGGAAAAATACACCAAACGCTTTCTCAAGGCACAAAAGGCAACAAGATCCGGCAAGGACAGGAAGGGGAAGTGGGTTTTTATAGGATTTGAACTGATTGGACCAGGCACCAATTAGTGGTGCACTGGCCCTTTAAATTTCAATGCAGCGGCGCGTGCGCCCTAGGGAGCGGGGCCGCGTGCGCCGGGAGGAGGAAGGAACCCGGCGTGCGCCGGGAGTCAGAGATGACGGGACCCGGCGGGTGAGTACTGCCGATGCGGGGGAACAGCGCTCACGGTCGGGGACGATGACCGGAGCGCTGCAGCCCGCGGGACCCGGAGCACTCGGCGTTACAGTACCCCCCCTTAGGTCTCCCCCTCTTTTTGGAGCCCAGGTACCTGTGGATGAGCTCCTTGTCGAGGATATTGGACTCGGGCTCCCATGACCTCTCCTCAGGACCACAATTCTCCCAGTCAACCAGAAATTTTTTTTTACCTCTGACGACCTTGGAGGCCCCAGAAAATCGATTAAGAATGAGGGGTTTGAGAAGGGATACATGAAAGGAGTTAGGAATACGGAGAGAGGGAGGAAGATGGAGTTTGTAAGAGACAGCATTAATTTGGCTTTTGATTTTAAAAGGCCCGAGAAAACGCGGACCCAGTTTGTAGCTGGGGACCCGAAACCGGATGTATTTGGCAGAGAGTCACACTCTGTCCCCAGGGGAAAAGACAGGAGGAGTTCTTCTTTTTTTATCTGCATGTCTCTTCATGCGAGAAGCGGCCAGGGTGAGCGACTTTTGAGTATCTTTCCAGATGGAGGAGAAGTCCAGAGTCAAGTCATCAACGGCAGGAACTCCAGAAGAAGTGGGAATGGGGAGGGGGGGCAGCAGGTGACGGCCGTACACCACAAAAAACGGAGATTTGGTGGATGACTCAGAGTCTCTAAAGTTATAAGAAAATTCGGCCCAGGGCAACAGGTCGACCCAATCATCCTGACGGGAGGAGACGAAGTGTCGCAGATAGTCACCAAGGATCTGGTTAACCCTCTCCACTTGTCCATTGGACTGAGGGTGGTAGGCAGAAGAAAAGTTCAATTTGATTCTTAATTGGGTGCAGAGAGCTCCCCAAAACTTAGAGATAAACTGAACGCCTCTATCGGAGACGATATGTGTTGGAAGACCATGGAGACGAAAAATGTGCAAAAAGAATTGCTTCGCCAGCTGTGGCGCAGAAGGGAGACCAGGAAGCGGGACAAAATGTGCCATTTTTGAAAACCTGTCAACAACCACCCATATGACTGTGTTACCATGGGATACGGGAAGATCCATGACGAAGTCCATTGCTATGTGGGACCAAGGCTGTTCAGGCACTGGCAGAGGGAGGAGAACACCTGCAGGCTTCTGGCGGGGAGTTTTATCACGTGCGCAGACAATACAGGCCCGAACGAACTCCGTTACATCTTTCTCAAAGGAAGGCCACCAATAGTGTCTGGCAATTAGCTGAGTCGTCTTTTTAATTCCAGCGTGACCCGCCAGGTGAGAGGAGTGACCCCATTTGAGAGTCCGTAGGCAAAGACGTGGAGGAACAAATGTTTTCCCTGGAGGAACAAATGTTTTCCCTGGAGGAACTGGTGCCAGTGAAGCAGGGGCAGTTAAAATTAGACACTCAGGAGGAATGATGTGTTGAGGAACGGTTTCATCTTCGGAGGCATCGGTGGAACGTGATAGGGCATCAGCCCTAATGTTCTTATTAGCAGGACGAAAATGGATTTGGAAAGTGAATCGGGAATAGAACAATGACCACCTGGCCTGGTGCGGATTAAGGCGCTGGGCAGACTGAAGGTACGAGAGATTTTTGTGGTCAGTGTAGATGGTGATTGGATGAAGGGATCCTTCCAGAGGATGTCTCCATTCTTCTAGTGCCAACTTAATGGCTAGTAGTTCACGATCTCCGATGGCATAGTTCTTTTTGGGAGGGGAAAACGTTTTTGAGAAGAAGCCGCAGGTGACGTTTTTTCCTTTAGCAGACTTTTGAAGAAGAACCGCTCCGGCTCCAACAGAGGAGGCATCTACCTCCAGGAAGAATGGTTTCAGAGGATCGGGCCTATTTAAGACTGGAGCGGAGGCGAAGGCGGCTTTAAGGTGAGTAAAGGCTTCTTCAGCTTGGGGAGGCCAGGATTGCGGATTCGCTTCTTACTTGGTTAGTGCCACAATAGGTGCCACGATAGTGAAGAAGTGGGGAACAAACTGGCGGTAATAGTTGGCGAATCCAAGGAAGCGTTGAATAGAGCGAAGTCCTGAGGGGCGTGGCCAATCCAAGACTGCAGAGAGTTTGTCGGGGTCCATTTGAAGACCTTGTCCAGAAACTAGGTATCCCAGAAACGGAAGACAGCTACGCTCAAAAAGACATTTTTCCATTTTGGCATAAAGGTGGTTGACACGAAGGCGCTGGAGCACTTGACGAGCATGGCGACAGTGTTCCTTCAGGTTGGGGGAAAAGATTAGAATGTCATCAAGATAGACCACTACACAGGTATACAACATGTCCCGGAAGATCTCGTTGACAAAGTCTTGAAAGACTTCAGGAGCGTTGCACAGGCCCGAAAGGCATGACGAGATACTCAAAGTGGCCATCTCTGGTATTAAAAGTGGTTTTCCACTCATCTCCTTCACGGATTCTGATTAGATTATAAGCGCCCCTGAGGTCAAGCTTAGTGAAGACCTTTGCTCCGCGCAGACGGTCAAAGAGCTCCGAGATGAGAGGCAAAGGGTAGCGATTCTTTACCGTGATTTTGTTAAGACCGCGGTAGTCAATACATGGGCGTAGTGACCCATCCTTTTTGGCAACAAAGAAAAATCCTGCTCTGGCAGGAGAAGAAGACTTCCTGATGAAACCTTTCTTGAGGTTCTCCTGAACGTACTCCGACATGGCCTTGGTTTCAGGAATGGAGAGAGGGTAAATCCTGCCACGGGGTGGTGTGGTACCGGGAAGCAAATCAATGGGACAGTCATAGGGTCTATGTGGTGGTAAGACCTCCGCCTGTTTCTTGCAAAAGACGTCAGTAAAGTCCTGATAGGCCTTAGGAAGGCCGAGCAATAGTGAGGAGACGGAGACTTGTCTAGTAGGTACCGACTTGAGGCAATGAGTGTGGCAGGTAGACCCCCATGATTTAATATCCCCAGAGGTCCAGTCAAGGGTAGGAGAGTGGTGCTGGAGCCAGGGCAAGCCAAGAAGGACGTGAGAAGTGCAATTCGGTAGAACAAAAAATTCAATGGTTTCTTGGTGGAGGACCCCTATGGTCATGAGCACGGGTTCTGTGCGATAACGCACGGTACAGTTCAGATTCTCTCCGTTAACTGTAGTAATGAAGAAGGGCTTGATGAGACGGATCACAGGAATGCTAAAGCGGTTGATGAAGGAGGCTTTAATGAAGTTTCCTGCAGAACAAGAGTCCAAGAAGGCGTCTGCAGGGAAGGAGACTTTAGCGGCAGAAGAAATCCGTACTGGAACAATCAAGCATGGAGAGGAAGAATTTACACCCAGCGACGCCTCTCCCACGTTCACTAGGTACGAGCGTTTCCCTGACGCTGAGGACGAACTGGACAGTCCTTTAAGAAGTGTTCGGAACTCGCACAGTATAAGCATAAATTCTCGTTCCTCCGGCGAGACCTTTCTTGCTGGGTCAGGCGAGCCCGATCCACTCCTCGGCGGAAGGCGCAGCAACCGGCTGCAATGGTTGCTGGAAGAGAGGTGCCAGGCATGGATAACGCCTGTTGCGAACAAGATTCTTTTATTGGCGAAGTTCCTGGCGTCTTTCAATGAAGCGCATATCTATGCGAGTAGCCAACTGGATGAGTTCCGTCAGGGAGTCAGGTATCTCTCGTGCGGCCAGAGAATCCTTGATATTGCTGGATAAACCTTTTTTAAAAGTTGCGCAGAGGGCGTCGTTGTTCCAGGTCAATTCGGAGGCCAGGGTGCGAAACCGTATAGCATATTCGCCTACTGTAGCGTCTCCTTGGACGAGGTTTAGCAAGGCTGTTTCTGCTGACGAGGCACGGGCAGGTTCCTCGAAGACACTGCGGACTTCAGAAACAAAGGACTGGACGCAGGCAGTGGCAGGATCGTTACGGTCCCAGAGCGGCGTGGCCCAGGCCAAGGCCTTCCCAGACAGTAAACTGACCATGAAGGCCACCTTAGACCGTTCCGTAGGAAATTGGTCGGCCAACATCTCCAGGTGCAGGGAACATTGGGACAAGAATCCTCGGCACATCTTAGAATCCCCATCAAACTTGTCCGGGAGAGACAAACGGATTCTAGCGGAGGCGGCGGCCACCGGCTGCGGAGGTGGAGCGGAAGCAGAAGCAGAAGCAGGCGGCTGCTGCCGTGCTGGAAGAAGCTGCTGCAGCATGGTGGTCAGCTGTGCCAACTGTTGACCTTGCTGAGCAATCTGCTGGGACTGCTGGGCAACCACGGTAGAGATGTCAGCGAGACTAGGCAGGGGCACATCAGCGGGATCCATGGCCGGATCTACTGTCAGGGTCCGGACTGGCGGCAGGTGACTGCATGGAGGTGGATCCTCTGTGTCAGTGAGGGATTGGCGTGGACCGTACCAGGGGACCAGTTCTAAGTTACTACCGGTTTTCACCAGAGCCCGCCGCAAGGCGGGATGGACTTGCTGCGGCAGTAGCAACCAGGTCGTATCCTCCGGTAACGGCTCAACCTCAAAGACAGCTGATTCAGGCATGGTACAGAAGGAAAAGGCAAAGGCAGGATCAGACAGAGCAAAAGGTCAAGGCAGGCGGCAACGGTTCGTAGTCAGGGGCAACAGCAGAAGGTCTGATACACAGGCAGGGAAAAATACACCAAACGCTTTCTCAAGGCACAAAAGGCAACAAGATCCGGCAAGGACAGGAAGGGGAAGTGGGTTTTTATAGGATTTGGACTGATTGGACCAGGCAACAATTAGTGGTGCACTGGCCCTTTAAATTTCAATGCAGCGGCGCGCGCGCGCCCTAGGGAGCGGGGCCGCGTGCGCCGGGAGGAGGAAGGAACCCGGTGTGCGCGGGAGTCAGAGATGACGGGACCCGGTGGGTGAGTACTGCCGATGCGGGGGAACAGCGCTCACGGTCGGGGACGATGACCGGAGCGCTGCAACCCGCGGGACGCCTCGAGTGCTCCGGGACCACGGCGTTACAGATACACCCATTGCATACTGTTGTATTGCGCTTTGCAATAAAAAAAACCCATTTAGGGGCAAAAAAAGTTTATTGCGGCCCTGTCCGCATATGTTACAGTGAGATACACCCATTGCATACTGTTGCATTGCGCTTTGCAACAAAAAAACCCATTTAGAGGCAAAAAATAGTTGATTGAGGCCCAGTCTGCATACGTTACAGTGAGATACACCCATTACATACTGTTGTATTGCGCTTTGCAACAAAAAAACCCATTTAGGGGCAAAAAAAGTTCATTGTGGCCCTGACCGCATATGTTACAGTGACATACACCCATTCCATACTGTTGTATTGCGCTTTGCAATAAAAAAGCCCATTTAGTGGTAAAAAATAGTTGATTGCAGCCCTGTCTGCATATGTTACAGTGAGATACACCCATTGCATACTGTTGTATTGTGCTTTGCAATAAAAAAAAACATTTAGGGGCAAAAAATAGTTGATTGCGGCCCTGTCTGCATAGTGTTACAGTGAGATACACCCATTGCATACTGTTGTATAGCGCTTTGCAATAAAAAACCCATTTAGGGGCAAAAAATAGTTGATTGCGGCCCTGTCTGCATATGTTACAGTGAGATACACCCATTGCATACTGTTGTATTGCGCTTTGCAATACAAAAACCAATTTAGGGGCAAAAAATTGTTGATTGAGGCCCAGTCTGCATACGTTACAGTGAGATACACCCATTGCATACTAAATAGTATAAAATAGCTGCGCTATGCACCACTTAGCTAGAACTTATATAGCACTTGATTGAAGCACCGGCCAATGTTTTCTCAAGATTGTTTTTGATAGAATAGTGCTGCGTGGAAAATGAGGAAAAGAAAGCATGTGTATACGAATCATCCGTTTGCTTGCATCTGGGTTGTAGTAATTCCTCCCTATCTCTCTGGTCCGCCTTCAATATGGCAGAATCGAGATCTTTCTCCTCGTAACCCTTCTCCAAGAATTTTTTCTTTAAGGAGACTGCCTCTTTCAAAAAGTCCTCCTTTTTGGAGCAGTTACGCCTGAGCCTCACATCTCTCAGAATCGCCTCCTTTTTCTTTCGGATCCTTCCCCCCCCTCTGGACCCTCTTTTAAGGTTTTTTAACCTTTTGCCTTTTGGGGTCTCCTGAAAAAAAACATTATTCCGATTATTATGTCCACCATATGCCTGGGCCCCAGAGTAAGGACTCATGATTATAATCATGATGATAAAAGGGGGGTCTTTTCTAACCCCTATCCTGACCAGACTGGGCCCGATCATCATATGAATCAAATCCAGTCTACTCATGTGGGTGTGAAGTTACTTTCTTTTCCTCATTTTCCACGCAGCACTATTCTATCAAAAAAATCTTGGGAAAACATTGGCCGGTGCTGAGGAATGATGGGATTTTGGGTCCGGTCTTACCAGAAACACCACAGGTAGTTTTTAGGGGTGTGCCTCCCTTGAGGTTACAAGTAGCCCCCAATATTATCAATCCCCCCAAACGGGTGTCCTTTTTTCAGGACAAAGTTGGGTTTTTTCCTGGCAGATCCTGTGTTGTGTGTAAGGTCAACACGGGAGGAAAAAATGTGAGGAGTTTGAAGCCAGGATTACCAAAGAGGTACACAAAATTAACACCTTCATCACTTGTGCTTCCAGACACGTGGTGTATCTTATCAGGTGCCCATGCGGTTTGGAATACATTGGGCGGACCACTAGGATGCTCACGGTCCGCCTGAATGAGCACATTACCAATATATGTAATGGGTTCCCTAAACATAGTGTTTCCCGCCATTATGACACACATCATAATAGGAACCCAGCAGGGACTCTTTTCCTAGGGATTGATAGGTATGTGGGGAACTGGCGGGGAAGTAACCTCACGCGGGGTGTTTCCAGGTTGGAAAACTCCTGGATATATCGCATTAAGGCTTATGCCCCTCATGGTAAAGGTAAAAGAAAGGGACTGAGAATCAGCCCCTAAGAACGGCTGCAATAAGGGATGCTCACACCTGCTTATTTCAAAAAATAGTGAAAAACTTTATTGAAAAACATTGAACACTCTGTTTAAAACAACCCCAACATGTGGGGTACAATTCACAAATGATATATTGTATCTAAATGCAGTGGAAATCAACATGTAAGACATAAAAACAAGACAATGACTCACACACACATGGCCGGCCACACACACACACACCAGAAGTACAGACATACTGAACCCTGGGCTGGCAGCATGTAGCTCAAAATAGGAGCTTAATTATTGCTGCTCTAGCCGGGGTTCTTGTATCGGCATGCCACAATTTAGGATTGATAACAATCCGATATATCAAACGCACTGCTTCACCGGTATGAAAATATAAAAATATGATGGTAGTGTCCTTTATCTTCTTTTAATCAGACATATATAGACCGGTGAATCTACACCTAGCCCAATCTATTCCTGTATTTCATCATAGTCTGCAGTTGTTCCAACAGATATATATGTAATACTGCAATCAAAGTTCAAAAAGAAGACATGACCTCCTCACTAATTCAGAATTGATAAATTGAATCTGATGTATATTTGAAAGATACTCTCTTTTTGCAGGAATTTTCAGAACTGAAGGAATGTCTGTTGGCAGGAGACAGATGTAAGATATAGGACTGTCCGTACCTAACAACTGTCAGCGGTTTTTTACAATGGGGTGAAGGCTCGTGGTAATAGTATAGTAACTTGATGATTATAGGGCAATTTAAAACCGTGGTGATCATCCAGTGACGGATCAACAGGGGTTCTCCTTTTAGGTCTAATTTAGAATGGGAGCTGGGGAGAGACGCAGTTATATGAATAAACTTGCGCAGGCTCGCACCGGTATCTGGCAATGACCAATATAGTTGTAGTATCAAGCAGGATAATATTGGCCCTTAGATGGCCATCCACTGCATATGACAGTCTATAATTTGCTCAATAGACCCGGTGTTCACTGCCCTTTCTCGATCCCCCTATGCAGTATAGAAAGTGCTCACCATGTTTGTAGACATCAGAGAAATGGGTTCGCCTGTCAGCTTGGCTTTAGGATGGTCACTCGGTACTCGGGCCGCCTCTCCAGCACTCCACCGATGGTCGGCGTGTACCGCGCATCGCGGTTTCAAGACGCCTATAGCTGGATCAGGAGGTCGGTGGCACTTCCGGGTGGTGTGCGGCCGGCGTGTGACGTCAACGCGTTTCGCGTGCGTGACGCACGCTTCGTCAGGACGTCATTGCGTTGTACGGAGGGTCAATTTAAAGGGACGTTGCCTGATTAGTAACCATTCACAGCTGTCAAATCTGCAAACATTCCTTCAGTTTGTCCCCCTACTGAGTTAAAAGACCAATGGGGAACCGCCATCTTGTGGTACATGACAGGTATAACATACAAAATCCTACAAACTGGTTTACATGGCGTGGCTCCGGGATTGCACTAACAATCAAATAGGACAAAAGGTTTAGGTGTCTCTTTACTGCTGAAAATAACATAGGCTGCCAAGGATATTACCTCCAATATACTAAAGGAACAATTTTGTTTCTCTGTCACTTATGTCGATCTTTATATTTTAAAGCTAGTTGAAATATATTAAATTCATTTAACATAGTGCGCAAAGTATATTGAGCAATTTCCTGCCGGCCTGTACTACATGAAAGAAGGATTAAACCACACTCATTTCATGTTCAAACACCATGGGCAGCCCTAGACAGTTAACGATCATCTTCTTGTGCAAATATATATCATCATGATTCAAGGAGAAGGATTCCACATTTCATAATCACATCTAACAATATCAATACTTAACAGGGCTAGAGTGATAGATGCAGGGGTCATTAGGGTCATACCAGATTCATGCCATTAAGACTGATATCCCCAGATTAAGTCAATAACGTCTACTTTTAGACCAATCGTCAGGGCTGGGACTGCCCTGAATTACCTATGGTTCAGATACCTTAAGGAGAGATTTAAAGGGGCTGAATCTATATTAAAGAGTAACATTTTGCTAGAATAGGAAACTACTCAAGGGGAAGATGTACTTATTAGTAGATTACCCCACCCAGTCAGTTTTGGTCTAGAGACAGTCTACTCTGGTGTATTAGATTTAACCCTAAAGGATAGAGGAACCTCACAATCTGTATGGAATAACATAAAATCAACAGTGATACATCATCAGCCATGGGGGGGGGGGGGCAAAGGGTGGGCCTTGGTTATTTCTATTCAAAGTACTTATTTTTAAGGGTTAGTTTGCATCTCCAATCTCCACAGCCTCGGGCACCGATGCCATGTGCCTACCGGTATTCAATATAGTTATTACTTTCAAAATTGATTGGAGCACTCCTAGTTCACCACAGATGCACAAGGGCCATGAAAGTTTCTGGGCTTAGCGCTCATGTTTGTATTATATTTCGAGGGTAGAATATCCTTCCTACAATCTATACATGGCCTCTGTTCAACCTATGGCTCCAGGAATATTCGCAAACTCATGTTCGTATTAAGACCCCTAGGCACCAGTGTCCGAAGGCGGAAGATCCAAGCCTTCTCCTCTCTCAACAATACCTTATCATAATCGCCTCTTCTAGGCGAAATTTTTAAGGCCCAAAAGCCCTTTACTCGTAGGCCTGATGGATCACTGTTGTGCTTATCTGTGAAATGTAGACCAATAGGGGTCTCTTCTTTGAGGCGTACACTTTTCAAGTGTTCGCCTATCTTTATCCATAGTTGTCTTTTAGTTTTTCCTACGTACAATTTTTGACATGGGCATTCAATCAAATATAAGACTCGTGTAGTAGAACAGTTAATGAAGGACTCGATTTTATATGTAACTTTTCTTTCAGAGTCAGTATAGATCTAAGATTTTTCTACATGATTACAAATATGGCAATGGCCACATGGATACATTCCCTTCACAGGTGGTAATTCGGTCAGCCAGTTATTTTTTGGGGGGGGGCGTGTATATTCCGAGCGTACCAATTGGTCATTTAGATTAGTTGCCCTTTTGGCCACCATGAGGGTCCTCGGGCCCACCATCTTTTCAAGCTGTTCGTTTTTCTGAAGGATATGCCAATGTTGTTCTAGTATTTTCTTTACTTCGTCCCAATGGCACCCAAATTTAGTAATTAAACGGGGCACATTCGGATTTTCTGTTTTAATCTTATTTGAGACTAGAAGGTCATTCCTATCCATCATTCCTGCCTTTCTTTTAGCCCTCCTGATCGTTCGATGAGAATAACCCCTCTCACGGAATCTCGCATAGAGTTCTCTCGATTCCATTATGTAGTCCTCATTTGTTGAACAATTCCGCTTTATGCGGATGAATTGACCTACTGGTATTCCTATTTTTAAATTGGTTGGATGATGACTATCCGCTCTAAGGAGCGTATTAGCGGCCGTTGGTTTCCGGAATGTGGAGGTTACAAATTTCCCTCCTCTGAGTTCGACATTTAAATGGATTTTTTGTCTATGGTATAGGTTAAGCGGATATTGCGTTGATTAGTATTAAGTTCCGTCATGAATTGTTCCAATTCTAATAGTGTACCATCCCAAACCATGAGGACATCATCAATGTACCTCAGCCAGGTCAATGCATGGCTGAGGTACATAGGTGAGACGTACACTATTTCCTCCTCTCACATTCCAAGATGCAGGCATGCATAGGATGGGGCCCAAGGAGCCCCCATCGCTGTGCCTCTAATTTGCTGATAAAAATGGCCTAGGAACTGGAAAACATTGTTTAAAAGGGAAAACTCTAATAGTTCCAAAAAGAACTCATTTTGGGCACCTTTGAGGGGAAATTTTTGTTCTAGAAAGAGAGACCGAGAGCATGCCCCATGAGTGAGGGATGGAGGTATAGAGGGATTCCACATCTATACCGACTAGTAATACTTC
This sequence comes from Pelophylax lessonae, assembly GCF_965119305.1. Taxonomy (NCBI): domain Eukaryota; kingdom Metazoa; phylum Chordata; class Amphibia; order Anura; family Ranidae; genus Pelophylax; species Pelophylax lessonae. Next base: position 77,449,225 of record NC_138778.1, on the reverse strand, counting down.
AGTATCGAACTCAAGATCTTTGATTTTGTTCAGGACGTCCCCCGTATCTCTCACATACGAGGGAAGGTCGAGAACAAGATCTTTGATCAATGAGTCTAGATATTTCTCGATTCTATCCAGGGGACCTCCACAGGCAGACACTAACCGGATTTTTGTGAATCTTTGGGATGATATAGAATGTGGGTATGTTGTAATCTATCACTTGTAAAAATTGTTTTTCCTTGGCTGTTATTAACCTGGTTTCATGGGCGTAAAGAAGTTTCTCATTTATGCTCATGACCAATCTTGGTAGGGGATTGTGTTGTAGTCGTTTATAGGTATCTTTATCAGATAAAAGACAAAGAACCTCCCTCTCATAATTGTCTGCTGTCATGAGCACGACATTTCCTCCCTTGTCACTTTTTTTAATAACAAGATCTTTGGCTTTTTTGAGGTCACGTAAAGCTTTCCTTTCATTGCGTGTGAGGTTATCGGAGGGCACCGTGCTCCAATTGACTAACTTAAGATCTTCTTCCACCAGCATCAGAAAAGAGTTTAGCCACTTATTGGCACAAAATTTAGGCATCGTGGTTGAGCGTATGCGAATGTTACTCTTTCTCATGCTGTCTGTATCTTGTGGCAGCTCAGTATCCTCCGATAACTCACCAGCTTCGTCCAATAAAGACTCGAGTGCTGCCAGGGCTTCCACTTCACTTGCATTGGGTTGTTGTTCGTGTATGGTATCACCATCTCCAGTATGTATCAGTCTATAATAGATTTTTCTAAGGAATAAGCAGAGGTCTTTATAAACCTCGAAGTGATCCATACTGGAGGTGGGAGAAAAAGAAAGACCCTTTGTCAATACCGCGATATGAAATTTATTTAACTCAAAGTTCGACAGGTTAATAACTTTTGGATCATTAGATCCTTCAGCTATTGGGACATCAGGGACAGAGTCATTATAATGGTTATGTATGGGTTCATTTATCACCGACAATTCCGCGGCCGTGTCCGCTGTTCCCATACATTTCCTTGTCCTCCTGGTCTTTCTCTTTCTCTGTCGTTTCCTCCTTTTTTCTTTTTGGGTGTTTTTTTCAATATCCCCTTTGGCGTAGTGGCTGGAGTGGTGTCCTCCACCGATTCCTCCCTTAAAAAAGTGACCGAACGCTCGTCCTCATCACTTCCAGAGGGCATGGAATCATAACTAGAGTAATTACGATAATTCCCACCTCTCCTTCTCGACCTATTGCGTCTATTTTTTGATGTTAGGTCAAAGATCTCGCCACGTGCCCAGTCGTCTAGATCCCTTTGGAATTTGGATTGTTTGACACTTTTCAAACTTTTTTGGGTTCTTTCAATTTCTTTCTTCAAGAAATCGTTTAATTTTTTAAATTCCTCCAGATCTTTGTGAGGTTCTAACTTATCCAATATGATCTTACTTTCTTCCTGGATTTCCTCCAACTGTAGCTTTTCCTCTTCTACTATTAGCCCCATGATCCTTATTCCGTGTGCTATGCATTCTGTTTTCCATTTATCCAGAAAACGTTCGGTATGGAGGTGCATAGCCGGAATAACTCTCTCACGTAATCCCCTAGGGATGATTCCCTGTGATATATAAGATTCTAGGGATAAAACATCCCATTTTCTGTTCAAGGATCTAATAAGAAGCTTCTTATGGTCCTTGAACAGGTTTTTAAGATCCCCATTAGCCTCTGCATCTTGTTTACTATGATCGAATGTGGCTCTTATTTCTGCATCGAGGGAATCCCCGATCATAAATGCCATATTGCATATACACAAGATATTTCATACAGTGTTAGCAACAATAGTAACAATAATAATAGTAATCATAGATTATAACAATTCCCGGCACCACGCCATAAACCACAAGTCTTATATTAATTTAAATACAATCAATGTCAGTATGGAAGCATGTATACCTGGAAGCCATACATTGACTCTCCACCACTAGTAATGGCCGAAATATGACCGCATTCCTACCACTTTTCAAACAGAGTGTATTCAATGTTTTTAAATTTCTTTGACGGGGTCTCATGAATTTAGGCAGAAAAGGAGATCCTTGCCGATGCAAGAACCCCGGCTAGAGCAGCAATAATTAAGCTCCCATTTTGAGCTACATGCTGCCAGCCCAGGGTTCAGTGTATCTGTACTTCTGGTGTGTGTGTGTGTGTGTGTGGCCGGCCATGTGTGTGTGAGTCATTGTCTTGTTTTTATGTCTAACATGTTGATCTCCACTGCATTTAGATACAATATATCATTTGTGAATTGTACCCCACATGTTGGGGTTGTTTTAAACAGTGTTCAATGTTTTTCAATAAAGTTTTTCACTATTTTTTGAAATAAGCAGGTGTGAGCATCCCTTATTGCAGCCGTTCTTAGGGGCTGATTCTCAGTCCCTTTCTTTTACCTTTATCACAATTACCCATGGTTGCGGTGGCTCCCTGCTCCCATAAGGCGACCATGAAGAATTCTTAATAGGTCCCTTGACGGTGAGTGTCCAGTTGAACAAAATAGTTGGACGCATAGGTCTCTGATATAGGTGCCTCCTATATATTATGCCCCTCATGGACTCAATGTTGAGTGGGACTTGAATGCGTTTATAAATAACGCATGATAGTTCCATTTATCCATGTAATATTCTTTTTGAAAAAGGTACATCTTCGGTTTTTATTAACCATCATTTAAATAGAATCATGAAGGCTTTTGGTTGTGAATGTGGGAAATTTATTGTTACCCGTTGCACCACATTTGATGATTGATGTATTTATATTTTTTGTTGTTTGTTTTTAATTGTTGTACTGATGTAAGTGGCAGCGGTATGTGTTGGTATCATGTGGGTGTTTCATTTATCCACTAGATGGCGCCATCCCAATACTGTGCATGCTTGTCAATAATAAGGCATTTATTACTGAAATTGAATAAATATTTGGAAATTTAATTCCGTGAGAAGTTGAAGTGGGATTTACTTTTCCCCCTTTTCGGCGTGATACACTCGTTTGGGTGGTTTCTATATCGTTGCCGATTCTCTACTTACAACTTCCGGGTGGTGGAGCGCATAGCTTCCCATTTCCGGCTTATTTTTCATCCAATCCGCTTCGTCCTGCTCCTGTAAATAGTGCGTCCCACCACCATGAGGCCACGCCCCTGACGACATCATTCTGTATGACGAAACGTACGTCGGGCGTTCCCATTGGTGGAGGCGGGCGCATGTGCAATAGAGGACGACGGCGGCCATCTTCTTGGTTGGAAACATCTTGATGTATACACACTGAAACTTGCCACTCTGCAAGTAAAGTGAGTGCAATTTATTATATTTTATGCATAATAAAACCTTTTAAAAACGTATTGCACCATGAGAGGCTCCTCTTCTATCTTTTTGAGATCAAGTGTGAGAGGATATCAACGTTCATGACCTAGTGTACCTTGGATATCTGCTGGGAACCGATCTTATGCCCATTGATGTTTATATCTGTGTACTGCTCAATATATGGTGAGATCTGGTAAGGGTATTTAAGATACCTCTCTTGGTGGTGGTCTATGTCACGTGGCCTTTCAAGGGAAAGCGGACTGTACACTATAATTTCCATCCACACGTGGTTATCCATTGCTTGGATTGATTTTAAAGGACTTTTTCTTTTAATCATATGCACTTTTTACTATTAATATTGAGCGCTACAATTTTATACTTTTTACCCATTGCATACTGTTGTATTGCGCTTTGCAACAAAAAACCCATTTATGAAGCGTATATGTTAGTGTGGGTAAATGTTAACCAACATGACCAAATCTTACGTGCCAGAGATGCCTGACCATGAAGATCTAATGTCATGTCTTCCAGGTAGTAAGTACAGTCGACTGCCCGCAGCCATTGAGGTATCGAGGGGACTGTAGACTGTTTCCAATATTTTGGGATTAATGCTTTGGCTGCATTTAAAAGGTGAGGGGTAATAGACTTTCGATACTGGGCCGGAGGAAGTTTAGTGTCATGGAATAAGACAGACAACGGATCCCTAGCAATAGGTAAACCCTGAATCTCTTCAATTAAAGATAGTACGCTAGTCCAAAAGGGTCGAATTGCTGGGCAGAACCACCATATATGTGCGTGCGTAGCTCTAAGCCCACAGCCTCTCCAACAGGCAACCGAGAGAGATGGTGTCATCCTCTGTAGCTTAACGGGGGAGTAGTGCCATCTAGTGAGAAACTTATAATTGGCTTCTGCTGTCTGCGCCGATGTTCCTGAACTATGAGACAATTGAAGAATAACCTCCTCCTGTGTCGGCGAAAAAGTACATTTAAAATCTAGTTGCCACTGTTTCAAAAAATGTGGGGTGGAGTTGGGGCTTAATGCGTCCAATGCCTTATAAAACTTTGATAATAAACCTTTACTTGATTCAGGGCGTGCTAGGATTTGTTCAATCGGGTTCAGGGAGTGTATGTTGCGTAAGGGGTAAGGCAGTTTTTTCACAAATTGCTGGAGTTGGTGGTATTTCCAACAATCCATAAATGTCTTTGGTGAGGCCTGGCATATTTTAGAGAATGGGAGTATTCCTTCCATCCCCGTTATATGATGCAACAGCGTAGCATTGGCCTGTGGTAGCCACTGGGAGAAAGAGTGATCTTTATAACCAGGCGGGAAAAGGCTATGGCCTAAAATCGGCATAAGCGGTGAGTTGTATGGAATTTTATGGAGCCTATGAAGCCGATCCCAGACGCGGAAAACCGAACTGGTTAAAGGCGAAATGGTGTCAGCAAAATTTCTAGTCTCTGGCGGTATCCAAAGTTGAGTATATAATGCTGTATTTGCCAGCTTCTGCTCCAGCTGAACCCAGAGCTTTTCCTCTGTATGAAATTTCCAATCGGCTATCCGAACCAGGGAGATGGCATTCAAGTATCTCCCGAAGTCCGGCACCGCCAACCCCCCGCGGCTTTTGCCCCGCGAAAGTAGCGAGAGCGCAAGCCGAGGCTGTGAGCGGCGCCAAACATATGCTCTAACCAAAGAATTTAAGGTCCTCACCAAATTGACGGGTATATTAAACGGAAGCATTTGAAACATGAAGAGCACCCTGGGCAGCACATTCATCTTGACAACATTCACCCTCCCTATCCAAGAGGTGGCTAAATGATGCCAATTCGCAAAGTTAGCTCTAATTGTGTTAAGTAAAGGAATATAATTTGCTCGTGCTAGATCCTCCACCTGGGCAGTAATATGTACCCCTAAGTATTTAAAAGAATAAAGTTGCCATATAAAGGGAAATGCTGGGCTGATGTCATGTGCCATTGCCGGGGCAATTGTAACGTTTAAGATTTCCGACTTCGTTAAATTGATTTTAAAATTAGACAAAGCACTATATCTATCAAATTCAGAAAGAAGATTAGGCAGAGATATCATGGGTTGTTGTACATAAAAAAGAACATCGTCCGCATAAGCTGCGTATTTCTGTAACATAGACCCGACCGTGATACCGTGAATCGAGGGGTTTGCTTGAATTCTAGCCAGAAAAGGTTCCAAAGATAAAACAAAAAGTATAGGGGAGAGCGGGCAGCCCTGTCTGGTCCCATTAGAGAGCTTAATTGATTTGCTAAGGATACCATTAACCTTAATCTGAGCAGTAGGGGATTTATATAACGCATTAATCAAACGACACAGGCGGGGGCCTAGACCAAACGCCTGTAGTGTCGCCATCAGGAACTCCCAGTCCACCCTGCTTTTTCAGCATCCGTGGAAAGCAACAGGGTGGGCTGGGAGCGCCGGCGAACAAAAGATAAAAGTGAAATTGTACGTGACATATTGTCCCTCACCTCACGACCAGGAATGAAACCAGTTTGACTGCTAGCGATACTAGCGGGTAAAAAGGGGAGTAATCTATTGGCGATTACCTTGGCATATAATTTAACATCGACATTTAACAAAGAAATGGGACGATAGCTGGAACATAAAGAGGGGTCTTTACCTTCTTTCGGGATTAAAGAAACATATGCATGCAAAGTCTCCGTACGCAAAGAAGAGTCTTCCAGAATAGAGTTAGCATAGGAGGCCAGATGAGGGAGCAAGGTTTCGGTGTATTGTTTATAGTAAAAGGCCGAAAAGCCATCAGGGCCCGGGGCCTTCCTCATTGGGGTAGAGATTAAAGCGGCTCGGAGTTCTTCCACCGAAATTTCATCCTCCAGAGAATTAACTTTCTCTGGTGGGATACAAGGGAGATTAGCACTAGCAAGATATTCTGACATCAATGATCTACGCTTTTCTGGATCCGAGATAGCTTTCGCAACAGAATAGAGATTTAAATAGAATTTATGAAATTCGGCCGCGATCGAGGTGGAATCGTGCGCCAAAGAGTCATCATGTCGCTTAATTTTAGGAATATAAGAGGCTACTTTTTGTTGTTGCAAAGACCGTGCGAGGTGTCGGCCAGGTTTATCACCCCATTCGTATATCCTTTGGGACACCTTGCGATATATGGCCTTGTTTTGTGCATGAAATAGGGCCTTAAGCTCCTCCCGTTTTTTAGTCAGTAACTGTAGGGTAGAAACAGCAAGGGAGGCCTTATGAGAGCGTTCAAGAACCTGTATTTCAGCAACAAGAGTTCTTTGACATGATACGCGCTCTTTCTTCTTCCTTGCTCCTAATTCTATTAGTTTACCCCTAATATAGGCTTTATGGGCCTCCCAGCGAACAGCAGTATTGACCTCCGGCAAAGAGTTGTCCACGAAAAAATTATATAGTTCTTTACCTATATTTTGTTTGTCCGGGGGGCTCAGAATTAGGGAATCATTTAACTTCCATGTGGATTTTTTATAAAGGAGAGAAGGAATCTTCAAAGTCAGACAAATAGGGGAATGATCCGAAATAGAAGATGAAGCAATATTGACAGAGTCAACTAGTTCGAGGTGGAAATGGTCCACCAAGAAATAGTCAAGTCTTGAATATGAATTATGTGTTTTGGAAAAATACGAGTAATCCCTATCTGAAGGGTGGAAAACACGCCAAGCATCTATTAATTGAAATTCATGCAATTGTGTACGCAAATAATTTAACCGTTTATATGAAATATAAGACTTACCAGAGGAGGTGTCCAGCAGGGGGTCCATAGTAACGTTGAAATCGCCTGCCACCACTGATATTCCGTCAGCAAATTCATGGAACCTACGCAGGGTGGTCGTTAAATAAGACACTTGATCTTGATTAGGGGCGTAAACATTTGCAAAAGAAACAACAGTGCTGCCCAGGGTGCCCTTCAGGAACAAGTAACGCCCAAATCTATCAGCTACCATTTGTGTGAGTTTAAAGGGTGAGCCTTTACGAAACCCTATGGCGACTCCCTTGGAGTTACGAATATCCGAGAGGCTATAGTACCAAGTAGGGTACGTGGGGGTGGTCAATTTAAGATTTGAGGTGTGGGTAATATGAGTCTCCTGCAGGAACACTACTTCTCCTTTCAACGCATTCAGTTCCCTATATAGACAATGCCGTTTAGCTGGAGTATGAAGCCCCCTTACATTATAGGATAAATATGTCACTTTCGACATTGAAATCTAAACTGGATATATACCAATATCCACACATAGACTGGTGTACACCAAGGGATAGAAAGGAACAGGAAAAAAAAAAAATAACAGGGAATAGAAGGAAAAAGGTTGTCGCCATAGCGACAGTATGTTGGTGAGGAACACTCACCATAGAGCGGAAAAACGGTGATCCCTCAACCGCGTTCCCACCTGGAGACCCGCTACCTGACGGGAGACGCAGGTGAGGGAAAGCCGAGCTCCGCTCAAGAGTTTGGGATTGGTGAACAGCGAAAGGGGGGTCAGGGCAGAACCAGTCAGAGATAATAACCCTGAAAAATCCTGAGCCCCTCCGCGGGACTTCGCCAGGTAGCTGCAAAATTTATCAAATTATCACTTTTTCTCTCTCTGTATCTTCAAAATAGCCCCAAAAAAAAAAAAAAAAAAAAAAAAAAAACGATATGGTTGACCTCTGTTCGTCTAATCCGAAACATAAGGGGCCAAAAAAATGACCATAGGGCCTTAAAGGACCAGTCCAACCTATCAGTCAGTCAATCAGTTAAAAAAAAAAAAAAAGAGGGGGCCAAGTCCAAAAGTAGTACAATATTGTAATTGCTAATATTCAAATAATATTCCAGTGGATTTGACAGAGGGAGATTTCCGTGGTTTCTGTGGTTTAGGCGTCTTCTGCCAGGTAGCCTCTACAGATGGGGTTGGATGCAGGAAAGATTGCCAATATTCAAGTAATAATCAAGTTAGCTTGTCAGAGGGAGATTTCCATGGTTTCTGCGATTTAGACGTCTTCTGCCAGACAGCATCTACCGATGAGGCTGGAGCCAGGAAAGCTTCATCTTGCCAGCCCGGGAGGTCAGGTATTGGTATATTAAGCGCCGTGCAAAAGCCCTCCAGATCTTCGGGGAATCGCAAAGTTGCAGTGCGTCCTTCTCTAGATGCAATTAGACAGGAAGGAAAGCCCCACCTGTATGTTATGGCGGTCGCTCTCAGCTTTTCTGTGAGGGGCTTTAATACCCTGTGGCGCTCCAAGGTCTCCCTAGCCAAGTCAGGATAAAGCGACAAAGGTGCCCCATCAAAGTCCAGGTTTTGGACTTCCCGAGCTCTAAGCATTATACGCTCCTTCTCAGGATAGTGATGGATCCTGCATATGATATCTCTTGGGGTCTCTGTCTGCAAGCTGCGGGGGCGAAAGGCCCTATGGGCTCTATCAATCCTCATTAACTTGTCAACAGGGAGGCCGAGCAGCTTGTTGAAGATGCCACTAATCGTAGGGAGCAGATCTGGGTCCTTGATTGCTTCAGGTAGACCTCGGATTCGGATATTATTACGCCTGCTCCGATTTTCCTGGTCCTCAATTTTGTACAGGGCCATCCTATGTGCTAAAGCTTGACGTTTGGAGATAGCTTGGAGTTCTTGGATTGCAACAGCATGTGAATCTAATCTATGCTCGGACTCCTCAACCCGGGTTAATACCTGATTCAGGTCCGCCCGGACTGAGGATACCTCTTTTTTAATTGATTTTTCCAAACCCCTCAACATAGAGGCTAAATCCGCCTTTGTAGGAAGACCACTTACAAGCGCTGCTACTGTAGATCGACTCGGGGAGACTTCCGTCCCGTCCGAGCACCAGGATGAGGCTGGCGATCTATGGGAAGCTAACGGGCTCTGGGGAGGGCCAGAGCAGGCACCCGGCGTATGGTCCGAACCCCCTGCGTCCAGCAACTCCTCGGTCTCCACTGCCAGGTACTTTTTTATAGAGCCCGTGGTCGGCTTCTTTTGGGGTTGTGTTGTTCTCAAAGTCCTTCTCCCCATAGCTGACAGGCGGCACAACAACCAGATCTACCCAACAGGCTGATGCACAAGCTGCCCTGGTTGCTCTAAGGTAAATGTGCAAGGTCAGGGGACACAAAAAAAAAAAAAAAACCCCAAACCCCAAACCCAAAAAAAAAAAAAAATCTCAATGGCAGTTCTTGATACAGTTCTGCGGCTTAGTGGCTTGGCGGCTTGGCGAAGGGATTCAGTTCAGCTTAGTTTAGCGGTTCAGCGACTTGCTGCTTCAACGCTATCCCACCTCGGTTGCTGCGATGCACAACGCTGCACAGCAACTAACAAACAGGCTAGCAGGTAAAGTGAGCAGGTAAAGTGAGCTAGCAGTTCTTAAATAAAGTCTTAGTCACCGCTTAATCTCTGCTTTGATACTGTGCTCGCTGACCCACTGAGCCACTGGGCACTGAGCACTGAGCAATGAGCAATGAGCCCGCTGTACACTTGGCTCAGCCTGATGGCTTAAGATTTTAACAGATCGGCAGCTCTACAGGTTAATACAGCTCCACTCCAGTGGCTCAGCTCATCCCCACTAAAGCAGCCCAGGGGCAGGAAGGTAGAGGTCCGGTAATCCTCCGCTCCCCCGCTCTGATTGTGCAGGGCTCTCGGTATAGAGCCGGTATAGAGCCGCACAGCACGGCTTAATAGACCGATAGTCCGGTAATCCGGTCTGTATTCAGTTCAGTGCAGTGCGGTGCTTGCAGACTTTGCAGACTTTGCTCAGTGTGGTGAGGAGCGGTGCGGTGAGGAGCGGGGATACCTCAGCTCAGTATAGCCCCGCACTGTACGGTGGTACGGTGGTACCTACAGCCCCTGCTTGTGTGGCGATACCTCGAGTGCAGTGTAGCTCCGCTCAGTCCCGCTCAGTCCTGCTAGATTGTCCGGAAATATCCTCAGCTCGCTCTCTGCTGTGCCCGTTAGTTAGTCAGGCAGCAGGCGGCAATTAGCAGACAATTAGCCGGCAGACCATACGAACACCTGGCGTTTCTCACAGAGGAGCTCAGGAGCTCAGGGAACGTGCGTCCTCACCCTCTCATCACCCTGTCTGCATATGTTACAGTGAGATACACATATTTGCATACTGTTGTATTGCGCTTTGCAATAAAAAAAAACCCATTTAGGGGCAAAAAAAGTTGATTGCGGCCCTGTTCGGATATGTTACAGTGACATACACCCATTGCATACTGTTGCATGGCGCTTTGCAATAAAAAAACCCATTTAGGGGCAAAAAATAGTTTATTGCGGCCCTGTCTGTATATGTTACAGTGAGATACACCCATTGCATACTGTTGTATTGCGCTTTGCAATAAAAAAAACCCATTTAGGGGCAAAAAAAGTTAATTGCGGCCCTGTCCGCATATGTTACAGTGAGATACACCCATTGCATACTGTTGTATTGCGCTTTGCAACAAAAAAAAACATTTAGGGGCAAAAAATAGTTGATTGAGGCCCAGTCTGCATACGTTACAGTGAGATACACCCATTGCATACTGTTGTATTGCGCTTTGCAACAAAAAAACCCATTTAGGGGCAAAAAAAGTTGATTGCGGCCCTGTCCGCATATGTTACAGTGAGATACACCCATTGCATACTGTTGTATTGCGCTTTGCAATACAAAAACCCATTTAGGGGCAAAAAATAGCTGATTGAGGCCCAATCTGCATACGTTACAGTGAGATACACCCATTGCATACTGTTGTATTGCGCTTTGCAACAAAAAAACCCATTTAGGGGAAAAAAAAGTTGATTGCGGCCCTGTCCGCATATGTTACAGTGACATACACCTATTCCATACTGTTGTATTGCGCTTTGCAATAAAAAAGCCAATGTAGTGGTAAAAAATAGTTGATTGCGGCCCTGTCTGCATATGTTACAGTCAGATACACATATTTGCATACTGTTGTATTGCGCTTTGCAATAAAAAACCCATTTAGGGGCAAAAAAAGTTGATTGCGGCCCTGTCTGCATATGTTACAGTGACATACACACATTGCATTCTGTTGTATTGTGCTTTGAAATAAAAAAACAACATTTAGGGGCAAAAAATAGTTGATTGCGGCCCTGTCTGCATATGTTACAGAGAGATACACCCATTGCATACTGTTGTATTGCACTTTGCAATAAAAAAAGCCCATTTAGGGGCAAAAACTAGTTGATTGCGGCCCTGTCTGCATATGTTACAGTGAGATACACCCATTGCATACTGTTGTATTGTGCTTTGCAATAAAAAAAGCAATTTAGGGGCAAAACAAGTTGATTGCGGCCCTGTCTGCATATGTTACAGTGAGATACACATATTTGCATACTGTTATATTGCGCTTTGCAATAAAAAAACCCATTTAGGGGCATAAAAAGTTGATTGCCGCCCTGTTCGCATATGTTACAGTGACATACACCCATTGTATACTGTTGCATTGCACTTTGCAATAAAAAAAACCCAGTTAGGGGCAAAAAATAGTTGATTGCGGCCCTGTCTGCATATGTTACAGTGAGATACACCCATTGCATACTGTTGTATTGCGCTTTGCAATAAAAAAACCCATTTAAGGGCAAAAAATAGTTGATTGAGGCCCAATCTGCATACGTTACAGTGAGATACACCCATTGCATACTGTTGTATTGTGCTTTGCAATAAAAAACCCATTTAGGGGCAAAAAATAGTTGATTGCGGCCCTGTCTGCATATGTTACAGTGAGATACACCCATTGCATACTGTTGTATTGCGCTTTGCAATACAAAAACCCATTTAGGGGCAAAAAATAGTTGATTGCGGCCATGTCTGCATATGTTACAGTGAGATACACCCATTGCATACTGTTGTATTGCGCTTTGCAATAAAAAAAACAATTTAGGGGCAAAAAAAGTTGATTTCGGCCCTGTCCGCATATGTTATAATGACATACACCCATTGCATACTGTTGTATTGCGCTTTGCAATAAAAAAAAACATTTAGGGGCAAAAAATATTTGATTGTGGCCCTGTCTGCATATGTTACAGTTAGATGCACCCATTGCATACTGTTGTATTGCGCTTTGCAATAAAAAAAAACAATTTAGGGGCAAAAAAAGTTGATTGCGGCCCTGTCCGCATATGTTACAGTGACATACACTCATTGCATACTGTTGTATTGCGCTTTGCAATAAGAAAAACCCATTTAGGGGCAAAAAATTGTTGATTGCGGCCCTGTCTGTATATGTTACAGTGAGATACACCCATTGCATACTGTTGTATTGCGCTTTGCAATAAAAAACCCATTTAGGGGCAAAAAAAGTTGATTGCGGCCCTGTTCGCATATGTTACAGTGACATACACCCATTGCATACTGTTGCATTGCGCTTTGCAATAAAAAAAAACATTTAGGGGCAAAAAATAGTTGATTGCGGCCCTGTCTGCATAGGGTTACAGTGAGATACACCCATTGCATACTGTTGTATTGCGCTTTGCAATAAAAAAACCCATTTAGGGGCAAAAAAAGTTTATTGCGGCCCTGTCTGCATATGTTACAGTGACATACACCCATTGCATACTGTTGTATTGCACTTTGCAATTAAAAACCCCATTTAGGGGCAAACAATAGTTGATTGCGGCCCTGTCTGCATATGTTACAGTGAGATACACCCATTGCATACTGTTGTATTGCGCTTTGCAACAAAAAAAAACATTTAGGGGCAAAAAATAGTTGATTGAGGCCCAGTCTGCATACGTTACAGTGAGATACATCCATTGCATACTGTTGTATTGCGCTTTGCAATAAAAACCCATTTCGGGGAAGATCCAAAATTCGATAAATATGAGCAGAAGGTCAAATAAGGGACGTGGCCTGGGTCGTGGTGTTGCTGATGGAGCTCCTGTTGCAAGGAGAGGACGGTTGATCTGTGCCAGCTACACGCACAGGTGAAACACCTTTCTCAGCTGTGAGTAGGTGACAGAACCTGCAGCAGTATTTGGCAGGGCCTAATGTGCCTCTACAAATGTTGAGGTCAGAACAAGTACAGGCGATAGTAGATTGGGTTGCTGACAGTGCCTCCAGTTCCTTCACATTGTCTCCCACCCAGTCTTCTGCTGAAAGGTCAGAGTTGGCACCTGCAGCCAATGTCCATCAATCTTTCACCTCACCCCCTTGCAAATCAGCCAAGCAGTCTGAGCCCCAAGTCATACAGCAGTCTCTTCTTCTTTTTGATGACTCTGTTAGCATGGTTTCCCAGGGCCATCCACCTAGCCCAGCCTCACAAGTGGAAGAGATTGAGTGCACCGATGCCCAACCACTTATGTCTCCAGATGAGTACATGGGAGTACCATTGCAGCACGTCTCGGATGATGACGGAACACAGGTGCCAACTGCTGCGGAATTCCGAATTGAGGAGACCGACAAGGAGGGCAGGGGTGAAGACTGGGTGGAAGACGATGTGGAGGACAATGAGGTCCTCGACCCCACTTGGAATGAACGTCATGCAGGTGACTTGAGTGGTTTGGAGGAAGAGGCGGTGGTCGCACAGAGCCACCAGCACAGCAGAAGAGGGAGCAGGGTGCAAAGGTGGAGCAGCCGTGCCCTAGACACTACGCATGCTATTACCCAATGCAGCAAGGGACCGAGCACACCAATGCCAGCTCACAGGAGTTCCCTAGCATGGCAGTTCTTCAGACAATGTGATGATGACAGGACATGAGTGGTTTGCATGCTGTGCAATCAGAGCCTGAAGCGAGGCATAAACCTTCTCAACCTGAGCACAACCTGCATGACCAGGCATCTAAGTGCAAAGCACGAGCTGCAGTGGAGTGCACACCTCAAAAACCAAGAAAGGTCTCTGGCTCCTCCTGCTTCCTCTTCTGCTGCTACAGTCTCGGACTCTTCATCCACCTCTGTAGTGACAGTGGCACCTGCCACCCCGTAAACAGAGGATCCACCAGCAACACCACCACCTGAGTCACCAACAACCATCTCCACAATGTCCCGTGGAAGCGTTCAGCTTTCTATCTCCCAAACACTGGAGTGGAAGAGGAAGTACCCCCCTACCCACCCGGATCCCTGGCCCTGATTGCCAGCATTTCAAAATTCCTGGCCTTTGAAATGCTGTCATTCCGGCTGATGGAGACACAGAGTTTTAAAAGCCTTATGGTGGTGGCTGTCCCACAGTATGTCTTTTCCAGGCAAGCCATCCCTTCCCTGCACAACCAAGTGGGTGCCAAAATCAGGTGTGCACTTCGCAACGCCATCTGTGGCAAGGTCCACCTAACTACGGATACGGGGACCAGTAAGCACGGTCAGGGACGTTATATCTCCCTAACAGCACACTGGGTAAATGCAGTGGCGGCTGGGCCTGAGGCAGATAGCAGTTTGGCCCATGTCCTTCCACCACTGAGGATTGAAGGGCGCTTCAGTTTGCCTCCTGTTCCTAACTCCTCCTACTCCGCTTCCTCATCCTCTACCGCCTCCTCTTCCGGTCAGCATAACACCTTCACCACCAACTTCAGCACAGCCAGGGGTAAACGACAGCAGGCAGTTTTAAAACGTGCCTGTTTGGGTGAAAAACCAGACACCGCGCAGGAGTTGTGGAGGGGCATTGAACTGCACACCGATGAGTGGTTGCTGGCAGTGAGCCTCAAGCCCGGCCTGGTGGTGTGCGATAACGGGCGAAATCTCATAGCAGCTCTGGGCCTAGCCAGTTTGACGCACATCCCTTGCCTTGCGCCAGGGCCGGTGCAAGGATTTTTGACTACACAGGCGAAGATGCATTTTGGTGCCCCCCCAGTCCACTCTTCTCCCGCCCCTCTACCCAGCGGCACCCACTATGCTGGTTCTGGACCCACTAATGGGCAAGCTGAACCCAAGATACATAGTGGGGGGCACTTTACCAGGGTGCAGTGTTGCCAAAAAGGTATAACAAAAGGCAAAAAACATATTTCTACATTTACATGAAGATCAGGTTAATATAACTTATCACAGGGTTCTCCTTTACAGTGTAAGGGGGAACTCTGTGGACTCTGATGTAAAAGGGACTGTTGCAGAACCCAGTGTAAAAGGAAACTCTAATGTAAGGGAGTCTCTGGTCACCACAGCACCCTCCTTACAAAAGAGTCCATAGAGCTCCCCCTTACATTACAGTCCACAGAGATTGCATACATGGCACAAGAGACGGTCAGAGACTGCATACATGGCACACGGGACGGTCAAAGATTGCATACATGGCACATGGGATGGTCAAGGGTTGCATACATGGCACACGGGACGGTCAAAGATTGCATGCATGGCACACGGGACGGTCAAAGATTGCATACATGGGCAGGACTGGTACAATAATATACCAACGCTCGTATCCCCTATTTCAATGTAAGTGCAACACTTTATTTAATAAACGTTATCTCGGGGATATTATGCTATGGTCTTCTTTCTCTGCCCCACACATGTTTATTTGTGGAAGTCAAAAGAAAATAGGAACCGATAGCAGGAGCGGGATTTCATCATCTCACAAGCGATCCATTTAGGAAGTTCAATTATTGGATTGAGTCTGTGCCTGTTAATCCCATTATTTGGTAAGAGAACATTTATATCTTACCACGGGGTGACTTATTTAAAGATATCTCCTCCTTGTCATCCAGCAGTCAGAATTTTTCTCTGCATATAATCCTATACCTTTGGTAAGGAGGAAAGCTATTTGGTGGCGGGATCTTCAGTCACGGAGCACCTGACACAGCACTTCTAATTTTTATTTGGCACTTGGTGAAGAACATCATTGGACTTGATTGTTTGATTTCAATTTTGGGACCCTCATTTTGCTCACATGTGCACATATTAATACACGTGGTGAATTTGCGATATTGTGGATGATATCACATTGGACATCACTGGTTCTCAACCCTTTTTGTAACACACCCTTTGTATATGTTTTTGTTATGCATATATTGTGATTTGTTACTATATATTTAGCGCACCTATTTATTTATTTATTCACTTTACTACACACAGTTCAGGTAGCAGCTTTGAGTTATCAGCGCACCCCTATATCACAACATTATTTTCCCAAACCACACGGGTAGCAGCAGATAAAAATCATGAATATCTTTGAATATCACAAGAACAGAGTTTTGGCAGTAGATGATGTTTTCATCAAAAATCTTTCAGAAATTACTGATCTCAGAGGCATTTTTATGCGTCTGAAGAACGTAATGGTGGCTGAACTACATGCCTCATGGGACATCGCATTCTTGGAAAAATATGTCCAAGAGAAGATGGTACCAAGAAGTCTGCGGTGGACCATCAACCCAGACCAAGGAGACTCGGACATTGAGGAATGGTTCCAGTTTTTCAACGGAGCCGGTATGAGCCTCCTAAATTTTCTAATCGACAAAAGAAGGAAGAAAGTTATCAGACTAAACAAGGAAATTTTAGAAATCAAAGAAAAGCTATCTCCCCATATGGCAGAAGAAGCTTACAAAATTTACAACCAGGAACTTAGAGAGATCATGGCAATGGAAGAGGAAGAACAAAAAACAAAAAAGCGAAAAAAATATTTCAGAGACTTAGAAGATTATCACTCGGCAAAGGTCTATAAATGGCAAATCAATCTTGTGGAGAATGAAGAAGAGGAAGACGTTATGGAGGACGATCCAGATGAGGGTACTTCCAAAAAGGTCTCTGTACCTTTTGGTTTCAACGAATCATCCAAACAGAAAGTCCCTGAAGTGGTTGAACCAACAAAAACACTTCCCTCCAAAGTTCCATATAAAGGATATAAACCCTTGAGGGACATCTCCCAAAACAAGAAAGAAAAGAAAGAGAAAAAGAAAGAAAAAAGAAAGGAAGACCGACGTCCACCTAGAGAAGAATCATGTAGAAGAGAGCATGATAATCGACTGAGATCATCAGAAAGACAACGGGCACGGTCCAGGTCTAGATCTCCTAGACGAGCTAGGTTGGATTATATGGGAAATCATCTTGATACACCCCACACTCCGAGAGGGTATACCCATAACACCCAAACTAAGTTTGAACCCTTAAGATATGAAGGTTATGAGGATAGAGAAGACAGGAGAGAACAATTACCGATCAGAACCCCCATTAGCGCCAAAAAGCGTGATTTTTTAGGACAGGGCCACAAGAAAAGCAAAAGAAAAAGACAATAAGAGGATGAAGAGGTGGTAAAGCTGGGAAAAAGAAGAATCAGAACGAGATTGGCATATTCAATTTGAGTGGAGTTACACTCACTCAGAGTGAAAAACACACATTGAATAAAGGTTTAAAATATGCCCTAAAACAATCTCTCAACAAGTTTGAAACCTTTATAGACATACAAAAATTCGTCAGGAAACTAAACGTGAAAAGACATTTCCTATCTAAGGCTGGTGAGAGAAATTATGTTTCGTATCAAACTAGCTCAACAGGATCTACTAATTTGAAAAATGCCTCTTTGTTCAATCCACCAGGCATACAAAGTAATAACATTACTGTGTTTAGAGATACTGTGTTAAATGAGCTTGAAAGAAAAGAGATACAACATAAACCTCAAATGGATTTGCAAAAAGGAATTAAGACTTTGTGTGACAACAAAAATCTTATCATCCGACCAGCCGATAAGGGGGGAGGAATAGTGCTGCTAAAGAAAGAAGACTATATTGAAGAAATGAACAATCTTCTAGCAGACACTAATACATATGAAATTCTAAGAAGAGACCCCACCTTTTCGTACAAGAAAAAAATAGAGAGAATCGTTCAACAGGGCTTTGAAGATGGTATTTTAAACAAGAAAGAAAAGGAATTTTTAATACCCCTCGCCCCGAGACTCCCTACTATTTATTATCTCCCGAAAGTCCATAAAAGTCTAACAAAACCCCCCGGAAGACCTATTGTCAGCGGGATAGACTCCGTTACATCAAGGATCGGGAAATACATTGACCACTTCTTGCAACCGCTGGTCCAAGAAACCCCAGCTTACCTTAAAGACACCACACAATTCATACAGGAAATGAGACAACTAGACATCGAAGGGGATGTATTACTTGTGACTGCCGATGTGGCGTCTTTATACACAATAATCCCACATGAGATGGGATACGAAGCGGTTAGCACCTTTTTAGATATCAATCAAGATATACCTGTGGCACAGAAAGAGTTTATTTTAAACCTTTTAACATTTGGCATGGAACATAATTACTTTTACTATAATCAACGATTCTACCTCCAACGCACGGGTGTAGCTATGGGAGCCAAATTCGCTCCCAGTGTAGTGAACCTTTTCATGGCCTTGTGGGAAGATCGGAACATCTTCTCCAACAGGGCTAAGGAGCTTGTATTTTGGAGGCGCTACATAGACGATACACTTTTTATTTGGAAAGGGAGTCAAGAATCATTACAAGTTTTTATGGACCAGCTAAATTGTAACAGCTGGGGAATCAGATTCTCTTATGAATCGAGCCCGGAATCGGTCAACTTTTTAGATCTTGTGATTTTAAGACATGGCTCAGGTTTTATCACTAAAACCTATTTTAAACCGACCGACAAGAACAGTTTTATTACCATGGACAGTTGCCATCACCCAAATTGGTTGCGATCAGTCCCGAAAGGACAATTTAAAAGGATCAGACGCAACTGTACACGTGAGTCGGATTTTAAAGAACATGCTAATGTCCTAAAACAAAGATTTTTAGAAAAAGGTTATGAGCCACAGAGATTGGACCAGGAAATAGAACAAATATGTCTACAGACTCAAGAAGATCTTATTGTACCAAAAGTGGCCCACCCACCCAATAACTCTCAGTCAAAATTTGAATTTGCCTTTGTCACCCGTTTTTCCCACAATTACAGGTGGCTCAATCATGTTTTTAAGAAACATTGGAGCATCCTTCAAGGAGATAGAATTCTAGGACCTTCTTTACCCGACCAACCGAATATGATCTATAGGAAAGCCAGGAATCTAAAAGATCTTATTGCCAGCAACCCAGTAGAAAAACTTATAGCACCAAAATTCTTCCCGGACATGAAAGGATTTTTCCCATGCAGAAATTGTCAGATCTGTAAAGAAGCAAAGACGATACGAACTAATAAGTTCACATCTACCACTACCGGAAAAGAGTACGCCATCAAAGAATTTATCTCTTGCCACACTAAGGGAGTTGTATATTTACTCCAGTGTGGTTGTGGCCAACAGTATATTGGGAGAACCATACGTACTGCCAGTATCCGGATAGGGGAACACCTTGCCAACATAAGAAAAGGGTTCCCAGGACACAGTGTTTCTTTACATTTCTCCAAATGCCATCACAAAAGTCCAAAAAACCTACAAATTACAGTGATTGAGAAATACACACCACACTGGAGAGGATGTAACATGAAAAGATCCATCTCAAGAAGGGAAACCTTCTGGATCTATCAGATGAAATGGGTTAGGCCCTGGGGACATAACATTGAATGGGATATCAACGCCCATATAAATAACAGTTGAACCCTTGTTTTAGTCTTTTACATTTTATCATATTTCATATATTTTAGATTTTAACCTTTTATCATTTTAATGAACATTAAAGATTTAATATGTATTTTAAATATATTTTAAGATATTTAATACATGTAATTTTAACAGAATCATTCCATAGTAACTGATCATATATTAGTACTATATAGGACCTATTATTGTCCCTATTTATTTTCCCCATTTCCTAAAGTTGCCTATATATATATGTATTAGCACAGGAAGTTGGGGAATTGCATATTTCCGGAGTCCCGATCTCATTAATATAGACCGCTGGAAAAACACATTGATAAAACATGCCGGTTCGATATAGGTGAAGTCTAGTAGATCGTGAGATTTAGGAGCTATTTTGAGGTGTAACAGCCCCATTGATCAGTGTGCATAGTTCATACACACACTGCGGACACCGGAAGCAGCAATTACCCTGAAGCTTCTTAAGGGCGGATGTGGCGGCGCACACTTCCCTCCTATCTCAGTAGAAGCCTGTTGAGAGGAAACGACGTAAGAGAGGAGGCATGTCGCGCCGCCACGGACATCACACACAAGCCCGGTCTTCAGCCGGGATCTGTGTACTGAATATAACCAACGCTCGTATCCCCTATTTCAATGTAAGTACAACACTTTATTTAACCACTTAAGCCCCGGAAGATTTTACCCCCATTCCGACCAGGGGGTATTTTGCGATTCGGCACTGCGTGAATTTAACGCACAATTGCACGGTCGTGCGACGCTGTACCTAAACGAATTTGACGTCCTTTTTTTCCCACAAACAGAGCTTTCTTTTGGTGGTATTTGATCACCTGTGCGATTTTTTGATCACGCGCTATAAACAAAAAAAGAGCGTCAATTTTGCAAAAATAGCAATATTTTTCACATTTTTTTATATGAAATTCCCCCCAAAAAAAATGTAAAAATCAAAATTTTTAAAAATTTTCGGCCAATTTGTTTTATGCTACCTATGTTTGGTAAAAAAAATCGCAAAAAGCGTATTTTGATTGGTTTGCGCAAAAGTTATCGCGTTTAATAACAAAGGGAAAGATTTTTGTCATTTTTGTTGTTTTTTTTTTTAACCCGTAATGGCGGCGATCTGCGATTTTTTTTGCGGTACTGCGACATTGCGGCGGACAGATCGGACCCTTGACTGACATTTGTGACACTTTTGGGGTTACCAGTGACATTTCTACAGTAATCAGTGCTATACATATGCACTGTTACTGTAAAAATACACTGGTAGTGAAGGGGTTAACTTTATTTGGAAGGGAGGGGCTGTGTGTGTCCCTAGGGGCGTGGTTTCTACTGTGATTGGCTGTGGCTCTAGCTGTAAGGACACTGATCAACGGATCTACATACCAGATCCGTTTTATCAGTGTCTTTGCAGCGAGGAGAATGACAGGCAGTTTGTTTACACAAGCTGCCTGACATTCTCCCTCTCCCCCGCCGATCGCCGAGTGGCCGGCGGACATCGGGTCCGCTGGTCACACGCGCGGGGGGGTCCGTGACCACGCGGGAGCGGGAGCGCGCCTCCGGGGGCGCGCGCTCGCTCCCTAGACCCTCACAAGCAAGCAACGTAGCCCTACGTTAGTTTGCCTGTGAGGGGCTGACCGCCGACGTAGATAGTCGTGCGGCGGTCGGCAAGTGGTTAATAAACTTTATCTCGGGGATATTATGCTATGGTCTTCTTTCTCTGCCCCACACACGTTTATTTGTGGAAGTCAAAACAAAATAGGAACCGATAGCAGGAGCGGGATTTCATCATCTCACAATCGATCCATTTAGGAAGTTCAATTATTGGATTCAGTCTGTGCCTGTTAATCCCATTATTTGGTAAGAGGCCATTTATATCTTACCACGGGGTGACTTATTTAAAGATATCTCCTCCTTGTCATCCAGCAGTCAGAATTTTTCTCTGCATATAATCCTGTACCTTTGGTAAGGAGGAAAGCTATTTGGTGGCGGGATCTTCAGTCACGGAGCACCTGACACAGCACTTCTAATTTTTATTTGGCACTTGGTGAAGAACATCATTGGACTTGATTGTTTGATTTCAATTTTGGGACCCTCGTTTTGCTCACATGTGCACATATTAATACACGTGGTGAATTTGCGATATTGTGGATAATATCACATTGGACATCACTGGTTCTCAACCCTTTTTGTAACACACCCTTTGTATATGTTTTTGTTATGCATATATTGTGATTTGTTACTATATATTTAGCGCACCTATTTATTTATTTAATAATATACACTTGCTTCCCTCACCTTCCACAGACATAGGAAAAAGAAATCTTGATCACTGACTGTGCTGTACACCATTCAAACCAGGCTCCTCCTGGGCCTTCACACCTCTGAACTCCTTTACATTACACAACCCCCACACCTCTGAACCCCTTTACATTACACAGCTCCCACACCTCTGGAACCCTTTATATTACACAACCCCACACCTCTGAACCCCTTTACATTACACAGCTCCCACACCTCTGGACCCCTTTATATTACACAACCCCACACCTCTGAACCCCTTTACATTACACAGCCCCTACACCTCTGGACCGCTTTACATTACACAACACCCACACCTCTGGACCCCTTTACATTACACAACACCCACACCTCTGAACCCCTTTACATTACACAACCCCCACACCTCTGAACCCCTTTACATTACACAGCTCCCACACCTCTGGACCCCTTTATATTACACAACCCCCACACCTCTGAACCCCTTTACATTACACAGCCCCCACACCTCTGGACCCCTTTACATTACACAGCCCCCACACCTCTGGACCCCTTTACATTACACAGCCCCCACACCTCTGGACCCCTTTATATTACACAGCCCCCCACATCTCTGGACCCCTTTACATTACACAGCCCCACACCTCTGGACCTCTTTATATTACACAGCCCCCCACATCTCTGGACCCCTTTACATTACACAGCCCCACACCTCTGGACTCCTTTATATTACACAGCCCCCCACATCTCTGGACCTTTTTACATTACACAGAGCCAGGTTAGGGTGGTATAGTGTGGCAGGCTAGGGTGATAGAGCCAGGTTAGGGTGGTATAGAGCCAGGTTAGGGTGGTATAGTGCCAGGTTAGGGTGGTATAGTGTGGCAGGTTAGGGGGATAGAGCCAAGTTAGGGTGGTATAGAGCCAGGTTAGGGTGGTATAGTGCCAGGTTAGGGTGGTATAGTGCCAGGTTAGGGTAATAGAGCCCGGTTAGGAAGGTATAGAGCCAGGTTAGGGTGGTATAGTGTGGCAGGTTAGGGTGATAGAGCCAGGCTAGGGTAGTATGTAGCCAGCTTAGGGTGGTATAGTGTGGCAGGTTAGGGTGATAGAGCCAGGTTAGGGTGGTATAGAGAAAGGTTAGGGTGGTATAGTGCCAGGTTAGGGTGGTGTAGAGCCAAGTTAGGGTGGTATAGTGTGGCAGGTTAGGGTGATAGAGCCAGGTTATTGTGGTATAGAGCCAGGTTAGGGTGGTATAGTACCAGGTTAGGGTGGTATAGTGTGGCAGGTTAGGGGGATAGAGCCAAGTCAAGGTGGTATAGAGCCAGGTTAGGGTGGTATAGTGTGGCAGGTTAGAGTGATAAGTGGCAGGTTAGGGTGATATTGTGTGGCAGGTTAGGGCTGTAATGTATGTAGTGACAGTGTGTGTACTGCTCAGTCACTTACAGTAAAGCAGGTGATGAAGATTCCCGGGCTGCCTGCTGTGATGTCTCCTCCTGTTTCTCGAGATCAGCCAGCCTGAGGGTAGGATAGGAGTCTCTGTAGGAGGAGTGAAGAGACAGCTACACACCCCGACCCCGCCCACCAACTCAGGCTTCAGAGAAAGTAAACATCCGACAAGGGACAGTCACGGTGCTGACTGTAGTGGATGGATGGATGCTGCTGCTGCCTGCGAGGCTGCGAATTGAACAGCCAGGTCAGTGAATTAAACAGCGTCCGGGGGCGGGGCTGTGCGGCGCAGGCAGCCTCCTCTTGTTGTCAGTCAACTCAGTGTGTTCTAAACTTCCGGACTGCTGGTACAGTGCGGCTCCTCACTCCTAGGGATTCCCTTGCTTTTTGCGCCCACTCCTCCTCTGGCGCCCTCAGTCGGCCGCCTTGGCTGCCTTATGCTTGGCGCCGGCCCTGCCTGGCGCATGTGCTGAATTTGGTGGTGCGGAGGTTCCTTAGAAATTACCCAGATATGTCAGAGCTGCTGAAGAAAGTGCGGGCCATCTGTGCGCACTTTCGGCGTTTTCACCCTGCTGCTGCTCGCCTGTCAGCGCTGCAGCGTAACTTCGGCCTTCCTGCTCACCGCCTCATATGTGACGTGCCCACAAGGTGGAACTCCACCTTGCACATGCTGGTCAGACTGTGCGAGCAGCAGCAGGCCATAGTAGAGTTTCAGCTGCAGCACGCACGCGTGAGTCGCTCTGTGAAACAGCACCACTTCACCACCAATAACTGGGCCACCATGCGAGACCTGTGTGCCTTGTTGCGCTGTTTCGAGTACTCCACCAACATGGCCAGTGCCGATGACGCTGTTCTCAGCTTAACTATCCCACTTCTATGCCTTCTTGAAAAAACACTTCGGGCGATGATGGAAGAGGATGTGGCACAGGATGAGGAGGAGGATGAAGAGGTAACATTTCCAAGGTTTTCAGGGCAGTCATTCGCAAGTTACTCCGAGGGTGGGTTCCTGCACCCACAAACGGACACAATTGTCCAGCAGGGGCACAGTTCTGGAGGATGACGAGGATAAGGAGGAGGAGATGAAGGAGGATATGGAACCATGTTCACAGCAGGGTGGCACCCAGGCCAGCTCATGGCCATCACTGGTGCGTGACAGTGCGAAAAAAGCAGCGCAAAATGTTTGTGAATGGCATAAAACCTATGTGAAAAGTATCACCATCAATAAATAAATATAAAATGTATAAATATGGGTCAGATATATTATACACCCTGTGCAATAAATATCAATAATAATCAACAACCTGTGCAATAGATGATAATTAGTGTTGAGCGAACACGGACTGTATTATTCGTGTTCGTACCGAATAATTGGATTTTTTGTACCCGAACACGGACACGGACACTTTACTGTATGTTCGGGTAAAAATCCGTGTTCGGTCGTTTTATTTCCGGGTTTTGCATGCTTTGGCGCTCTTTTCATGGCGGGCTTTCAACAGCCAATCAACAATCGTTTAACTGGTGTGCCTTAAGCCATCCCAGCCATGCCTGCAAATGTCTCAGTAGCTGTGATTGGCCGTCTGAAGCATGTGACCAAGTCTTTATAAGTTCGAGGCAGCCGCAGCGGCGTCATTATGCTGCTTAGATTCAGGGACAGAGCACACATCAACGTGCTGGCTGCTGATTAGGGAAAGATAGGCAGGAAAAAACCATTTGTGTCCGGATAGAATTGAGGGACAGGTCGGAGTGTTTAGGCAGGGCGAGTTGTAGGCATTTTAGGGATAGAGTCTGCTGAATTATAGGGTCAGTGTCTTCTACAAACTACAATCGATATTGCTGTGTGGGGGGTGGGGTCTGCACTCAATCCTGATCTACGATCTCTTCTCAATCCTGTTAGGGACAGAGTCTGCTGAATTTTAGGGAAACTGTGTTCTACAAACTACAATCGATATTGCTGTGTGGTGTGGGATTGGAGATAGGCAGGTGTCAGTGATCCACATCCATTTTTCTGTGTGTGAGCTGCAGTGAACACAATCTTTTTGGGCTGCAGTGAACACAATCTTTTTGGGCTGCAGTGAACACAATCTTTTTGGGCTGCAGTGAACACAATCTTTTTGGGGTGCAGTGAACAAAATCTTTTTGGGGTGCAGTGAACACAATCCTTTTTGGTGTGCAGTGAACACAATCTTTGTGGGGTGCAGTGAACAAAATCCTTTGTGGGGTGCAGTGAACACAATCTTTTTGGGGTGCAGTGAACAAAATCCTTTTTGGGGTGCAGTGAACAACATCCTTTTTGGGGTGCAGTGAACACAATCTTTTTGGGGTGCAGTGAACAAAATCCTTTGTGGGGTGCAGTGAACACAATCTTTTTGGGGTGCAGTGAACACAATCTTTTTGGGGTGGAGTGAACAACATCCTTTTTGGGGTGCAGTGAACAAAATCCTTTTTGGGGTGCAGTGAACAAAATCATTTTTGGGGTGCAGTGAACACAATCTTTTTGGGGTGCAGTGAACACAATCTTTGTGGGGTGCAGTGAACACAATCTTTGTGGGGTGGAGTGAACACCATCCTTTTTGGGGTGCAGTGAACAACATCCTTTTTGGGGTGCAGTGAACACAATCTTTTTGGGGTGCAGTGAACACAATCTTTGTGGGGTACAGTGAACAGAATCTTTGTGGGGTGCAGTGAACACAATCTTTGGGGGGTACAGTGAACACAATCTTTGTGAGGTGCAGTGAACACAATCTTTGTGGGGTGCAGTGAACACAATCATTGTGGGGTGCAGTGAACTCAATCTTTGTGGGGTACAGTGAACACAATCTCATACTTCTGAAGGTTTGAGGGTGCTGCCTGTTCCATACTCCCCCTACTCCTCATCTAGCCTTTTAGGGGTACAAACAATAGTAATTGGGGCCTAGTGTGGTTGTGTACGTGTGATATACATACACTTTTTTGGGATCATATTTTCTATTCCGCTATTTAATCAAAAACCTTTGGGGATCAGTTAAATTGGGGGATAGTCTGTGTTGGTACGTGTGAGAGAGATCCACCTTTCCAAGTTGTTGGGGTTCATCTCATACTTCTGAAGGTTTGAGGGTGCTGCCTGTTCCATACTCCCCCTACTCCTAGCCTTTTAGGGGTACAAACAATAGTAATTGGGGCCTAGTGTGGTTGTGTACGTGTGATATACATACACTTTTTTGGGATCATATTTTCTATTCCGCTATTTAATCAAAAACCTTTGGGGATCAGTTAAATTGGGGGATAGTCTGTGTTGGTACGTGTGAGAGAGATCCACCTTTCCAAGTTGTTGGGGTTCATCTCATACTTCTGAAGGTTTGAGGGTGCTGCCTGTTCCATACTCCCCCTACTCCTAGCCTTTTAGGGGTACAAACAATAGTAATTGGGGCCTAGTGTGGTTGTGTACGTGTGATATACATACACTTTTTTGGGATCATATTTTCTATTCCGCTATTTAATCAAAAACCTTTGGGGATCAGTTAAATTGGGGGATAGTCTGTGTTGGTACGTGTGAGAGAGATCCACCTTTCCAAGTTGTTGGGGTTCATCTCATACTTCTGAAGGTTTGAGGGTGCTGCCTGTTCCATACTCCCCCTACTCCTAGCCTTTTAGGGGTACAAACAATAGTAATTGGGGCCTAGTGTGGTTGTGTACGTGTGATATACATACACTTTTTTGGGATCATATTTTCTATTCCGCTATTTAATCAAAAACCTTTGGGGATCAGTTAAATTGGGGGATAGTCTGTGTTGGTACGTGTGAGAGAGATCCACCTTTCCAAGTTGTTGGGGTTCATCTCATACTTCTGAAGGTTTGAGGGTGCTGCCTGTTCCATACTCCCCCTACTCCTAGCCTTTTAGGGGTACAAACAATAGTAATTGGGGCCTAGTGTGGTTGTGTACGTGTGATATACATACACTTTTTTGGGATCATATTTTCTATTCCGCTATTTAATCAAAAACCTTTGGGGATCAGTTAAATTGGGGGATAGTCTGTGTTGGTACGTGTGAGAGAGATCCACCTTTCCAAGTTGTTGGGGTTCATCTCATACTTCTGAAGGTTTGAGGGTGCTGCCTGTTCCATACTCCCCCTACTCCTAGCCTTTTAGGGGTACAAACAATAGTAATTGGGGCCTAGTGTGGTTGTGTACGTGTGATATACATACACTTTTTTGGGATCATATTTTCTATTCCGCTATTTAATCAAAAACCTCTGGGGATCAGTTAAATTGGGGGATAGTCTGTGTTGGTACGTGTGAGAGAGATCCACCTTTCCAAGTTGTTGGGGTTCATCTCATACTTCTGAAGGTTTGAGGGTGCTGCCTGTTCCATACTCCCCCCTACTCCTAGCCTTTTAGGGGTACAAACAATAGTAATTGGGGCCTAGTGTGGTTGTGTACGTGTGATATACATACACTTTTTTGGGATCATATTTTCTATTCCGCTATTTAATCAAAAACCTTTGGGGATCAGTTAAATTGGGGGATAGTCTGTGTTGGTACGTGTGAGAGAGATCCACCTTTCCAAGTTGTTGGGGTTCATCTCATACTTCTGAAGGTTTGAGGGTGCTGCCTGTTCCATACTCCCCCTACTCCTAGCCTTTTAGGGGTACAAACAATAGTAATTGGGGCCTAGTGTGGTTGTGTACGTGTGATATACATACACTTTTTTGGGATCATATTTTCTATTCCGCTATTTAATCAAAAACCTTTGGGGATCAGTTAAATTGGGGGATAGTCTGTGTTGGTACGTGTGAGAGAGATCCACCTTTCCAAGTTGTTGGGGTTCATCTCATACTTCTGAAGGTTTGAGGGTGCTGCCTGTTCCATACTCCCCCTACTCCTAGCCTTTTAGGGGTACAAACAATAGTAATTGGGGCCTAGTGTGGTTGTGTACGTGTGATATACATACACTTTTTTGGGATCATATTTTCTATTCCGCTATTTAATCAAAAACCTTTGGGGATCAGTTAAATTGGGGGATAGTCTGTGTTGGTACGTGTGAGAGAGATCCACCTTTCCAAGTTGTTGGGGTTCATCTCATACTTCTGAAGGTTTGAGGGTGCTGCCTGTTCCATACTCCCCCTACTCCTAGCCTTTTAGGGGTACAAACAATAGTAATTGGGGCCTAGTGTGGTTGTGTACGTGTGATATACATACACTTTTTTGGGATCATATTTTCTATTCCGCTATTTAATCAAAAACCTCTGGGGATCAGTTAAATTGGGGGATAGTCTGTGTTGGTACGTGTGAGAGAGATCCACCTTTCCAAGTTGTTGGGGTTCATCTCATACTTCTGAAGGTTTGAGGGTGCTGCCTGTTCCATACTCCCCCTACTCCTAGCCTTTTAGGGGTACAAACAATAGTAATTGGGGCCTAGTGTGGTTGTGTACGTGTGATATACATACACTTTTTTGGGATCATATTTTCTATTCCGCTATTTAATCAAAAACCTTTGGGGATCAGTTAAATTGGGGGATAGTCTGTGTTGGTACGTGTGAGAGAGATCCACCTTTCCAAGTTGTTGGGGTTCATCTCATACTTCTGAAGGTTTGAGGGTGCTGCCTGTTCCATACTCCCCCTACTCCTCATCTAGCCTTTTAGGGGTACAAACAATAGTAATTGGGGCCTAGTGTGGTTGTGTACGTGCGAGATACATACACTTTTTTTGATCATATTTCCTATTCCGCTATTCAATAAAAACCTTTGAGGATCAATTGAATTGCGGGATAGTCTGTGTCGGTACGTGTGAGAGAGATCCACCTTTCCAAGTTGTTGGGGTTCATCTCATACTTCTGAAGGTTTGAGGGTGTTGCCTGTTCCATACCCCCCCTACTCCTCATCTAGCCTTTTAGGGGTACAAACAATAGTAATTGGGGCCTAGTGTGGTTGTGTACGTGCGAGATACATACACTTTTTTTGATCATATTTCCTATTCCGCTATTCAATAAAAACCTTTGAGGATCAATTGAATTGCGGGATAGTCTGTGTCGGTACGTGTGAGAGAGATCCACCTTTCCAAGTTGTTGGGGTTCATCTCATACTTCTGAAGGTTTGAGGGTGCTGCCTGTTCCATACTCCCCCTACTCCTAGCCTTTTAGGGGTACAAACAATAGTAATTGGGGCCTAGTGTGGTTGTGTACGTGTGATATACATACACTTTTTTGGGATCATATTTTCTATTCCGCTATTTAATCAAAAACCTTTGGGGATCAGTTAAATTGGGGGATAGTCTGTGTTGGTACGTGTGAGAGAGATCCACCTTTCCAAGTTGTTGGGGTTCATCTCATACTTCTGAAGGTTTGAGGGTGCTGCCTGTTCCATACTCCCCCTACTCCTAGCCTTTTAGGGGTACAAACAATAGTAATTGGGGCCTAGTGTGGTTGTGTACGTGTGATATACATACACTTTTTTGGGATCATATTTTCTATTCCGCTATTTAATCAAAAACCTTTGGGGATCAGTTAAATTGGGGGATAGTCTGTGTTGGTACGTGTGAGAGAGATCCACCTTTCCAAGTTGTTGGGGTTCATCTCATACTTCTGAAGGTTTGAGGGTGCTGCCTGTTCCATACTCCCCCTACTCCTAGCCTTTTAGGGGTACAAACAATAGTAATTGGGGCCTAGTGTGGTTGTGTACGTGTGATATACATACACTTTTTTGGGATCATATTTTCTATTCCGCTATTTAATCAAAAACCTCTGGGGATCAGTTAAATTGGGGGATAGTCTGTGTTGGTACGTGTGAGAGAGATCCACCTTTCCAAGTTGTTGGGGTTCATCTCATACTTCTGAAGGTTTGAGGGTGCTGCCTGTTCCATACTCCCCCTACTCCTAGCCTTTTAGGGGTACAAACAATAGTAATTGGGGCCTAGTGTGGTTGTGTACGTGTGATATACATACACTTTTTTGGGATCATATTTTCTATTCCGCTATTTAATCAAAAACCTTTGGGGATCAGTTAAATTGGGGGATAGTCTGTGTTGGTACGTGTGAGAGAGATCCACCTTTCCAAGTTGTTGGGGTTCATCTCATACTTCTGAAGGTTTGAGGGTGCTGCCTGTTCCATACTCCCCCTACTCCTCATCTAGCCTTTTAGGGGTACAAACAATAGTAATTGGGGCCTAGTGTGGTTGTGTACGTGCGAGATACATACACTTTTTTTGATCATATTTCCTATTCCGCTATTCAATAAAAACCTTTGAGGATCAATTGAATTGCGGGATAGTCTGTGTCGGTACGTGTGAGAGAGATCCACCTTTCCAAGTTGTTGGGGTTCATCTCATACTTCTGAAGGTTTGAGGGTGCTGCCTGTTCCATACCCCCCCTACTCCTCATCTAGCCTTTTAGGGGTACAAACAATAGTAATTGGGGCCTAGTGTGGTTGTGTACGTGCGAGATACATACACTTTTTTTGATCATATTTCCTATTCCGCTATTCAATAAAAACCTTTGAGGATCAATTGAATTGCGGGATAGTCTGTGTCGGTACGTGTGAGAGAGATCCACCTTTCCAAGTTGTTGGGGTTCATCTCATACTTCTGAAGGTTTGAGGGTGCTGCCTGTTCCATACCCCCCCTACTCCTCATCTAGCCTTTTAGGGGTACAAACAATAGTAATTGGGGCCTAGTGTGGTTGTGTACGTGCGAGATACATACACTTTTTTTGATCATATTTCCTATTCCGCTATTCAATAAAAACCTTTGAGGATCAATTGAATTGCGGGATAGTCTGTGTCGGTACGTGTGAGAGAGATCCACCTTTCCAAGTTGTTGGGGTTCATCTCATACTTCTGAAGGTTTGAGGGTGCTGCCTGTTCCATACTCCCCCTACTCCTCATCTAGCCTTTTAGGGGTACAAACAATAGTAATTGGGGCCTAGTGTGGTTGTGTACGTGTGATATACATACACTTTTTTTGGATCATATTTTCTATTCCGCTATTCAATAAAAACCTTTCTAGGGCAAGATCTTAAATTACAGAAATATGAGGAGACCGTCAAATAAGGGCCGTGGCCTGGGTCGTGGTGCTGCTGGTAGAGCTCCTGTTGCAAGGAGAGGACATGGTCGATCTGTGCCAGCTACACGCACAAGTGAAACACCTTCCTCAAGTGTGAGTAGGCGACAGAACCTGCATCAGTATTTGGTAGGGCATCAAACGCCCCTAGAAGTGATGAGGCCAGAACAAGTTGAGGCGATAGTAGATTGGTTTGCTGCTGACAGTGCCTCCAGTTCCTTCACATTGTCTCCCACCCAGTCTACTGCAGAAAGGTCAGAGTTGGCACCTGCAGCCAATGTCCAACCGTCTTTCACCTCACCCCCTTGCAAATCAGGCCAGCAGTCTGAGCCCCAAGCCATACAGCAGTCTCTTATTCTTTTTGAGGACTCTGTCAGCAGGGTTTCCCAGGGCCATCCACCTAGCCCTGCCCCAGAAGTGGAAGAGATTGAGTGCAGCGATGCCCAACCACTTATTTCTCAAGATGAGTACATGCAAGGATCATCGCAGCACGTCTCCGATGATGACGAAACGCAGGTGCCAACTGCTGCGGCGTTCAGCATTGTGGAGACCGACAAGGAGGGCAGGGGTGAAGACTGGGTGGAAGATGATGTGGAGGACGATGAGGTCCTCGACCCCACATGGAATGAACGTCATGCAGGTGACCTGAGTAGTTTGGAGGAAGAGGCGGT
Organism: Pelophylax lessonae; assembly: GCF_965119305.1. Taxonomy (NCBI): domain Eukaryota; kingdom Metazoa; phylum Chordata; class Amphibia; order Anura; family Ranidae; genus Pelophylax; species Pelophylax lessonae. The sequence continues at coordinate 77,417,032 of NC_138778.1, read as the reverse complement.
GGTCGCACAGAGCCACCAGCACAGCAGAAGAGGGAGCAGGGTGCAGAAGCGGAGCGGCCGTGCCCTAGACACTACGCCCGCTACTGCCCAACGCAGCAAGGGAACGAGCGCACCAAAGTCAGCTCAAAGGAGTTCTCTAGCGTGGAAGTTCTTTAGAAAATGTGCTGATGACAGGACACGAGTGGTTTGCACCCTGTGCAATCAGAGCTTGAAGCGAGGCATGAACCTTCTCAACCTGAGCACAACCTGCATGATCAGGCATCTAAGTGCAAAGCACGAGCTGCAGTGGAGTACACACCTTCAAAACCAAGAAACGTCTCTGGCTCATCCTGCTTCCTCTTCTGCTGCAGTCTCGGCCGCTCCAGCCACATCTGTAGTGATACCGGCACCTGCCACCCCGCAAACAGACGATCTGTCAGCAACACCACCACCTGGGTCACCAACAACCATCTCCACAATGTCCCGTGGAAGCGTTCAGCTTTCCATCTCCCAAACACTTGAGAGGAAGAGGAAGTACCCCCCTACCCACCCGCGATCCCTGGCCCTGAATGCCAGCATTTCAAAATTATTGGCCTTTGAAATGCTGTCATTCCGTCTGGTGGAGACGCACAGTTTTAAAAACCTTATGTCGGTGGCTGTCCCACAGTACGTCGTGCCCAGCCGCCACTACTTTTCCAGGCAAGCCATCCCTTCCCTGCACAACCAAGTGGGGGAAAATATCAGGTGTGCACTGCGCAACGCCATCTGTGCCAAGGTCCACCTAACTACGGATACGTGGACCAGTAAGCACGGTCAGGGGCGTTATATCTCCCTAACGGCACACTGGGTAAATGCAGTGGCGGATGGGCCTGAGGCGGATAGCAATTTGGCGCATGTCCTTCCACCACCGAGGATTGCAGGGCGCTTCAGTTTGCCTCCTGTTCGTAACTCCTCCTACTCCGCTTCCTCATCCTCTACCGCCTCCTCATCCGGACAGCGTAACACCTTCACCACCAACTTCAGCACGGCCAGGGGTAAACGACAGCAGGCAGTTTTACAACTTGCCTGTTTGGGGGACAAACCACACACCGCGCAGGAGTTGTGGAGGAGCATGGAACAGCAGACAAATGAGTGGTTGCTGCCAGCGAGCCTCAAGCCCGGCCTGGTGGTGTGTGATAACGGGCGAAATCTCATAGCAGCTCTGGGCCTAGCCGGTTTGACGCACATCCCTTGCCTGGCGCATGTGCTGAATTTGGTGGTGCAGAGGTTCCTTAAAAACTACCCCGATATGTCAGAGCTGCTGCAGAAAGTGCGGGCCGTTTGTGCGCACTTTCGGCGTTCTCACCCTGCTGCTGCTCGCCTGGCAGCGCTGCAGCGTAACTTCGGCCTTCCCGCTCACCGCCTCATATGTGACGTGCCCACAAGGTGGAACTCCACCTTGCACATGCTGGAAAGACTGTGCGAGCAGCAGCAGGCCATAGTGGAGTTTCAGCTGCAGCACGCACGCGTGAGTCGCTCTGCGGAACAGCACCACTTCACCACCAATAACTGGGCCTCCATGCGAGACCTGTGTGCCTTGTTGCGCTGTTTTGAGTACTCCACCAACATGGCCAGTGGCAATGACGCCGTTCTCAGCTTAACTATCCCACTTCTATGCCTCCTTGAAAAAACAATTCGGGCGATGATGGAAGAGGATGTGGCACAGGATGAGGAGGAGGAGGAGGATGAAGAGGTAACATTTCCAAGGCTTTCAGGGCAGTCATTCGCAAGGGGCTCCGAGGGTGGGTTCCTGCACACGCAAACGCCAGGGACGCAATTGTCCAGCAGGGGCACAGTTCTGGAGGATGAGGAGGATGAGGAGGAGGAGGAGCTGGAGGAGGAGATGGAACCATGTTCACAGCAGGGTGGCACCCAGGCCAGCTCATGGCCATCACTGGTGCGTGGCTGGGGGGATACAGAGGACACGGACGATACACCTCCCACAGAGGACAGCCTTTCGTCGCCTCTGGGCAGCCTGGCACACATGAGCGATTACATGCTGCAGTGTCTCCACAACGACCGCCGAGTTGCCCACATTCTAACTTGTGCTGATTACTGGGTGGCCACGCTGCTGGATCCCCGTTACAAGGACAACGTACCGTCCTTAATTCACTCACTGGAGCGCGATCGCAAGATGCGCGAGTACAAGCGCACGCTGGTAGACGCCATGCTGCTGGCATTCCCATCTGACAGCGGGGCCACAGTGGAAGCACAAGGCAGAGGAGGAGGAGGAGGAGGTCGCCAACGCAACCAGGGCACCGCCAGCACCTCAGAAGGCAGGGTTAGCATGGCCGAAATGTGGAAAAGCTTTGTCAGCACGCCACAACAAACAGCAGCACCAGCAGCTCAGATGGAACGTCTTAGCAGGAGGCAGCATTTTACCAACATGGTGGAGCAGTATGTGTGCACACGCCTACATGTAGTGAATGACGGGTCTGCCCCCTTCAACTTCTGGGTCTCCAAATTGGGCACATGGCCTGAGCTTGCCCTTTACGCCTTGGAGGTGCTGGCGTGCCCTGCAGCCAGTGTATTATCTGAACGGGTATTTAGCACGGCTGGGGGCGTTATAACAGACAAGCGCAGCCGCCTGTCCAGAGACAATGTGGACAAGCTCACGTTCATTAAAATGAACCAGGCATGGATCCCACGGGACTTTTCCGTACCTTATGCAGAATAGCAATGGATACCGACCTTACCCACCCATTGTTCCATTTTTGCTCTTTCTCACTCTTTTGGGGTGTACCCTCATTTAAAATTTTTGAAAAGAAGCAGTGTTGGCTACCTCGTCCTCCTCCTCAGGGCCAGATTAATGTAGGGGCTATTGGAGCTGCAGCTCCAGGCCCCTACCTTTTATATAGGCCCCGGGTTGGCCATATTCACTGTTACCGCTCTTCTGTCACTTGTAAACACAGAAGTCTGGCTTCTATGCTCGCTTCCCCAGGCAGCACCCTCAGAACCTCCCCACACAGCGTGAAGGCCGGACAAGGAGGGACAGTTGGCGATGCATGGATGTGTTTATGGGCTTCAGAGACAGCATCCCATGTTGAATTAGGCATGCATGGCTGCACCCTTCCTCCTCTGGGTGCATGGCAAGGCACGGCCCTTAAGGCCCTTCAAAATCCTCAGCACCAAGCCCATGATGCTGTTAATCCGGCCCTGGTCCTCCTCCACCGCCGCTTCCACCTACACCGCCCATAGGTGTGCGCAGCCTATTGCATTAAGGTGTGCACCCCAAAGTTGAAATACACATGCATGTGTTTGCCAGCAGGGAGAGTAATGTATCGGGGCCATGTACCTGTAGGCAAGGAGAAATAGAGCAGAGCAGGTCCCAGGGAGATCTTTCCCATCTCCTCACTGGCAATGCTATGTGCCCTAGGTGATTAGGGTGTGCCCAGGCACACCCAGCACACCCTGTGCGCACGCCTATGTCACCGCCACATCCACCACCACCTCAACCTCCCTCCTACTCCATATGGGCCTCGTCCTTCAGAGATGAAGAAGAACATTGTTTTATTTTTCTGTTTTTTTTTTGTTGTTTTAAGTTATTTCCCTATCCACATTTGTTTGCAGAGCACTTGCCATGCTCTTAATTACGTTTTGCTGCCATTTGCAGCACTCTAGCCCTTTCCTTTGGTGTTTTAGAGCCATTTTAGTGCCTTAAAGTTCGGGTCCCCATTGACTTCAATGGGGTTCGGTGTCCGGGAAAAGTTCGGTAAAAGTCCGGGACACGGACCCGGACTTTTTTTTAAAGTTCGGCCGAACCCGTCGAACACGGACATCTAGGTGTTCGCTCAACCCTAATGATAATAAATAAAAGTTCATGTACTAGTGAAAAAAGTCCATCAAAACATAACATATAAATTCCGAAGTGCTTCAGCAAGTAGCCAGTGAAGGATAGTTCATAAAGGTGCTTAAGTGCTGGAAATTCTGTTTCGGAGTCATGCTGACACTGTGTTACTGTGTTGTGAGAAAAAACTGTGACTTTCCTCTCCCCCAGGATATTACACTTACCGGACAAAATGGACCCCTAGACAATACTGTGTAAGGGTCACACAAGCTTAATCCAGTAAGGAATCCATGCAGTATCCTCTAGACTGGTCAGAGCCACAAAGGGACTTCCAATGGGAAAATAACTCAGCAGGATATAGGGACCGTATAAGGAAGGAAAGGATTCCTTACTGGATTAGGCTTGTGTGACCCTTACACAGTATTGTTTAGAGGTCCATTTTGTCCGGTAAGTGAAATATCCTGGGGGAGAGGAAAGTCACAGTTTTTTCTCACAACACAGTGTCAGCATGACTCCGCACAGAATTTCCAGCACTTAAGCACCTTTATGAACTATCCTTCACTGGCTACTTGCTGAAGCACTTCGGAATTTATATGTTATGTTTTGATGGACTTTTTTCACTAGTACATGAACTTTTATTTATTATCATCTATTGCACAGGTTATTGATTATTATTGATATTTATTGCACAGGTTGTATAATATATCTGACCCATATTTATACATTTATATTTATTTATTGATGGTGATACTTTTCACATAGGTTTTATGCCATTCAAAACCATTTTGCGCTGTTTTTTTCGCACTGTCACTTTAAAGAATCCATTTGATTTTTGCACAGCAGCATTTTGAGTTGCAATTAAGCTCCACCATAGCGCAGCATTTAATCACTTTATTTTCACATCACTGGTGCGTGGCTGGGGGGATACAGAGGACACAGACGATACACCTCCCACAGAGGACAGCTTTTCGTTGCCTCTGGGCAGCCTGGCACACATGAGCGATTACATGCTGCAGTGTCTCCGCAACGACCGCCGAGTTTCCCACATAGTAACTTGTGCTGATTACTGGGTGGCCACCCTACTGGATCCCTGTTACAAGGACAACGTACCGTCCTTAATTCCCTCACTGGAGCGTGATCGGAAGATGCACGAGTACAAGCGCATGCTATTATTTTTCTGTTTTTCTATGTTATTTTAAGTTATTTCCCTATCCACATTTGTTTGCAGAGCACTTGCCATGCTCTTAGGATGATTTTGCTGCCATTTGCAGCCCTCTAGCCCTTTCCATGTTTGTTTTAGAGCCATTTTAGTGCTCAAAAGTTCAGGTCTCCATTGACTTCAATGGGGTTCGGGATCGGGACAAAGTTCGGGTTAAGTCCAATTCACGAACCCGGACTTTTTTTTCGAACCCGCCGAACCCGAACATCCAGGTGTTCGCTAAACTCTAGTGATTATCATTATCATACTGATGATCACACTGTACTGCATGTGACTGTACTGAAAATGGGTTGTACAGTTTGATCATCAGCATGATAATGATTATCACAGGTGCTGTGGTTGTATCATTCATGGCTGCAGTGTTTGCACTGTATACAATTACTACTGTCAAAAGTAGTAACAGTATAGCAAACACTTTAGCCTGTGTCTCACTCTAGTACCATACTTGCCTGCTGGCTGTAAGAAAAAAAAAAAGTAAGTCTAAAGGACTGCAAAGAATGTATCAGGATGCAGAACAGGTTGAAGTAGGCTGGGATAGAAAGGGTGTCAGCCAGACAGCCAGTGTGTAGACTCCTAGTATGTAATGCTCACATCTGGAGCTGGAGGCTGGAGGACTTGTTCAGTGCAGATTTATGTGTGGAGAGCAGAAAGTAACAGGAGAATGTGAACTGGAAAGGGGGGGATGAGGATCGATATGTTAGTGTCTGATTATAGCATGGTCTTACTGGGAACATGTGGAGCCATGTAGTACACAGAGGGAAGGGAAGTGAAGCTGGGGGTGAAAGATGCCAATGTAGGAGGAGAAAGTGAAAGCAGGGGCTGATTGGCAACTTTCGGCCAAGGGGGCAAGTACAATCCAGAGGCCTATGGTGCAGGGACTCGGCCCCCCCTCCCACCATCCCTCTTCCCAGCTGAAGCTCCGCTCCAGGTACTCTCTAAACATCAGCCAAATCCGGGTTCGCAACCAGGCCAGCAGGGATGGTTAGGGGGAGCTGGGACAGCTCGGTTGGGGCTGGCCGCGGGAGAGTCTCCAGTGGGGCATGGAACCAGCTTCTGCTCAGACACAGTTTACACCATCCATGCTGGGAGGGGGGCTGCGCTCTGTCCTTGTCTTCATCCTGCACTCAGTAGGTCAGCAGTGGGGACTTTTTACTTCTCTTCACCAGGAATCATTTAGGCATGTCTGTGGCAGAAGCAGTGCAGCCTTTTTACAGGGCATCAGAGTGGCCCAGGGGGAAATTGCCCCCCTGCCCCCTGGCCCAGTCCTCCCCTGAGTGAAAGTAACTTTTCTCCTCCCTCACCTCGATCACTGCAGGAAGTTCATTCATTGCATGCAGTTCTGCAGCCTCTGTTCATGTGTCTCCCCCCATCAGAGTTGCTTCTTCCCACACCAAGACAGGAAGCCTGCGGGGTGAATTTGAAGGGAAGAACAATGCACTTTGTGTACCCATTGGCTGTGGAGACAGCAGCACCACCCCCTGCTGCCTTCTCAGACAATAGGTAGCTGAAGCTCTTGAGACGTGCCCTCCTCCCTCCCTCCTGACATTATACGGGACCTTCCGATTACCGACTTTGTTTTACAATGCTGGCACATCGGGAGCAAATGTACTTTCATCTGGTATCCAGCATCCCAGCTGGTCCCTGCCTGTCAGCCTAGTGGATGAGACAGGTGGTCTTCCCAGTGGCAGTGCGGCTCCCGCAGCTGATTGGCTACACTAGCTTAGCTGCTTTGAAATTGACTGATGCTCTGGGGTGGGTTGGACCCCCCATGACCCCCTCTCTTATCTACGCCCCTGCAATACTGTAAATGTTTAGTGTGGCCAAATTGTGGGGGTGGCTTAACCACTTACCCACTGGGCAGGTAAACCCGCTACCTAAACCAGACCAGTTTTCAGCTTTCAGTGCTCTCACATTTTGAATGACAATTACTCAGTCATGCAACACTGTACCCATATGACATTTTCTTCCTTTTTTTCACACAAACAGAGCTTTCTCTTGGTGGTATTTAATCATCATTTGTTTTTTTTACTGAGGCTGGATGGAGGCAAGCTTTATTTACCCTTAGCTGGAGTGTATCAGGGGGTGCCATTAGAAGTAACTTACCGGAGGGGCGTGGCTTGGCGCGCAGCGTGGATGGCTGCCTGATCCCTGAGCTCCGGACCCGAGGCGGCAGTGCACCAGCTCTACGGCATTTTATAAGCTGATTTGGGGTACATTATGGGCAGGATCGGCAAGGTGAATCCCTCGGCCAAAAGTGTGAAGCCCTCCAAAACGAATCAAGGCAAAATCATCGCCGATATATTCAAGGCCCAGGCCGCTCTCTCCAGGAAGCAAACCACTGGGCACAAGATGGCGCGGAGACCGGCCTCTGAGGATGAAGAAGAAATCGATAATGACTCCATAACAGCGTCTGAGGACAATGTAAGTTCAGCCTCCCCCAGGGACAGACAGGTGACTTTATGATGGCTATCGCAGCCGATATAAAAGGCTCCCTGGGAGCTGCCATCACCGATCTGAAGGCAGATGTGGTGAGACTAACCGACCAGATGGCGGGGGTAGAGAAAGCTGGCAGGTACAGAGACAAGGCAATTAAAAGACTAGAAGAGGTGACTTGTACCCACGCTAACCACTTAATTTCTATGAATCGCCACCTCGAGGATTTAGATAATCGTGGCAGAAGAAATAACATAAGAGTGCGGGGCCTGCCTGAATCTGTGGAGGGGGGTGACATCAGAGCAGCACTTTCATCTATATTCAACAATTTGCTGGAAAGACCACCTGAGTCCCCCATAGAAATGGATAGAGCCCACAGGGCTCTTAGACAGAGGGCTCCTGACACTATGCCGCCAAGAGATGTCATTTGCTGTCTCACTAGCCATGTTCTCAAGGAGGAGATACTAACCAAAGCAAGGCAAAGTGAACAGATCCTTTTCAATGAGGTCCCAATTTTACTCTTTCAGGACTTGTCACCAATCACCCTAAAGAATAGAAGAGCGGTTAGGCCTTTGTTAGAGATTCTGAAGGAAAGAAATATTCCGTACAAATGGAAATTTCCCTTCGCGCTACAGGCTACCTTTAGGGGTAAGAATTATCTTCTGCGAACACCCGAAGATCTACAATCCTTCTGTACAAGTTTGCATTTAGATCCTATAAGTCTGCCAGACTGGTACGCAGAATTCCTATTGCCCTCTTCACCTGTCAATCACCACGCATACGAAAGTTCCCCTTCAACCTCTGCTCACAAATCGCCTTTTCCCAAAGGGGGGTCTAAGACAACATTTAAAAATCAACAATTGCCTTTTGCATCTCCCCCCAAAACTCCGAGGATGAGAGACTCGAAATAAACTGTCCTGGACCTGCCCTCACTTTTTCTGAGTTCTCCTTTTAGTGGGCTTCACCAGTGTTCCTGATTGTTTGGCCGGTTTTTGTTTTTTTTCGTTTACATGGCTTTTGACTCTGTTTGACTTTGGCCGCTGCCACGTGTTAGCAGTCTTACCTCCCTCGTGGGGTCACGTGTTGAGTGAAATTCTAGTTCTGCAGAACTGAGGCTTTGGATTCCAAGTCACCTTTTGAGGAACAATTCCTTTTTTTGCCACTGGAGGTCACCTTTGCTTTGAGAGAGAGAACTAGAATTGCTTTGAAGGACACTTTCTCTCAAATTCAGTTCTTATTTGAATGTTTTGCATGCTGACTTTGTTCTACTTTCAGATATCATCAATTAACCTTATTCCTCCTCACATTATGCTCAAGAGGTCATTTAAGAAAATTCTTCAGACTGAACTGCGACACACAGGGACTGATACCACCGCGTCAGATTTTCTAAGGTACTGTGATAACACGAGTTAAACTCAATCATAGAAGGCTGTAGGCAAACAAAGTTTTCGGACATTGAGTGGTGGCAGAATCCCTGGTCTGCTTCGATACTTGTCATCCACTTCGTATTTATATTAGAATCTACCTATTTTTGTTGCCAAATTTTGTGGCCCTAACACGCATCTCTAACCGAACAGCCATGGTTCTTATAATCTATCTCAAATTCTGAAATTGTTTTTTTTTTATTTTGTTATTATGCTGTAGAGCTGTTATAAGGTTTATATTACTGCATTTTTACAATATTGCCGCATCACTCGGGTTGGGGTATTTCTTGACCCAAATACTCAATTTTTACATTTCACGTTGTGCTTCTTCCAGTGCTCCCACCAGGCTTCCATACCGTTTGGGTGTAAATTGATCCAACGGTTTAGCCTTTTTTTTTGGTTGACGGGGAGTTTGATCTCTAGTCGACTGGTCATATTTTGTCTTTCTTTATTCTCTCTTTCTCTATACCTATTTCTGTTGTCCCTCCCCTTCCCACTAACCTCCCTTCCCACCCTTCCAAGTGTGCAGTTTCAGGATGGCTTTCGCCCACCTAGGCAAGAAACCATTGGTCGTCTCATTCAACGCCAACGGACTCAACATACCTGAGAAGAGAAGAAAATTATTGGGCGAACTGAAGAAAAGTAAGGCTCACATTGCTTTTATTCAAGAGACACATTTTAAAGTAGATCACATCCCCAAGTTCACTGACAGACATTTTACCAAAGCATACACAGCTTCCAACAAGTTGGCAAAAACCAAGGGAGTGGCAATTTTGCTCAGTAAAAACTCTTCATTTGTAGTCGACAGGGAATTGGCGGACCCTGAGGGAAGATTTATTTTCCTGGCGGGATCCTTGAATGGTCGCCCCTTAACATTAGCAAATGTTTACTTCCCGAATAGGGCCCAGGTCACCTTCTGTACGAAATTGATAAATGAACTCAAAAGTTTTGCTTCTGGATGTATTATTCTTGGGGGAGATTTTAACGTTCCCCTGGAACCGCTGAGGGATACTTCCACGGGTAAAACGAGTATGGCATATGGAAAACTTAAAAAAATAAAAGATCTCTTGAGATCCCTTAACCTCGTGGATTCATGGCGGGCATTACACCCGACAGACAAGGATTATACCCACTATTCTGCCCCGCATAATAAATATGCTAGAATAGATATGATTATGGTTTCACAAAGGGACTTACCCGATCTAGTGGAGGCAAAGATAGGGCATATAGTTTTGTCTGATCATGCACCTGTTTCCATCACCTTCAACACTGATTCTAAGTGTAAACCAGATTTTAATTGGAGACTGAATCCTTCGCTTCTTCTTGACCCAGTTATTAAAAAAGAGATTGAAGATGCTATCTCTAATTATTTTAGAGAGAATTCCTCCCCTGAGATGTCTTCTATGACAATTTGGGAAGCTCACAAGAGCGTTATCAGAGGTGAATTCATTAAATTTGGAGCAAGAAAAAAGAGAGAGAGAGAGAGGTTGCTGGACGATTTGGTCTCCAAAATCGCTAAATTAGAGGCGCAACATAAGTTCTCTGCGGCCAGTTCCATCCTGGAGGAGCTGACGGAATCCAGGAAAAATTTGAGAGACTTACTTAATAATAAAACTAAAAGATCAATCTACTTCAGCAAAGCTATCTATTATGAACACGGTGACAAAGGCAGTAAATTTCTTGCTAGAGCCCTTAAGGACCTACAATCGGCTTCACATATCCCGTTTATGAGGAATAGGAAAAACATCAAAATACACGACCCCAGATTCATCGCAGAATCGTTCCGTTCATATTATGAAACCTTGTACAATCTTCCCCAACAGACACGCCCAGCTAATCTTTTAGGCCCTAGAGAACAACTAATCTCCCAATACATTGAAGATAGTGGGCTCCCGTGTATTTCGGAAGCAGATGTTACCCTTCTAGAAAAAGACATCTCTCGAGAGGAGGTTCTGCAAGCGATTGATTCTTTGAAATCTGGTAAGAGCCCGGGACCGGATGGCCTAACTTCCCAATATTATAAAATATTGCATCCTTTATTGGTGGGCCCTCTTACCAAGGCCCTGAACGTCCTCTCCAAATTGTCACGTCCCTCACCTGATTTTCTGACCGCTCACATAACGGTTATTCCCAAGAAAGACAAAGACCCGACTCTCTGCCCTAGTTACAGACCGATTTCGTTACTCAATTTGGACGTTAAACTTCTGGCGAAAATTCTCGCAAACAGACTTAGGCCCCTGCTACACAACATCGTAGGTCCAGAACAGGTGGGCTTTATGCCGGGACGCGAGGCTCGCGATAATATTATCAAATCCCTTAATCTACTCCATGCGGCTAAGACCCGGGGATTGCAGGGTCTGATGTTGTCCACCGACGCTGAGAAAGCTTTCGACAGGGTGGCGTGGGATTACCTCCTTGCCACCTGTCGACATCTCGGGTTGGGGGACAACATGTTGGGATGGATAGGTTCACTCTATACTAATCCAATGGCTAGGGTTAAGGTCAATAATGTTTTTTCTACGCCCTTACACTTAAAAAATGGAACGAGACAGGGCTGCCCCCTGTCACCCATTCTATTCATCTTGGCGTTGGAACCGCTAATTAGACATATCAAAGCAGATAATGCTATTCATGGTTTTAGGGTGGGGGACAGAGAATTCAAGGTTGCGGCTTATGCCGATGACCTATTGTTTTATATTACCCAACCGCATATATCTATCCCCAGCCTTAACTTACACTTTCAAAAATTCAGGTTTTTATCAAACTTTAAGGTGAATCACTCAAAGTCTGAGGCTCTGGACATCTCATTATCTGAAAATACTAAATCTTTAACCCGTGCCAATTGTCCCTATAGATGGGTGCCTAGATCTTTGAAGTATTTGGGTATCCATTTAACTCCCAAAACTGACATGATTTATGACGCAAATTTCACTCCTCTGTTAGCGGACATTAGCAGAGATCTTAAGAGCTGGAACACAAAGAAATTTTCTTGGTTCGGGAGGGCGGCTATTTTGAAGATGGTAATCCTTCCACGCCTACTATATCTTTTCCATGCTCTGCCGATCAAGATCCCGCCATGTTTTTTCCGTAAACTTAATACCATTCAGAGACAATTTTTATGGGCACATAAGAGACCGAGAATTAACCTTCAGATTCTACAACGTTCTAAGCACAGTGGAGGTATAGGTCTGCCAAACTTTGCTAAATACCATCAAGCCACTCACATCACGAGAGTTGTGGACTGGCACTGCCATGCTTCACAAAAAGATTGGGTTGCCCTAGAAAGAGACTGTACTAATTTCCTTACACAAAATCTCCTTTGGTCAAGCCCCGAAAATTACCCTTTAGAAATTAAACAGCATCCTTTAATATCCACTACCCTGGACATCATCAACCGTGTCACAACCAAACACTATCTGATTACCAAATTTGGGTTGATGACCTCAGTTTCAAACAACCCGGATTTTACCCCAGGCCTTGATTTTAAGTCTGAATCAGGCGAGGGGGACCGCCACAGGGAACAGTTGCGAGTTGCTGACTGCATTTCTGGCAGCAGGTTGATCTCTCTCGAAGAGTTTAATAATAGTAAACCCAAGGATTTTCATCTTTCCTTTTGGAACTACGTGCAGCTTCATAACTTCTTTCGAAACGCAAAATCCAAATTGCAATTAAACACCCCTCTAACGGCTCTGGAGGAGATCTGCCTTGGACAGACACCGCGCACCAAAACTACCTCACAGGCATATCAATGGCTATCTCTGTCTTGTGAAGTCTTGTCTGACAAAAACAGATCGTTATGGGAGAAAGATTTAAATTGTACAATTACAGACAAGCAGTGGGAAAAAGCGTGTGTCTTCACACATAAATGCTCTTTAAGCACAAAAGTGCAAGAGACTTCCTATAAAATTCTGACACATTGGTACATCACCCCAGTGCAACTTAAGGTGTGGTCTGCGCAGATCTCGGACAGATGTTGGAGGTGTCTAAAGGAGAGAGGGACCTTCTTGCATCTGTGGTGGGAGTGCTCCATCATACAGGAATTCTGGAGAGAGGTTATACACCTTATAAAGCTCATTACTAACACTAAAATACCGCTAGATGCTGCTTGCTGTCTTTTACATGTGCACAACGAATCTTATAGGAAATATAAGCGATCCCTTACTAGACACTTGCTCAATGCCGCAAAGGCAGTCATCCCTCTACATTGGAATGCCCAGTCTGGGCCTTCTATAAAAGAATGGATTGATAGAATCAAAACTTTTTATGAAATGGAGGAGATAATTGCCATAAAGAAAGAAACCGACTCTTCATTCCACAGAGTCTGGCGACCCTGGTTGGAATTTACATTCTCTGACACCTTCAAAAGATTTGTTACCCATTAAGCCTGAACCTTACTTTTACTGATAACTTAAATTGAGTGATATGATTCGTGACTCGGAGGACGATTATTGAATCCCCCCGCATATAATCGTCTTGATATTGCACACTCCCCTTTTTCCCTATTCTGACCCCCTTCTTGCTCCTTGCTTTGCTCTTTCCTCTTTCTTCCCCCATCTTTTTCCTTTACGGCTTCCTTGCCGTGGCCGCGGATTTGCGGCCTTTATCTCATTGGATTGTCTATGTTTTCTTATGGTCTGGTCATTGCAGTTCTGTTATTTCTTCTGTATTGTTATGTATTGCACCTATCTGACCTATACCGTATACATTTATATGATTTATCCATGTTCCAAGATGCTCTGACTTGCACTGTTCAATTATTTTCTTGTATGATACTGAAGATATTGTTTGTTTCTTGATAACTTATGCAATAAAGCTTTTTATTGGAAAAAAAAAAAAAAAAACTTACCACACTGGTTCCTGTGAGATTTCACTGTATACCAGATGTATATGCTGCTGTAATGGTAGTCATTTGCTCTGGTGAGTTTTAAACTCACTTGATGTTGGTGGCTGTTCACTTGAGCACTTTCTGAGAAGCATCTTCATTCACTTCAACACTGGCTTTGCTGTATCAAGTGTTTTTTCATTGACACTGTGGGACTTTATTTCTGTCATCTTTTGACTTTCGGTTTTTGTGCTTCACATTGCATTTTGAGACATTTATTTTGTATTTAGGTGCTACACTATCGTTTTAAATTTGTCACTCAAGGTTTTTGTTATACTACCTTTTGTGTCAGCAGCCTCACTTTTATATATATGTTATATGTCACAGTACAGATAATATCCCTTATAAGGTAATGTAAAATGACCTACCTCAATGATTAAGCCCACTAGGGGATGAAAGGCCACTAGGGGACCTCTCCTGGGGGTGGAAAGCAGAGCTGAAGCCATCTTACATTACCTGGTTTCATTTTGGTCACAGTGAGTTGGCATTCTGTGTGCTAATTTCATGTGACATTAATAAAATTGAAACTACCATTTTGTATAAAAAAGATACTGGCATAATTTACACACATACTGTATAAATGCGAGTAAATGCATTCTAGTGGCTAGAACACATGAATATTATGAAGCCTGCCTGCATTACAGTAACTAAAATGAATGAATTAAATGGTCTCTACGATTAAGCCCCTAAATGCGTCTCAGGAGTTCCCAGGTGGAGAACAGGAGTTGAAGCCATCTTTTACCCATCTCATTACATTTATGCAATATGGAGTCGATGTCTGTGTGCAGACGGCCACCATTTTGTAGAACTAAAGATAAAGGATTTAATAGGGCTTTATGACTTTTGTGTACTGAGTCATCCATATGAGCTCATAGGGGCTCGTTCACACTTGCTTAGTTCTCTAAAGAGCGAGCCACATTCGGTACCCTCTCCAGAGGGTATTTAACAGGTGGTGAGGTGGCGTTGTATGGCCTCCTCACTGTCTGCTCGAGCCCCGACCTAGCACATGATTGCGATGTATTAGTGCAGGGTTTGCAGCTAAAGTTTGGGGGGCATTAAAAATGTAGCTAACTTGCAAGGTATTACTGTCCCTCAACCACTAATGTGAATGAGCCCTTAGAAGGTAATACTGCTAATTCAGCCAAAGATATTAGTATTGTGCTGTCAGATGTATGTCCTTTGTTTGAGCACTGTAAAGACCATATGGAAAGCATTAGTGTTGAACCTCAGCCCTGCTAATGAACTTAGGCATGCGTGCCCTAATAACCACTGATCGGAGACAGCGGTATACAGTAATTTGTCTGCCAGGAGAACTCTCACTGTTTGGATAAATTGAAGCTAAATCTTCTAATTCTGTAATAATTAGGGTTGCCAGGTCTGCTTCCAAAAAAGAGCGGACAAGCGGGGGGATTAAGTAGTAAAAAAATAAAAAAAAAATTTACAATTAAATTATATATTTTCTTACAAACATTTTAACACCTATTAAAATAATCACTTCAAGTCTTTACTTAAAATTCAAAACATCAAATATATTATAATATGTAAAATATTAAATTACTTTTTACTTTGCTGTCGTGTGTATTTTTTATTTGACTGCGCAGCTTTGATACATTTTTTGTGTTTAAGGAATAATTCTTTAACCACTTGCCGACCGCTCACATTGAGCGTACTGCAGCAAAGTGGCTCGTTATCGTCCAGCGACGTAGACCCACGTCGCTGGACTCCTCCCCTTCTGGGTGGAGCGCGAGCGCCGCCGGAGGCTCGATCCCGCTGTATTCAGACACAGCGGGAGTCGGGTCAGGGGAGGAGAGGCGGGGATCGAGTGAGGAGATCCGCCCGCTTGTGTAAACAAAGCGGGTGGATCTCCTATGTGACAGGCAGGGACAGATTATAGGATTCAGCATAGCTGAACCTGCGATCTGTGCCTGTGTCACACAGTCCCCTCCCCCCACACACGTCAGTAAGCACCAGGCATATATTTAACCCCTTGATCACCAATAAAGTTAACCCCTTCTCTGCCAGTGTCATTATTACAGTAACAGTGCATATTTATAGCACTGATTACTGTAGTAATGTCACTGGTACCCCCAAAAGTGTCAAAAATGTCAGTTAAGGGTCTGATCTGTCCGCCGCACTGTCGTAGTCCCGCAAAAAAAATTGCAGATCGCCACCAGATCGCCGCCATTACTAGTTAAAAAAAAACAATAAAAATGACATAAATTCCCCGTAGTTAGTAGCTGCGATAACTTTTGCACGAACCAATCAAGATACGCTTATTGCGATATTTTTACCAAACATATGTAGCAGAAAACAAATTGGCCTAAAATGTTAAAAAATTTTGATTTTTAGATTTTTTTGGGGGGGAATTTCATATAAAAAAATGTGAAAAATATTGTTATTTTTTTTTTTTAAATTGTCGCTCTTTTTTTGTTTATAGCGCAAAAAGTAAAAATTGCACAGGTGATCAAATACCACCAAAATAAAGCTCTATTTGTGGGGAAAAAAAGGACATAAATTTAATTTAGGTATGGCATCGCACGGCCGCGCAATTTTCCGTTAAAATAACGCAGTGCTGAATCGCAAAATATGGCCTGGTCAGGAATGGGGTAAAATCTTCCGGTCTTAAAGCGGTTAAAAATACGCTCATTGAGAATTTTTTTGTCAAAGACATGTAGCTAAATACATTTTGGCCTAAATATATGACAAAAATTGAATATATTGGATATTTTTTAACTGTCAAAGTAGAAAAATATTGTTATTTTTTCAAAATTGTCACTCTTTTTTTATTAAAGAGGTTGTAAACCCGATTTTTTTTTTTCACCCTGAAAGAGAAACACATAATGAGCTAGTATGCATCGCATACTAGCTCATTATGAAATACTTACCTTAGAACGAGCACCCGCCATGTCGCCTGCTTACCTCTATGACGGGCGACATGTTCAGTCGCCCCTCTTCCGGGGACGTGGCATCCGGCCGTCTGATTGGCCGGAGCCGCGGTGACATCACTCCCGCGCACGCGCGCGGGAACCGACGGTCACAGCAGGGGCTCTGAAGGAACGGCACCAGCGGCCGTTCCTTCAGAGCGCATGCACCAGTGACATCATTGGCTGCATTTAAGGTAAATATCTCCTAAACGGTACATGTTTAGGAGATATTTACAGTATATAGGTACAACTTGCAGAGGAGGGTTTACTTCCTCTTTAATATCGCAAAAAATGAAAAGCGCAGAGGTGATCAAATACCACCAAAAGAAAGATCTGTTTGTGGGTAAAAAAGGACGTAAATTTTGTTTTGGTACAGCGTTGCATGACCGCGCAATTGTCAGTTAAATTCGCACAGTGCCAAGTTGCAAAAAGTGGCCTGGACGTAAAGCAGGAAAATCCTCCGGTCCTAAAGTGGTTAATTTCAGTACAACGTTGAGAAATATTAAAAAATATACAAAGTTCACTTCGAACTGATGGTACAAGCAGTCGGTTACGTTCGTCAGTCCACAAATTTCCAATGACGCTGAAAATTCGTTCAACGTTTGCATTTGATACCGGAATTGATGCACAATACTGGAACAGTTTCAGTAAACTCAGAGCTGGCTCTTTCTTGAAAAAGTACGTCCACTTTTCAAGGGATGAATCGCTCTGCAGATGAACATAAACTTCTTCTAAGGCAGAAATTTCATTGAAGAGAGTGTTGGGTGGAAGTTCTTCTTGCCATGGTGATAATAACCAGATGTTCGTAATTTCTTCTAAAGTTGGAGGATTATTGCATACCTCCCAACAGTCCAGGATTGGGTGGGACTTTCCCGCATTCAGACCTGTGTCCCGCTGTCCCGCTGTACAGGCGTGTTGTCCCGCTTTAATCCTGTTGATTATAACTTTTACCTCAATAGGTGTGTAGGGGGGAGGGGGGTGCAGAAGTTATAGCTGAGGTGTGCTTAGCACTCTCCTGTACTCTGTACATACCAGAACCCTATACTCTGTACATAGCGCGTGTTCCAGTGGCGGCCGGTGCGTTGGGGGCGCAGGGGCGCCGCCCCCCCTATCCATGCATTTGGCCCCCTAATCTACATGCGGGGCGCCGGACGCATGGAGTTCAATGGGGTTTTTTCCTGAATCACCTGATTAGAGCCAGAGGCTGGTCATTCTGCATTGAAAGAGGGCATGCTGTGGTCACTCTGCATTGAAGGGGGCACACTGTGGTCAGTCTGCATTGAAAGGGGGCACGCTGTGGTCAGTCTGCATTGTAAGGGGGCACGCTGTGGTCACTCTGCATTGAAAGGGGGCACGCTGTGCTCACTCTGCATTGAAAGGGGGCATGCTGTGGTCACTCTGCATTGAAAGGGGGCACGCTGTGGTCAGTCTGCATTGAAAGGGGGCACGCTGTGGTCAGTCTGCATTGAAAGGGGGCACGCTGTGGTCAGTCTGCATTGAAGGGGGCACACTGTGGTCAGTCTGCATTGAAAGGGGGCACGCTGTGGTCAGTCTGCATTGAAAGGGGGCACGCTGTGGTCACTCTGCATTGAAAGGGGGCACGCTGTGCTCACTCTGCATTGAAAGGGGGCATGCTGCGGTCACTCTGCATTGAAAGGGGGCACGCTGTGGTCAGTCTGCATTGAAAGGGGGCACGCTGTGGTCAGTCTGCATTGAAAGGGGGCACGCTGTGGTCAGTCTGCATTGAAAGGGGGCACGCTGTGGTCACTCTGCATTGAAGGGGGCCCACTGTGGTCAGTCTGCATTGAAAGGGGGCACGCTGTGGTCAGTCTGCATTGAAAGGGGGCACGCTGTGGTCAGTCTGCATTGAAAGGGGGCACGCTGTGGTCAGTCTGCATTGAAAGGGGGCACGCTGTGGTCAATCTGCATTGAAAGGGGGCACGCTGTGGTCAGTCTGCATTGAAAGGGGGCACGCTGTGGTCAGTCTGCATTGAAAGGGGGAACGCTGTGGTCAGTCTGCATTGAAAGGGGACACGCTGTGGTCAGTCTGCATTGAAAGGGAGCACGCTGTGGTCACTCTGCATTGAAAGGGGGCACGCTGTGGTCACTCTGCATTGAAAAGGGGCACGCTGTGGTCAGTCTGCATTGAAAGGGGGCACGCTGTGGTCAGTCTGCATTGAAAGGGGGAACGCTGTGGCCAGTCTGCATTGAAAGGGGGCACGCTGTGGTCTCTCTGCATTGAAAGGGGGCACGCTGTGGTCACTCTGCATTGAAAGGGGGCCCGATGTGGTCACTCTGCATTGAAAGGGGACACGCTGTGGTCACTCTGCATTGAAAGGGGGCACGCTGTGGTCACTCTGCATTGAAAAGGGGCACGCTGTGGTCAGTCTGCATTGAAAGGGGGCACGCTGTGGTCAGTCTGCATTGAAAGGGGGAACGCTGTGGCCAGTCTGCATTGAAAGGGGGCACGCTGTGGTCTCTCTGCATTGAAAGGGGGCACGCTGTGGTCACTCTGCATTGAAAGGGGGCACGCTGTGGTCAGTCTGCATTGAAAGGGGGCACGCTGTGGTCAGTCTGCATTGAAAGGGGGCACGCTGTGGTCAGTCTGCACTGAAAGGGGGCGCTGTGGTCAGTCTGCATTGAAAGGGGGCACGCTGTGGTCACTCTGCATTGAAGGGGGCCCGCTGTGGTCAGTCTGCATTAAAAGGGGGCGCGCTGTGGTCAGTCTGCATTGAAAGGGGGCACGCTGTGGTCAGTCTGCATTGAAAGGGGGCACGCTGTGGTCAGTCTGCATTGAAAGGGGGCACACTGTGGTCTTTCTGCATTGAAAGGGGGCACGCTGTGGTCACTCTGCATTGAAAGGGGGCACGCTGTGGTCACTCTGCATTGAAAAGGGGCACGCTGTGGTCAGTCTGCATTGAAAGGGGGCACGCTGTGGTCAGTCTGCATTGAAAGGGGGAACGATGTGGCCAGTCTGCATTGAAAGGGGGCACGCTGTGGTCTCTCTGCATTGAAAGGGGGCACGCTGTGGTCACTCTGCATTGAAAGGGGGCACACTGTGGTCAGTCTGCATTGAAAGGGGGCACGCTGTGGTCAGTCTGCATTGAAAGGGGGCACGATGTGGTCAGTCTGCATTGAAAGGGGGCATGCTGTGGTCAATCTGCATTGAAAGGGGCATGCTGTGGTCACTCTGCATTGAAGGGGGCCCGCTGTGGTCAGTCTGCATTGAAAGGGGGCGCGCTGTGGTCAGTCTGCATTGAAAGGGGGCACGCTGTGGTCAGTCTGCATTGAAAGGGGGCACGCTGTGGTCAGTCTGCATTGAAAGGGGGCACGCTGTGGTCACTCTGCATTGAAAGGGGGCACGCTGTGGTCAATCTGCATTGAAAGGGGGCACGCTGTGGTCAACCTGCATTGAAAGGGGGCACGCGTTGGTCAGTCTGCATTGAAAGGGGGCACGCTGTGGTCAGTCTGCATTGAAAGGGGGCACGCTGTGGTCAGTCTGCATTGAAAGGGGGCACGCTGTGGTCACTCTGCATTAAAAGGGGGTACGCTGTAGTCACTCTGCATTGAAAGGGGGCACGCTGTGGTCAGTCTGCATTGATGGGGGCATGCTGTGGTCACTCTGAATTGAAGGGGGCACGCTATGGTCACTCTGCATGGAAAGGGCACGCTGGTCACTCTGAATTGAAGGGGGCAGCTGTGGTCACTCTGCATGGAAAGGGGGCACA
Source organism: Pelophylax lessonae (assembly GCF_965119305.1). Classification (NCBI taxonomy): domain Eukaryota; kingdom Metazoa; phylum Chordata; class Amphibia; order Anura; family Ranidae; genus Pelophylax; species Pelophylax lessonae. The sequence goes on along the minus strand of NC_138778.1, from coordinate 77,396,617 downwards.
CTGGTCACTCTGCATGGAAAGGGGGCACGCTGGTCACTCTGCATGGAAAGGGGGCACGCTGGTCACTCTGCATTGAAGGGTGCACACTATACCTTGATTACTGAAGGCCCCTTTCACACTTTTGTGACCTCAAAGTCACACAATTTTTTACAGCGTTTTTTGCCGCAAAGCAATGCCTATTACATTTTTCTGTTCGCGCCCCCCAAAAATTTTGAGCACCAGCCGCCACTGGCGTCGTCGGTCACTTTCTCCCTCAAGTGTCCCTCATTCTGAAGTTCAAAAGTTGGGAGGTATGTTATTGCGATCAATTAGATTGAAACAACTTAGCGTCTCATATGTCCACTATTTTGTGAAAAAAAATAATGAACATAACGTGAAAAAAGTGGACTGCCCGCTCAAATAGTGAACGCCTGGCAACCTTATATCATATATAAATATCTTCATCTTTTGCTGTGATTACAAACACGCACTGAGTAAGCTTATGTTGGCAATGTATATAATGATAAAGGAACAACAGCATGTGTGTGCTTGAGCCCCAAGTTTTTTTTGTGCTAGGAGCTCTGCCACAGAGCAAAGTTTTAGCCAATGAGCTGACACACAGGTCAGCTTTGTTTTCAGGGCCATGACTCTTTCATTTTGATGACCCTTGACAGGGTCCCTTTGAATAAAAAAGTCACTTTAATGCAAAAATTATTTTTCTTGCAATATTCCTTTAAGCATTTGCTCTAAATCGTTTACCAGAGATAAAAGAAAAAAAAGCAGCAATCTATAGGGCAAATCATTAAAAATAACAAGTTATATGCTTAAGATTTCCACATATAATCGCAGAACACATAATAAATAATAGAAAAGTCTTCTACTCACTCAAGGATCTTTGTGTTGCATATATCTGTAGAAAGACACGTGTTATGTAGACCGCGTGGCCTAATGGATAAGGCGTCTGACTTCGGATCAGAAGATTGAGGGTTCGAGTCCCTTCGTGGTCGTCTTTTTTTCCTCTCCTTTTAGCATGTGTTCTGACTGCCTTATATTCCTCTGTTATGTGCTGCTAATAGAATTATTCCTTTTTTGGAAAAACTAAACATTGCCCAGGAGATATAATATAATTATTTAGTAGTAAAATAAACTTATGGTAAAGGTGTTATTTCATTTGGTGTGCTTGAAGGATTATTTTGTCTATAATACTGCAGAAAAACAATTAAAATATGCAAATCATATTAATTGTGAGTTAATGCTTTTCTGCTGGGGTGCGTTGCATTAACACATGCGCATTTACATGCTTTTTTCATGAGTTAATCTGCGCTGCGTTAGGTTCATTAAACTCATTGACTCCCATATAGCATATACATGAAGAGGCGACAGGGTGGGTTTTAACACCCTCACACATATGCGTAACTGGGTGTCTGATATTTCTGTACTAAGAGCGAGCTCACTGCGTTCTGAGCGTGGGAGCCATTCAATGGTATTAATGCCCTTCATCCTCCAGGAACTGGCTGCATACTCTCGCCACTTGAGGCCGGGCATTGTTGTGCACCAGGAGGAGCCCAGGACCCACTGCACCCAACACCTGATGACAGTCAGGGTGTCATTGTCCAGCCTGTAGAGCACAGGTGTCAAACATGTGGCCCTCGCACCTCTCCCGCAGCTGCAGCACCCCTTGTCTCCGTTCACACTTTGTCTCAGTAGCCGGCAGCAGAGGACAGAACTCCTTTGCCAAATCCTGCGCTTCTCTGTGCTCCTGCAGAAAGGCTCGTCTTTGCCCCCCCTCCCTTTCTCAGCAGTCTGCAGCAGAGAGGAGGGCAGAACTCTTCCTACAGATCCTGCACCTCTCTGTGCAGCCGCAACACCACCTTGTCTCTGCCTCCCCTGGTCTCAGCATTCAGCAGACTCTGTAAGCTGACTCCAGCCCTCCTCTGGTCCTCCCCCAGACCCTGCACTTTTTTCTTCCCAGATCCACCTTCTTCTTCTTCCTTGCAGTAGCACAAGGTAGGGGGGTGCATTGTGATGTAAGGAAGTGTTGGTGACTCTTAACTTCTGATGGTGGGGGGAGGGGCTTTTGAGATCTCGTGTAAGGGTGTAAGAGGGCGTGGCATGCTCTGGACATCTAATCTTACAGATATAACCGGCCCTTTGAGGGCAACCATAATGCTGATGCGGCCCACGATGGAATTGAGTTTGACACCCCTGCTGTAGAGGTTTGTGCGTTCCTCCATGGATATGTCTCCCCAGACCATCACTGACAAACCACCAAACCGGTCATGCTGAAAGATGGCGCAGGCAGCATAACATTCTCCATGGCTTCTCCAGACCCGTTTACATCTGTCACATGTGCTCAGGGTGAACCTGCTCCCGTCTGTGAAAAGCACAGGGTGCCAGTGGCAGACCTGCCAATTCTGGTGTTCCAAGGCATATGCCAATCAAGCTCCAGAGTGTCGGGCAATGAGCACAGGGCCCACTAGAGGACATTGGCCCTTAGGCCACCCTCATGAAGTTTGTTACTGATTGTTTAGTCAGAGACATTGACAGCAGTGGCCTGCTGGAGGTCATTTTGTAGGGCTCTGGCAGTGCTCATCCTGTCCCTTTCACAAAGGAGCAAATACCAGTCCTGCTGATGGGTTAAGGACCTTCTACCGTCCTGTTTAGTTCTCCTGGAGTAACTGCCTGTCTTTTGAAATCTCCTCCATGCTCTTCTGACTGTGCTGGAAGACACAGCAAACCTTCTGCTAATGGCACGTATGGATGTGCCATCCTGGAGGATTTGGACTGCCTGTGCAACCTCTATAGGGTCCAAGTATTGCCTCATGCTACCAGTAGTGACACTGACCCTAGCCTAACACCAAAGCAGCTGAAACTGATTAACGACCCCCCCCCCCCCCTGCTATTTAACTGATCAGATCGATATCCCAAGAGTTTACTTGAATTGATGCTAGATTAAAAAGTGTTTCTTTCATTTTTTTGAGCAATGTACATGTAAATGCAGTGCCGGATCAGATCATCCAGTGCCCAGGGCAAAGATTGCCAAATTGCACCCCCAGCCCCCTTCATTATGTGCAAGCTTATGAGGGGGAGGGGGATAGAGAGAACAGCCCACATCTCCTTCTGGCTCTCTCCTCCTCTCCTTGCTGCTTCCAGCACCAGGCTCACAGAAGTAATGATGTCCCTGTCACTACTCCTGTCAGCCTTATAGTAGAAGGAACTGGCAGTTCCTCCCCTACAATACACACTGCGCCCTGCGCAGCCGACCCTTCTGCCCACCCCTTGTCCTGGCCCTGTGTAAATGCAAAAGCAAAAAATAAATAGGGCTCAAAACAACAAAAGCACCACAAATGTGATGCAAACGCATTACAAAAGCATGCAGAACTACACACTGAATGTGGAGATTGTGGTGTAAATATGCCCTTATGTAATCAGTGCATTGTAACAAGGCATCAATGTACATCAGCATGCATGTATTTTAGCATGCGGGCTGCTGTGAACGCCTTGGTGTCCAATCTGTCCATCGCAATGTCGCAGCCCCGCTAAAAATCGCTGATCGCCGCCATTACTAGTTAAAAAATAAATAAATTACATAAATCTTTCGCCTAGATTGTAGACGAAATAACTTTTGCGCAAACCAATCAATATCAATTTATTGGGATTTTTTTAAACCAAAAATATGTAGCAAAATTCATAATGGCCTTAAGTAATTTTTTTGAGAATGTTTTATAGCAGAAAGTAAAAAATATATATTTTTTTCCAGCATTGTCGCAGTTTTTTTGTTTATAGCGCAACAAATAGAATCTGCAGAGGTGATTAAATACCACCAAAAGAAAGCTCTATTTTCAGGAAAAAAAAGGACATACATTTTATTTGGGTACTGCGCCGCAGGACTGCGCAATTGTCAGTTAAAGTAAAACAGTGCTGTATTGCAAAAAATGGCCTGGTCATAAGGGGGTAAAACCTTCCGGACCAGAAGTGGTTAAAATACATACATTTTTCTCGCATATGTGTTTATACTGCATTTAAAAAATACATTAGGCTCCGATGTTATTGAAGTGTCACAAAATGACACTTCATTCAACTGTACGCAACACAGCATGTTATGACGCACTGTGGTGAGATGTGGTGCGTTTTATAAAAATGTAGCGTGGCCGCATTATTATGGAACCCACCTGAATGCAGTGTTATTATGTGAATGATTGGTTAGTTTCTATGCAGGCACATAGTGTGAATGAGTCCTTTTCTGGCAATGTAGCAGTCTGCAACGCACACTGTTGTAGCATTACAGAAATTTCAAGACACTACTTTCTATGTACAGCCCCAGTGGCCTAATGGATAAGGCACTGGCCTCCTAAGCCAGGGATTGTGGGTTCGAGTCCCATCTGGGGTGGATTTCTTTTACGTTTTGTTTATTTGCTCCAATTAAATAAGATACCTAGCAGCGTAAATGGAACATTTCTTCTACCAGAAAATCTAATCTGTGTGTGAATAAAAGCTATTTTCTGATACTATGTTACCGACAGAAAAAAGAATGCTTTCTCGAAAGGAAACATTTTCCAACACAACTGTTTTATCAATGACACGTAAATCCTCCGGGCTGCGTTCATTTCAAATATTCTGCAGTACAGACAAGCCCCCAGCTCGGTGTAGGGATCCCGAGGAGAGGAATCTTCTGGTTAATAGGGAAGTAGAATGTAACCATGAACCTTGTAATTCCTCTGCTTTCTGAAAGGTCAGCAACAGCGACCCCTGCTGGAGAGTAGATGGAATTCTGCTGTTTTCAATGCGCTGACAGCATAGGACTCACTGGAAAGGGGATGGGGATTTTCAACTTTTTAAAACGATTTCATACTGCATGATTCTTGTTTTGTAGAGTAATAATTATAAAAGGAGTGTATGTGGGGTGGACGGAGGGAAAATATCCCATCTCACAGGATACTTCACAGTAACAAGATGTTTACTGATTAAAGAGGTTGTATCCGCCCCCCCCCAACAAAAAAAACCCTGCAGCACAATGGCATAATGTGCTAGTATGCGTCGCATACTAGCACATTATGAAATACTTACCTTAGAATGAAGCCCCCATACGGTAGACAGGACACCACAAAGGGAGCTGACATGTTCCCTCGGCATCTCTTCCCGGTTCAGCGGCTGCGGCGCTGTGAGTGACCGGAGCCACGATGACGTCACTCCCGCGCATGTGGGAGTTCACTTTCCGACAAGGAGATCTGAAGGTCCAGCAAGATACGCCGGACCTTCAGAATGCATGTGTCGCTGGTGTCAGCGGCTGCAGGCAGGGTGAATATCTCCTAAACCGTGCAGGTTTAGGAGATATTAATTTTACCTACAGGTAAGCCTTATTATAGGCTAACCGGTAGGTAAAAATGTAAAAGCGGCGTATACTACCGCTTTAACTTCAGGTAGGGCACCCCCTCCTTTATTATATTACACTGAGGAGGCCTCCATCAGGAAAATAAGTCAGTATTCTCTGTATGGACACTGCACCCAGCACCTGTATGGTAGTAAACAGATATCTGTATCTTTTTTAAAATATTTTCTCAGTTACAACCATGACTAGGTTAAAAGAGGATGAAAGCATCATGCCTGATACCAAGTAGCTGGTCCTTTTGGCCCATTGCTGACCTTTCATCCCTGAGGCTGGAGTAGCCAGCGCTTCACTGGTCATATACAGTAGGTAGTAATATCGGTAGCTGTTCACAATTAGATTACACCATACAGAAGGTCTCTATTCAAACAAAGACTGACACAGAGCAAACATCTGTAATTGTCGTAAGGCACAAATTACTATGTTCTTGCAAAAAGTGAAGGAAATTCCAACACATCATTTATTTGTTGTCTTTGATATACAAACCCGATTCCAAAAAAGTTGGGACACTGTACAAATTGTGAGTAAAAAAGGAATGGACTAATTTACAAATCTCATAAACTTGTATTTTGTTCACAATATAATATAGATAACATATCAAATGTTGAAAGTGGGACATTTTGAAATGTCATACCAAATATGGACTCATTCTGGATTTCATGAGAGCTACACATTCCAAAAAAGTTGGGACAGATAGCAATAAGAGGCCGGAAAAGTTAAATGTACATACAGTGCCTTGCGAAAGTACTCGGCCCCCTTGAACTTTGCGACCTTTTGCCACATTTCAGGCTTCAAACATAAAGATATAACACTGTAATTTTTTGTGAAGAATCAACAACAAGTGGGACACAATCATGAAGTGGAACAAAATTTATTGGATATTTCAAACTTTAACAAATAAAAAAACTGAAAAATTGGGCGTGCAAAATTATTCAGCCCCCTTAAGTTAATACTTTGTAGCGCCACCTTTTGCTGCGATTACAGCTGTAAGTCGCTTGGGGTATGTCTCTATCAGTTTTGCACATCGAGAGACTGAAATTTTTGCCCATTCCTCCTTGCAAAACAGCTTGAGCTCAGTGAGGTTGGATGGAGAGCGTTTGTGAACAGCAGTTTTCAGTTCTTTCCACAGATTCTCGATTGGATTCAGGTCTGGACTTTGACTTGGCCATTCTAACACCTGGATATGTTTATTTGTGAACCATTTCATTGTAGATTTTGCTTTATGTTTTGGATCATTGTCTTGTTGGAAGACAAATCTCCGTCCCAGTCTCAGGTCTTTTGCAGACTCCATCAGGTTTTCTTCCAGAATGGTCCTGTATTTGACTCCATCCATCTTCCCATCAATTTTAACCATCTTCCCTGTCCCTGCTGAAGAAAAGCAGGCCCAAACCATGATGCGGCCACCACCATGTTTGACAGTGGGGATGGTGTGTTCAGGGTGATGAGCTGTGTTGCTTTCACACCAAACATAACCTTTTGCATCGTTGCCAAAAAGTTTGATTTTGGTTTCATCTGACCAGAGCACCTTCTCCCAGGTGGCTTGTGGCAAACTTTAAATGACACTTTTTATGGATATCTTTAAGAAATGGCTTTCTTCTTGCCACTCTTCCATAAAGGCCAGATTTGTGCAGTATACGACTGATTGTTGTCCTATGGACAGAGTCTCCCACCTCAGCTGTAGATCTCTGCAGTTCATCCAGAGTGATCATGGGCCTCTTGGCTGCATCTCTGATCAGTCTTCTCCTTGTATGAGCTGAAAGTTTAGAGGGACGGCCAGGTCTTCGTAGATTTGCATTGGTCTGATACTTCTTCCATTTCAATATTATCGATTGCACAGTGCTCCTTGGGATGTTTAAAGCTTGGGAAATCTTTTTGTATCCAAATCCGGCTTTAATCTTCTCCACAACAGTATCTCGGACCTGCCTGGTGTGTTCCTTGTTCTTCATGATGCTCTCTGCGCTTCAAGCGGACCTCTGAGTCTATCACAGTGCAGGTGCATTTATACGGAGATTTGATTACACACAGGTGGATTCTATTTATCATCATTAGTCATTTAGGTCAACATTGGATCATTCAGAGATCCTCACTGAACTTCTGGAGAGAGTTTGCTGCACTGAAAGTAAAGGGGCTGAATAATTTTGCACGCCCAATTTTTCAGTTTTTTATTTGTTAACAAAGTTTGAAATATCCAATAAATTTCGTTCCACTTCATGATTGTGTCCCACTTGTTGTTGATTCTTCACAAAAAATTACAGTTTTATATGTTTATGTTTGAATCCTGAAATGTGGCAAAAGGTCGCAAACTTCAAGGGGGCCGAATACTTTCGCAAGACACTGTACAAAGAACAGCTGGAGGACCAATTTGCAACTTATTAGGACAATTGGCAACATGATTGGGTATAAAAAGAGCCTCTCAGAGTGGCAGTGTCTCTCAGAAGTCAAGATGGGCAGAGGATCACCAATTCCCCCAATGCTGCGGCGTAAAATAATGGAGCAATATCAGAAAGGAGTTTCTCAGAGAAAAATTGCAAAGAGTTTGAAGTTATCATCATCTACAGTGCATAATATCATTCAAAGATTCAGAGAATCTGGAACAATCTATGTGCGTAAGGGTCAAGGCCGGAAAACCATACTGGATGCCCGTGACCTTCGGGCCCTTAGACGGCACTGCATCACATACAGGAATGCTACTGTAATGGAAATCCCAACATGGGCTCAGGAATACTTCCAGAAAACATTGTCGGTGAACACAATCCACCGTGCCATTCGCTGTTGCCAGCTAAAATTCTATAGGCCAAAAAAAAAAAGCCATATCTAAATATGATCCAGAAGCACAGGCGTTTTCTCTGGGCCAAGGCTCATTTAAAATGGACTGTGGCAAAGTGGAAAACTGTTCTGTGGTCAGACGAATCAAAATTTGAAGTTCTTTTTGGAAAACTGGGACGCCATGTCATCTGGACTAAAGAGGAGAAGGACAACCCAAGTTGTTATCAGCGCTCAGTTCAGAAGCCTGCATCTCTGATGATATGGGGTTGCATGAGTGCGTGTGGCATTGGCAGCTTACACATCTGGAAAGGAACCATCAATGCTGAAAGGTATATCCAAGTTCTAGAACAACATACCGTATATACTCGAGTATAAGCTGACCCGAGTATAAGCCGTGGCCCCTACCTTTACCACAAAAAGATGGGAAAAATGATTGACTCGAGTATAAGCCTAGGGTGAGAATGCAGGGTGGCGGGCATGGTACAGGAGAATGCAGGGTGGCAGGCATGGTACAGGAGAATGCAGGGTGGCTGGCATGGTACAGTAGAATGCAGAGTGGCTGGCATGGTACAGGAGAATGCAGGGTGGCAGGCATGTTACAGGAGGAATGCAGGGTGGCTAGCATGGTACAGGAGAATGCAGGGTGGCTGGCATGGTACAGGAGAATGCAGGGTGGCTGGCATGGTACAGGAGAATGCAGGGTGGCAGGCATGGTACAGGAGAATGCAGGGTGGCTGGCATGGTACAGGAGAATGCAGTGTGGCTGGCATGGTACAGGAGAATGCAGTGTGGCCGGCATGGTACAGGAGAATGCAGTGTGTCTGGCATGGTACAGGAGAATGCAATGTGGCTGGCATGGTACAAGAGAATGCAGTGTGGCTGGCATGGTACAGGAGAATTCAGGGTGGCAAGCATGGTACAGGAGAATGCAGTGTGGCTGGCAGGTACAGGAGAATTCAGGGTGGCAAGCATGGTACAAGAGGATGCGGGGTTGCGGGCATACTAGTGCGGCTGTGTTTCACTTACCTGTTCCAGAGGTGCCTTCATTTTAAAAATGGCCCCTGCCCGGCGCCGACACGTCATTGCGCACCCACCGCCGCCGCTCGGGAAAGCTGATATACGTTCAGCTATTTCCGGCCTGTCCCGAGCGGTGGCGGCGCATGCGCGGTGACATGTATACGCCGGGCGGCGCCATTTTTAAATCTTAAACACGTCAGAGCGGCCGGGAACTTTTTTTTTTTTTTTGTTGACTCGAGCATAAGCCGAGGGGGACGTATTCAGCACAAAAAAATGTGCTGAAAAACTCGGCTTATACTCAAGTATATACGGTATGCTCCCATCCAGACGTCGTCTCTTTCAGGGAAGACCTTGCATTTTCCAACATGACAATGCCAGACCACATACTGCATCAATTACAACATCATGGCTGCGTAGAAGAAGGATTTGGGGACTGAAATGGCCAGCCTGCAGTCCAGATCTTTCACCCATAGAAAACATTTGGTGCATCATAAATAGAAAGATGCGACAAAGAAGACCTAAGACAGTTGAGCAACTAGAAACCTATATTAGACAAGAATGGGACAACATTCCTATTCCTAAACTTGAGCAACTTGTCTCCTCAGTCCCCAGACATTTAGAGACTGTTATAAAAAGGAGAGGGGATTGCACACAGTGGTAAAAATTGCCTTGTCCCAACTTTTTTGAGATGAGTTGATGCCATAAAATTTAAAATTAACTTATTTTTCCCTTAAAATTATACATTTTCTCAGTTTAAACTTTTGATATGTCATCTATGTTCTATTCTGAATAAAATATTGAAATGTGAAACTTCCACATCTTTGCATTCTGTTTTTTTTCACAATTTGTACAGTGTCCCAACTTTTTTGGAATCGGGTTTGTACTATGGGTCCTCACTCTCATTTGGCTTTCTGGACAATGTTGGCTAATGTGGTGCTTTATCGTACAGCAGATTTTTAAAAATTAAAAACAAAGCTTTATTGAGTTTTGTACAAAATACAAGGTGCAAATATAAACAGCATTGCACGTATTAGCATAAAATCCAACTAGAAACTGGTGACATTGATTTTCGCAAAGGGAAACACCGATATAAAACATGGTAAATGAGAAATAAAAAAGGGACATTTTAAGTATTCAAATAAGCCTCCTAGACAAGGGAGAAAATTATAGAGAGTAATTTGTGCTGTCTGAGGAGTAACATCTCAATTAACCACTTACCCACTGGGCACTTAGGCCCCTTTCACACAATCCAGTCCGTCAGGCGGACTCCGTTTATCTCAGCGGGGGATCGATCCGCCGATCCCCCGCTGAGCAGGCGGGTGGCAGCTCTGTCTCCGCGATGTTTGCAGGGACACAGCTGTCAGGTCCCGCTGTTCTCTATGGGGGAATCGGATGGGAACGGACCGTCTGTCCGTTCTCATCAGATCCCATCCGCTGGATGGATGTAAAATAGGGTTTCCATTCGTCCAGATTTGACGGATCGGATGTCAGCGGACATGTCTCCGCTGACATCCAATGCCCCATAGAGATACATGAGGCATCTGTTCAGATCCCCCAAAAAAGCGGACAAGTGGATCTGAACGGTCCGCCTGTGTGAAAGGAGCCTTAAACCCCCTTCCTAACCAGACCAATTTTCAGCTTTCAATGTTTTCACATTTTGAATGACAATTACAATTTTTTCACACAAATAGAGCTTTCTTTTGATGGTATTTAATCATCATTTGGGTTTTTTCTGCGCTATAAATGAAAAAAGACAGCAAATGTTGTAAAAAAAAAATGAATTTTTCTTTGTTTCGGTTTTAAAATTTTGCAAATTTAGTAATTTTTCTTCATAAATTTGGCCAAATGTTATACTGCTACATATCTTTGGTAAAATAACCCAAATAAGTATATATTATTTGGCCTTTGTGAAGGTTATAGAGTCTACAAGCTATGGTGCCAATCATTGAGAATTAATCACACATGATGCACTGACAGTCTCATTTCTTGAGACACTAACAAGCAAGGAAAGTACAAATACCCCCCCAATGACCCCTTTTTTTGAAAGTAGACATTCCAATGTATTTAGTAAGAGGCAGGGTGAGTTTTTTGAAGTTGTAATTTCCTGTCAGTCTCCATGGCAGCCTACGTGTGGGTTAACCCCGCCTCCACTCCAAGGGTATAGGACCCCCCTCCCATAAATTTCAGCTCTCAGGCACAGCAGGTGTTCCTTTTTTGTCCTCCTCCAAGGACCTACAATTCTGATGTCTTACTATTGTCCGGCTTACCTCAGGATACTTTGGATGGTGTCTGCATGTCCAGGGCCCAGCCACGGGCGGGTGAGTGACATTTAAATTCCCCTGCTCTCTGCGGTTGACTGAAGCTTGGCCGGCGTTTTCTGACATGGGTCTGAAGATTCGCATTGCATCCCTTCATGGCAGCGGTATTTGTCATTTATGTACACTTTGTTTGTCTCTCTTTCTGTCACTTTGCAGTGTTTGTTTGGCCCCAATGGCGCTGGAACTCTTCCTGCGTTCCAGCAACCCTTCCTCTTCCTCCTCTGCCTCTTGCGACCAATCAGTGGACGCTTCGTAGTCCCACACATGCGCAGTACGTCACGAACGAAGCCGAGGCTTGGTTCGCGCATGCGCATTAGCGATCGCGGCCGCATCACCGCTGACGTCATTCCGGCGGGAGATTTAAGCAGCTGACGGTTCCCCTGTACTTTGGGAAAGTACTGTGGGCGTTGCGGCAGCTTCCCTGTGTCTCTGGATTCCTTGCTACAGGTATGTGCAATGGATACTTGACTGCAGAGGGGGTCGGGGGGGGGGGCGGATGGTTTGCTACCTCACAATGTATCACTATCCTGGTGTCTGATGTGTATTACCTTTCTTTATCAGTCTGGTTATTGGCCTGAAGTATGGATCCTGCGTCACCGCCCTCCTGTGGCCAGCCCTCTCACAACAGGTGGGTGCTGGCATTTTTCAGGGGGGGCGGGGGAGGGCTAGCTGGTCCCTGTTTCATGGCTAAATCCAGTGTCTTCCCGATTTTCTCTTTTTCCATCAGCTCTTCCAGGCCTGATTTGTCACAAGAAAGAGACCCTGTCAGACCTTGTGGGAGTTCATCCTCCAGATCAAAGCGCCATGAATCTCCATCAGGGAGTAGGCAGCAAGGGAGACGCTCTAATTCCTCCCACAGACACCATAAACAACACCAGAGTCACCGCACATACCAGAGAGCCTGTTGGGGTTGTGGGGCGCATGTTCCGGAGGACAAGTCCCTATGTGAGCTATGTTTTGCTCAAGCAGCCGGTGAGAGGGTGCACGAGGACCATGGATTGGAATCTCTAGTGAAGAGAATAGTGCAACAGTCCCTGAAAGAATGGGGTACGGTCCCACCATTTGGTCCCACTACATCCAGTTCTCCAGCGGAAGTGCAGGAAGATCAAGGCCCCTCTCAACCGAGCATTACTTCTGCAAAATCATCTGACAGTGATTCGGAAGAAGAAGGGGCAGTGGGCGGCTTTGAGTTTGCCCTGGTTTCACCCCTGATCAGAGCCATTAAGGAAGCTCTAAGATGGGAGGATCCTGTGTCTCCCCAGAAAAAGCAGCGGATGTTCTTCAAGCACCTTGGCAAGGAGCGTATCAACTTTCCTTCCCTCTCTGAATTACAAGAGGTGATTACTGAAGAGTGGAGTAAAGGGGATAGTAAGTCTTCCCTATCTTCCAAACTTGGGAAATTATATCCCTTCAAACCTGAAGATGTCGCCCGTCTGGAATCTGCTCCCCTTGTGGATGCGGCAGTTACAAGATTAGCAAAGCCTGTCACTTTGCCCCTGGATGACGCGGTTTCCTTCAGAGATCCCTTGGATAGAAAAATAGATCTAGACTTAAAGAGGATTTATGTGACGGCCGGAGCGGCCTGCAAACCCGTTATGGCATTAGCTACGATGTCTAAAGCCTTGGAAGTCTGGGTATCTGATACTGAAACTAAACTTGGAAGCTTTTCAGAAGAAGCTGTTGAAAGCTCTCCTATTCATGAACTCAAGTTGGCTTCAGTATTTTTAGGAGAAGCATCCATTGATGTTCTGCGCCTTCTGTCCAGATCTATGTTATCCTCAGTGACGGCAAAAAGGGCCTTGTGGCTTCGCCCGTGGCTTGCGGATCCAGCTTCTAAGCAAGCATGGTGTAAGATCCCTTTCGAGGGTACTTCCCTTTTCAGGAATAAATTAGAGAGCGCCATTGCTAAGGCTACTGGCAGAAAGTCAGGCTTCCTCCCGCAGGATAGACGTTTATTCGGTCAGAAGAAGCCCCAACCTAGGAGGCAATACACGGAGAGATCAAGAGACGCACGCTCTTACAAACCTAATAGAGACTTCCGGAGAAATTGGAGAGGTGGTCAATCTTCTACTCGGAGGTCATCCAAAAATCCAGCGCCTGCTGGACAAGAATCCACTAAATCTTTTTGAGATTGGGCCCGTTCAGACATGCCAGGTGGGGGCACGTCTTCTCCATTTTCAGCGTGTCTGGACGGCCTCAATCACGGACTTTTGGACCGTAAAGACGGTCTCTACAGGCCACAGATGGTCATTTCTGGCAGATCCAGTTCCACGGTTCATTCCAACTCATTTGCCCTGTCTAGAAGAGAGAAGAGAAGTCTTGCTCGCCTATGTAGACGCCTTGGTGGCTCAAGGAGCAGTGGTTCCGGTTCCAGAACAGGAAAAATTTCAAGGTGTTTATTCACCCCTCTTCTTAGTCCAGAAGAAGAATGGAGCTTGGAGGCCCGTTATAGATCTCACATACCTGAACAAGTTCATAAAGAACGAAAAATTCAAGATGGAAACACTCTCAACTATTCAAAAGGCAGTACTGCCGGGAGACTGGCTCGCCTCAATAGACTTGAAAGATGCGTACTTTCATGTACCCGTGGCAACCGACATATCTCCGCTTCTGTGTTCTGAATCGACATCTGCAATTCATTTGCCTACCCTTCGGCCTGTCTACCTCGCCCAGAGTATTCTCCAAAGTTCTTCTGGCTGTAGCGGCCTTCATAAGATTGAAAGGAATACGTCTACATCATTACTTAAGCCCCGTACACACGTACCGATCGTCGGCCGACAGAACGTCCTACAAATGTTCGCGGCTGGTGTGTTTGTTGTTTGTCTGTTGAAAAGTGCTCAAAACTTGCCCAGGACATTTGTCTGCCGACAGAAAATGACGTCACTACGTTCCACGCACGTTCGCCGCTACAAAAGAGGAAGTGAGTGTTTGGCCGTGACCCTTCTGGGCATCTCGCGCTGATTTCGGTAGCATTTGTTTGGTTGACGACATTTCGCTATTTTCCGAGACATCGTTCGAGAATTTATTATGGCGACCGTGAATTCGTCCGTTGCTGTCGTTAGTGTTGGAGTTTTGGCTCTGAGACGACGTACGAGCAATAGGAAGAAGAAGCGGACCTCCTGGACGAAAAATTGGTTGCTTAACCGTGATCAATTTTCTCATATGTCCTTGCTGAGGGAGCTCCAGGAAAATAATCCTGATGACTTCAGGAATTATTTGAGGATGACGGATCCCATCTTTTACCGTCTTCTTGCCCTGGTGTCCCCCTATATTCTGAAGCAGGATACTTGTATGCGGCTTGCAATTACTCCTGAGCAAAGGTTAATTGCGACGTTGAGGTATCTTGCAACAGGGAGAAGCCTGCAGGATCTGAAGTTCACCACAGGCATCTCCCCCCAAGCTCTTGGTATCATCATCCCTGAGACCTGCTCTGCCATCATCAAGGTCTTGCAGAAGGACTATATCAAGGTATGTTTGATTTTTTACATTACATTACATGTATTACTAGTTTCACCCGAATTATGATGTTTTTGGATGTACAGCAATTGACACAGGCCATTATTTGTAAACTACCCTCTGTCCGCATGCACATAGTAGTAAAGATGTAGATTATCTTTAACCATTTGTAAAATTACCCACTAACCACCCCACCATTCTCTCCTATGTGTCCCTAAACGCATTGCCTGTTAACAGTATGTCGAATTTATCTAATTTTATTGCTTTCCCTCAAACAATTATTCCTTGGCCAATGTTTTAGTACCTAGTTAATGATTTATCTAAAATACATCAGTCCATCCATTCCCACCTATGATTCTGTATGTTTATGTAATGATGTTAAAACCTTCACTGACCACAAGCCCTTATTGATGTATAAATGCCCAGTTTTACTTACCCATCCCCCACCCACATGCTAAATCTCAAAGTCAGCATATACCAAAGCTCAAGTTCAGAGGTCTTCAAACTATGGCCCACCAGTTGTTCACGAACTTCAATTTCCATCATGCCTAGTCATGTCTGTGAATGTCAGAGAATTACAAGGCCTCATGGGATGTGTAGTTCTGCAACAGCTGGATGGCCGTAGTTTGTAAATCTCAGCTCTAGCTGGTGAGT
This sequence comes from Pelophylax lessonae, assembly GCF_965119305.1. Lineage (NCBI taxonomy): Eukaryota > Metazoa > Chordata > Amphibia > Anura > Ranidae > Pelophylax > Pelophylax lessonae. Next base: position 77,381,041 of record NC_138778.1, on the reverse strand, counting down.
ATAATGGGCCATACACACTAGAAGATTGTCAGAACAATTTATCCTTCCGATTTACCAAAACCAAATAATATGAGGTCCAACAAACACTTTCAAATCCTATGCAATCTGGTAGGCCCTTGCACTACATAGAAAAGGTAAATCTGCACGAAAAAGTCTTCAGAGAATCTTCTAGTGTGTATGGCCCTTTACAATATAAGAACAATAGGAGGTTGAAAATAAATGTATGTAGATGTTACATCCCCATATCCAAACTTTTGCCTTCCTGTTGTATATTTTTTTAGCCAGTTGCATAAGCATTTAACAGACAACTGTGTGTGTAATTAATAATGTGATGTGCTCAAGCACTAATTTTATTTTTTTTATTTTTTCCCCACAGTTTCCTTCAAACGCAGAGCAATAGCTGGAGATTTCTGATCAATTTCTGGAGAAGTGGAATTTTCCCAATTGTGGGGGTGCTATTGATGGGAAGCACGTCCGCATTGTCCCCCCTCCGAATTCCGGCACATTTTTTTATAATTATAAAGGTTTTTTTAGTATAGTCATGCTAGCCATAGTTAATGCAAACTATGAGTTTATTTTTTTGGATATTGGCAAAAATGGCCGCAATTCGGATGGGGGAGTTATTGATCAGACGGAGTTCGCTCGTCGTCTAAAGAACGGCACTCTGAACCTGCCATCCAGGGAGCAAACTGTTGAGGGTATGAGCTTTGTGTTTATCGCAGATGAGGCTTTTGCGCTTGGGGAGCATCTCATGAAGCCCTACCCTCAGAGGAACCTCACCCCAGACCAAAGGATTTACAACTACCGGTTGTCCAGAGCTCGCAGAGTTGTGGAGAATGCCTTCGGGATAATGGCCAACCGGTTCCGGATATTCCTGACGTCCATAAACCTGGCACTGTACAAAGTGGATAATGTGGTCTTGTGTTGCTGCATTTTGCACAACTTCCTACGCAGGAATGCACAAAATTATGTATTGCAGCAACTGGATACTGACCCTGCTATGCCAGGTACAAGTGGAGAGGCCCAACCTTCTAACCAAGTGGAGTCCATGACGTCAATGGAAGTTGGACGGTCAGCATTGGCATCACACAGGGCCCGTCAGATCCGCCAGGAATATCTGGACTATTTCGTGGGGAGAGGAGCTGTGTCCTGGCAGCAATCACTGTCACACACCCATTAATCTTGTTAAAGATTGGACACACAAGATAAATGTCAGAGATATATTATTTTTCAACACATTAAACAAAAATTGCAATGATTCTGTATTGTGGATTATAATCATTTGGGCACATATGCCAAACACAATTATTTGGGTTAATCATGTGTTATATATGTGTGACTTTGGAAGGGTTAATACATTCATCAGTGTGTTTCTTGACTGTAGTCTCTCACCAGCTGATCCAAAGTGATGATGGCCATGTGTTATTTTTTAGCCAGTGGTGTAAATACAAGGGCCTTCTGCACCCCACAAAATGTGCACAAACCCTGTCACATTGAGAACTAGGTCACACCCAAGGTTCATCTAATGTCACCTTACATTGGTGTTCATTGTCCAGAAGTTGCCCATACTATATATTTCATATAATACATTAGGGTATTAACAAAGTACCTACACCTGTTATGTTGTGTTCATTTATGACATCCTTCTCACTGCCCACCAATGTTAGGATATGTCAGTGTTATGTGAAACTTGATCATTGTTCATCTCAAAGTGTTATATATATAGGTAATGGAAAGTGAACTAGAGCAACGAACAAGCAATACACTATAGATTACACTGATCTCCCTACACTGATTGCTACTGGCAATATCAATGCCATATTGAATCCTAGGACTGCTAGTACCTTGAGTGTTGAGTCACACTTATGCGATGCGGGAAGTCTGCGACTTTGCAGCCTTCCAGCATTGCATAAGGGTGACCCGCCACTTACTTTTTGCACAGGATTGTATTCCACAAGTGTTAAGCACTGTGCGATCCAATCCAGATACATCAGAAATAAAGGGTCATGTGCGACTTGTATGCGTGTTCAGTGCGAATGTAGCCATACAAAGTGTATGTCTCAATTCACACTGCACATCTGATGGCATGTAATATCGTAGCGCACTGCTCCTTTATTACATGCGATCAGATGTTCATGCGAAAATCAGCTATACAGTTTGTATGGCTCAATTCGCACTGCACTCGCACAAAAGTCGCACATGATGCATTTATTCAGCCGCATCAGGATAGGATCGCACAGTCGTTCAAACTTGTGTGATCCGATCCTGTGTGAAATGTCAGATCGCACTGTGATATGCGTTAAAACTGGGGGTATCTTTAACATTTCATTGACACCTCCAGCAACTCGCATATGGCAGTGTCCAAAATGCTTTCATTAACATGTAAATATGGGAATAGGACAGCCATCATACATTTAGTGCTTCTTTACACAGCTTTAGACCTCGACCCCCCAACGAAAGTCTAATAAAGAATTGAACACACATTGTTGAATGTAAAAACGTTTTAGTATCAAACATTCACAGGGTTAGGGTTAGGGTTAGGGTTAGGGTTAGGGTGTTGTAAAGTGCTTTTCCCAAACTTGGGTACACTCTTTAACATCTGAGTGTAATTAAAATGCCATAAAACATTATCAAAAATTTGTAACATCAGGAACATCCCAATACAAACATTAAAAACGTAGTAAAATTATGGCTTAAAATTTGCCAATCATGTCCACAAAATTGCGCATTTTGATTTGTAATGCCGTTGCAGTCTCCTTTATTTGTTCCAGGTCTGCGCAGCATTGGAGAGCCTCACGGGTCAATTTGGCTAATGTGCAACTATGTAAAACATGGTCTGTAAAAAATAAAAAAAAATGAGTCAATGTGAATCACCTACATGAGGTCATAATAATAGAGAAACATTTGGTGTCCAGGTAATCTTAAATTCCTCTCGAGTTAATACCTACCCTGTTCTTATGCTCTTTTGCCCTAGGCTCTTCTTCTTCCTCCTGTCCTCCTCCGATGCTGTTGCTAATGATTCTGCCGGTCTCCTGAGCTTACTATAGATTTATTAGGGGTGTGAACGCATGATGACGTCATTGTGAGGGCATGGTCGTAATGTATATATATTAAGATGCAGAGACCAGAGACGGGCAGAATGCACGGCAACAGCATCGGAGGAGGACAGGAGGAAGAAGAAGAGCCTAGGGCAAAAGAGCAGACAACATAAGAGCATAAGATTGGACAGCAGAAGAGTGGAGAGGAGAAGATCCAAAGAGCAGAGTGGAGAAGACCGGATGAAGATATTTAAGAACATTTCATAAACGTCTCCTGTCGTTATTCACATACACTTCCATTTATGTGGTTAATGTGTAGGGGTACTATGTACCCCATACCCATTCACATAGGGATTGGGGTCTGGGATCTGGGGGCCACCCTTTGTTAAAGGTTGCTTCCAAAGTCCTAGGAACCCCCTGGCCGCATGACCCCCCAAAACCACCAGACAGGGTTGTGGGGATGAGGCCCTTGTCCTCCTCTACATGGGAGCAAGGTGCTTTTGTGTGTGCGGTGCAGAGGCCCCCTGGCCCAAAGCAACAAAACCCCCCCATGTTGAGGGCATGTGTCCTGCTGTGGTCCAGGGGGTGTTTGGTCCGCTTGCTCGTTCTCTTTCCTGGCCTGACAAGCTGCATGCTTGGATAAGGGTCTGGTAGGGGTTTTGGGGGTAACCCACGCTGTCTTTTTGTTGTGGGCATACCCTCAAACTCAATACCACACACAAAAGGCCTGGTTGTAAACTTGGGGTGGACACCCACGGTGGGTTCTTCAATTTGTCTGTGTACTTCCCCCTCAAAAATCTTCACAGCGCAAGTGGCCCCGCAAGTCAGAGCATCCTGATCCGACTTACGGTGCCACTTCCATTCAAATAAAGAGGCTCCCATAGGGAACTAGTGTTGACAATTGGAGGCTAAAAAAACACTGATAAAAATCATTCTGAAAAAACCTACGTGGGCACACAATTGGCTCTCTGACACTTGGTCCTGGATCCTCCACATTTTCGGAAGTGGCTTCCACGCTGCTTGCCAAGTTGCCAGGAGATCGGGGTTCTGACATGGCTGGGGATGCCACATCCTGGCATGATGCAACATCTGCAATGTAAATTTGTAAGGGAATACAAGAATATAAGGTTAAACAATCATTGCAAATACACATATTTCTATGATCCCACTACACAAAAATCTGTGCCTACAAACCTTCATGTTGCTCTGGTGTCTCATCACTTGTTGGCTCCACCAGAATAAGTTCAGGAATAATGTCTTCATCTACATAATACAAAACATTGGCCATATCATAAAAGTCACAAGAGGTACATTTGTTAGGACATGGTGCCCTGCTTGATAGCTCTTTTAGTAACAAATATGAAGACATGTACATGGTTATCTACGAAAAATATGGTACATTAATGTTTGACAGTGCATAGGAACCAATTACCTTTAGTGGAATCTGTGCCACCATCTGGGCCCATGTCCTCCTCTTCTTCCACAACTGCCGATGGAGCTGCCAAACCTCTCCTCCTCCTTTCCCATTGTTTGGCACGGAGTTTACGTTTTTCTCCTATTTAAAGGTTTGAATAATAATCTGTGATTAATAGGAATGTTTGCTGAGAAGATTCGTGCAGGAAAGAACGTTCGTTGCAACACAATACATATATTTTTAACTATGGCTTCCTGACTTTTAATGTCATATACTAAAACATCAACAATAGATCGATCAAATCACGACATGACAACTAAAATGAGTAATCTAACTTTTTACATAGACATTATAATCTAGACATGTTAATACAACATACACAAAATTATAAAAAACATATTGCATGATTAAACAAAAAATTAATAAATAAAACTTACTTTTTTTCAAAATCCTATGGATTTGGGAAAGCTGATCCTGCTCACGGTGTTTCAGGTCAGACCACCGTTTCCTAATCTGATCTTTCGATCGCTCCACACCGAATTTTTTTACCAAACAGGCCACCACCTTATCCATGATGCCATCTTTCCTGGCATTGGGCCGATCGTAATTTGCCAACTTGCCATCGTAATCCATTTTTTCTAAAATGGAGACCATCTCCACCATTTCTGGCTTTGACATGGGTGTAGCCCTTGATTTTCGGGTGGCCCAATCACTTCTGCCCACACTAATTGAGCTCCCAGATTGTTGAGACATTATTCTTGATTACAAGATTTTTCCACTGCTTCAGGTGTGAGTGTCGCATGTAGGCCTGATCTTCGGCACGTACACACCCCTGCACAAGCCCGCCACTGGAGGAGGAGTTGACGCCTGCGCTGTATTTAAAGGACGCCAGATCGTTCGGCCGACGATTCGCTAGCGGACATATCGAGAGTTGGAGCACGATCGAGCGGCGAATCACGACTTTTCCCCACAAACAAAGGTACGACTCTTTTAATAGAAAGTGTGTGTTTTGGGCCCTATACAGCTTTTATTAGGAATCTCTTTATTATGTGCCAAAATACATGCTATTTTAATATGTTTTGTGTTGTTTTGTGTCTTGCAGGCATATACTGTCCTGCAATATGGTGGACAATTACACCACCCACAACTTTCTCATCAGTTTCATTGATGAGTTCAGGCAACTGCCGTGTTTGTGGCAAGTGAAGTCCGCAGATTATAAAAATAGAAAACTCAGAAAACAGGCCATGGAACATTTGGTGGCCTTCTACAAGCCCGTCTGTCCTGGGGCAAATTTTGAGTATATACGCAAAAAAATAAACAGTATTCGCACTGCCTACAGGCGGGAGTTAAAAAAAATTGAAGATTCCACCCAGTCTGGAGCAGGGGCACGGAATGTATATGTACCACGGCTGTGGTACTATGATAACATGCGATTCCTGGCAGACACCATGGAATCCAGGCCGTCAATTTCAACACTGCCTTCTACATCGGCAGAGGGCTCAGTGTCGGTTGATCCAAGCCAGGATGAGGATTTCCTGGAGGAGAGTTTTACTCAGGTATGGCATTTCACAATATATTGTCTGCTAAAATGTAATCATGTAACAAAATTATAAGCTAAACCATAATTGACCCTTTATGTAAACGGGCATAGCAAGGGGTTGGCATGACAGGCAACCGCCAGGGGCGCAGGCCAAGGGGGGTGGGTCACAAAAACATTGGCATTGTTTTATTGTTTATTTTAACAATCCACTCAGCCTGCACACCCCAGAACCCCCAGTTTGCAGGCGGATTCATGCAGGTGTAAAACATTGAGAGCTGCTTCATGCAGGTGTAAAACATTGAGAGCAGCTGAGCCAAAAGACCAGGAGACTGAGACTGCCTCTCACTGCATCCCCAGCACACCTCCGGTCTTACAAACACTGCTGCATCCCCAGCACACCTCTGGTCCTAACAAACACTGCTGTAGCCTCAGCATTCCTCTGGCTCAACCTTTTTTAATACAAAACTAACAGCTCCTGCAAATGATACATCCATCCTTGCTTCCATGTCTCTGGTCTCTCACTCTGGGTCAGCAAGGCAGGTGGCTTCCTTATTCCTGTTTCCCTGCACTGCTTCACCCTCAATGCCCTACATCAAGCCCTCTGCAAGTTCAGGCCCCTCTCTCTCTCTCTGCAACCCCCCTCCTCTCTCTCTCACACCCCCTCTTTCTCTCCCTCTCTCTATCTCTCAACCCTCTCTTTCTTTTTCACACCTGAGACAATGATTGCCCACTAGAGAGCTCTACACTGGGCAAACAAGGGGCAAATTAGAAACTTTTAATGCCCTTTAATTTTTTTTTGGGGGGGTGGGTTACAGTTTTACATTGATCTTGGGGGGGGGGGGGGGTTGTTGCCAAATACAGCTCCTCAACAAGGGCACTGGAGACCCTAGATACGCCACTGTATGTAAAGTCTGCTATTTGTTCACAATAATATAACAAACATGCATTTTTATATACACTATAACATTCTAATCAATTGTTCATTTCATCAACAGGGAAGTGTCACTGAGGAGGAGCCAGGTTGCAGCCAGGAGCCTGGGGAGCCTGCGGAGCCTGAGGAGCCTGTGGAACTATTTCCACCACCACCTCCTCCTGCCAAACGGAGGCAAAAGAGGAAGCACGTGGATGACATAACCGATGAATTTATCCAGGAGGCAACCATAGCCCTACGTCGGAAACCGGAGGCCAATGAGTCCTTCGGCAACATGACGGCAAAAATTTTGGATAAGGTGGACCTCAGGCAGTGTCAGTATGCCAGAAAAATTATTCTTGATGTGCTGCAAAAGGCTGAAAACGGCATACTTACTGAGCACAGCCATGCATGCCAGGAGCACCCGTGCCCTCCACCTCCACCTCCACAACACCCACCACCTCGCCAAATGCCACATGGCCAGTGGCAATATGGCCAGCAGGATCCAAACCTGCCCTCATGGCAACCTGATTACAGTTACCAGCAACTTTAATTTTTGTAACCCCCTATTATTTATTTTACCCCTGTTTGCCAGTTTCTAGTTTAATTTTGTCCAAATGGACCTTTTTTATGTTTAGTTTATTATACGGAAAGTATTGATGTTTGCTTTGTTTTTTTTTGCTGAGATCCAAAAAATAAAGAAAATGAAAATAAAAAATGGCCTATCTGAATTTGTTAACATGTTTAATATTGTGCATAACCTGAAAAATATGTTTTAGACATTAATTCATACAAGAATAAAGGGTCATATCAATAGTTAGATCTTTGGTGTGAAAATACAAAAATAATGGTGAAGAGTTCAAATTATTTAATTATAAAATTTGATAGAACAGATAGAATAGACAAACATTATCTTCATCATAACAGAACACATGCCTTTTTATTAGAAAAGTATGGCATTATGAGCAGCATCTTCCTTCTTCTCACATTTATCAAGATGAGCATGTGCTCCGCATTTCACCTATTTCTTGGACTTCCGCGAGCCGAAAGTTCTTTCTGAATAAAATGTTGAGTTTACTAGAGAAAATTCTTCCGGGAACTCATTTGGTTTGATCATGCGTGTTGGGATTTGTAGCTGTGTGTCGGCAGAATTGTGTACTGACAGGCGAACAATCGTCCGTTCTGGTGTCGGCATACAAAAATTTTCATGTTTGCAAGAAAGACTTTTGTCCGCGGATTGTGCGCAGACATCTGTCGGAGGCACCATACTAACACGCGTACAATCGGCAGATCCTTCGTCCACCGACGTTTGTATGCCGACGATCGGTACGTGTGTACGGGCCTTTAGACGATCTTCTGCTGCTGTCTCAAGAGAAAGATCAGTTATTGTCACACAGAGACCAGGTCATTTCGACCCTCAAAGAGTTTGGCTGGCTGTTAAACCTACAAAAAAGTCAGCTGGAGCCCACTCAGCGCCTAGTCTATCTTGGGGCGCAATTCGACACCGTCGAGAATTCAATCTCTCTCCCACTAGAGAAGATACCGGTAGTGAGGGAGAGAATCCTTCCAGCTCTTTCTTCTCCTCGGCTGAAAGCCTCTCAGTGCCTCAAAATCATTGGCACCATGGTGTCCACGGCTCCAATGGTCAAATGGGCTCTTTGGCGTATGAGGCCCTTCCAGAAAGGGTTCCTACAACAATGGAACTCAGAAGAGAGGGATCAGTACATTCATATCTCCTCCAGCATGAGATCCAGTCTTCTCTGGTGGCTGCAACGTAGGAATCTGCTCAATTGTCACTCTCTGATACCAGTCTCATGGACTATAATCACAACAGACGCCAGCAACTCAGGTTGGGGGGCTCATTGTCTGACAGAGATGACACAAGGAAAGTGGTCTTTTCAGAGACACACACCAGTCTCCAATATACTGGAGCTCCGAGCAGCCTACCAGGCTCTTTGATCTTTCCAACACCTGGTGGAAGGGAAATCTGTAATGATTCGGATGGACAACACCACGGCAGTGTCTTATGTGAAGAGACAAGGTGGGACACGGAGTCTCTCTCTACTACGAGAGATAGACCCAATTATGTCTTGGGCCCAGACTCACCTAGTAGATATCTCGGCAGTCTACATTCCAGGTTCACAGAATGTTCAAGCAGATTTTCTGTCCAGGGTCCAGTTGAACCACAACGAGTGGTCTCTCCATGTGGAGTCGTTCAAATGGATCCTGTCATTGGGAGTATCTCCCGAAGTCAACCTGTTCGCCTCTCCTTGCAACCACAAGGTGGAGAAGTATGTCACGAGAGGCAAATGCCATCAAGCCTACGGGACAGATGCGCTAACCGACAGGTGGGAGTTCAGCAGGGCTTACGCCTTTCCTCCAGTAACCATCATTCTCAAATTTCTGCAGAGACTTCAAGCGGAAGATGTAGAGGTAGTGAACAGGCCATGGTTTCCGCTGCTCCTACAGCTGAGTTATCGGGACCCGGTCCCTCTTCCCCTCAGACCAGACTTGCTTCTTCAGGGAACATCAGTACACCCCTGTCCTGCAATTCTCCGGTTGACGGTCTGGTTCTTGAGAGGGAGAGGTTGGAATCGCTCGGCTGCCCATCTACAGCCATTTCCACCTTGATGAATGCTAGATGACCAAGTACTAATAAGGTATACTGCAGAATCTGGTCAAGATTCATGAAGTCTGCATATCCAGAAGGTATGTCTTCCTCAGTCCCTGGGATTCAAGAAATACTAAGTTTTCTTCAGGCTGGTCTGGATATGCCCCTTTCAGTGGCAACTCTAAGAGTCCAAGTTTCGGCTTTGTCTGCCTTCTCTGGGGTCATGTGGGGCCAACACCCACTGATTCAACAGTTCTTCAAAGGAGCAGTCAGGCTCAATCCCCAAAGAAGACCTAGGTTTCCAAAATGGGATCTACCTCTTGTCCTAAATGCCCTCTCAAAAACGGGGCATAGAATCCTCTTCCTCTATCAAGGATCTGACCATCCGGACTGTCTTCCTGGTAGCCATTACTTCGGCTAAAAGGGTCTCTGAGTTAAGTTCCCTCGGGCTGTAGAGAACCATTTCTGACTTTCTTCCCAGATCGGGTAGTTCTGATACCCATGCTGAATTCAAATCCGAAAGTCACCTCAGTGTTTCACCAGAATCAGGAGATCGTCCTGCCTACCTTCCGGTCATCTGATGAGTCCAATCCTCATCCGTTGGATGTAGGAGAGTCCTTAAAAGTCTATCTTCAAGCAACTGCACAATTCAGGCAGTCTGACAACCTCTTTGTCCTGTTCTGGGGAAAGAACAGAGGTAAACCTGCTTCTTCCAGGACTATCGCATCATGGATAGTGGCAGCTATCCAGCAGGCCTATAGAGCTGAGGGGCTGGCTCCTCCGGAGGCTGTGACGGCGCACTCTACAAGGAGTATCTCTACTTCCTGGGCGGCCCCGCTGCACGTGGCTCCAGATGTAATTTGCAGAGCGGCTTCATGGTCGTCGGTCAATACTTTTATGACCCACTATTGTGTGGAGCCTGCTTCTCTGTCCTCAGTTAAATTTGGTTTGACTGTTTTGTCTGCAAATAGCATGAATTAAAGTTTTCTTTGCTAAAGCATTCCCACCCGTGTGGCGTGAGCTAGTTATTTCCCACACGTAGGCTGCCATGGAGACTGACAGGAAAACGGAAAATTCCTATCAAATACTTACCGTAATTTTCCTTTCCTGATAGTCTCCATGGCAGCCGGAGTTCCCACCCTCTCGTCTTGGATTCGGCTAAGATATGGAACACCTGCTGTGCCTGAGAGCTGAAATTTATGGGAGGGGGGTCCTATACCCTTGGAGTGGAGGCGGGGTTAACCCACACGTAGGCTGCCATGGAGACTATCAGGAAAGGAAAATTACGGTAAGTATTTGATAGGAATTTTCCGTTTTTTTTCCATGAATCTTTGCAAAATGAAGATTTTTTTTTCTTTTCTTCATTTTTCACAAAATGGTTATATTACCAAGTTATTTCTCACACACTGTATAGGCATACTTGCAACTACACCCCAAAATACATTCTGCTACTCCTCCTGAGTATGGTGATACCACATGTGTGAGACTTTTACACAACCTGGCCACATACAGAGGCCCAATATGCAGAGAGCACCGTCATTTCCTGACTTCCCATTACAATTTTGTGAGGCACTGTAGGGCACCGATAAGCACTGTAGTGGCACTGATGTGGCACAGATGAGCACTGATGTGGCATGGATGTGGCACGGATGAGCACTGATGCATCATGGATGTGGTACGGATGAGCAATGATGTGGTACGGATGAGCACTGATGTGGCAAGGATGAGCACTGATGTGGCACAGATGAGCACTGATTAGGCATGGATGTTGCATGGATAAGCACTGACGTGGCATGGATGTGGCATGAATGAGCACTGACGTGGCATAGGTGAGGCACGGATGAGCACTGACATAGCATGGATGTGGCACGGATGAGCACTGACATGGCATGGGTGTGGCACGGATGAGCACTGACATGACATGGATGTGGCATGGATGAGCACTGATGTGGCATGGATGTGGCATGGATGAGCACTGACGTGGCATGGATGTGTCACAGATGAGCACTGATGTGGCATGGATGCGGCACGGATGACCACTGATGTGGCATAGATGAGCACTGATGTGAACGGATGCGGCATGGATGTAGCATGGGTGTGGCACAGATGAGCACTGATATGGCATGGATGTAGCACGGATGAACACTGAAAGTGGCATAGATGAAGCACGAATGAGCATTGACATGGCATGGATGTGGCACGGATGTACACTGATGTGGCATGGGTGAGGCATGGATGAGCACTGACGTGGCATGGATGTGGCTTGGATGAGCACCGATGTGGCATGGATGTGTCACAGATGAGCACTGATGTGGCATGGATGTGGCAAGGATGAGCACTGATGTGGCACGGATGAGCACTGATGTTGCACAGATGGGGCATGGATGTGGCACAGAGGAGCACTGACCTGGCATGGATGTAGCAGGGATGAGCACTGATGTGGCATGGATGTGGCATGGATGAGCACTGACGTGGCATGGATGTTGCACAGATAAGCACTGATGTGGCATGGATGTGGCACGGATGATCACTGACCTGGCATGGATGTGGCAGGGATGAGCACTGATGTGGCATGGACGTGGCATGGATGAGTACTGACGTGGCATGGATGTGGCACAGATGACCACTGATGTGGCACAGATGACCACTGATGTGGTACAGAAGTGGCATGGATGAGCACTGATGTAGCATAGATGTGGCAAGGTTGAGCACTGACGTGACATGGATGAGCACTGATGTGGCATGGATGTGGCATGGATGAGCACTGATGTGGCATGGATTTGGCATGGATGTGGCATGGATGAGCACTGACATGGCATGTGTGAGCACTGATGTGGCATGGATGAGCACGGATGTGGTATTGATGAGCCACGGATGAGCACTGAGATGGTATGGGTGGGCACAAACGAATCATGGATGTGGTATGGATGAGACATGATTGAGGCATGGATGGGCATGACTGAGGTATGTTTGAGGCACAGATCAGGCAGGGGTGAGCGGTACTGCAACCTCCCTCCTCTCCTCGCACGCTGTACCGATCGCTGTGTACAGCGTGTGAGGAGAGGAGAGAACTGAACCGGACATGCACCGGTTTGTTGACAACTGATCGCTCTGTCATGGGACGGAGAGATCAAGTGGTAAAGGGCTGCTGTCATTGGCCCTTTACAACGATCCATGATGTGCCAGATTCCTCTGACCCAGCCAGCATGGACATTTCCGTGTGGGCGTCCCAGGGGGCATGCTGGAAGCGAGATTTTGGAAGGACGTCATTGTACGCCCTGCCAGAATAAGCCGACCACGCTGTAGCCATCATTCATAGTTACATAGTTACATAGTTAGTGAGGTTGAAAAAAGACATCAGTCCATCCAGTTCAACCAATGATGTGTGTGTGTGTTTGCTTTTAACCGTACATTGTATACCCCTGTATGTTGTGGTCTCTAAGGTGCCCATCTAATAGTTTTTTGAAACTATCAATGCTCCCTGCTGATACGACTGCTTGTGGAAGAGAATTCCACATCCTTACCGCTCTTACAGTGAAGAACCCCTTACGCACTTTAAGGTTAAACCGCCTTTCCTCTAGTTTTAGTGAGTGGCCACGTGTCTTATTGTATCTATAGTTACATAGTTAGTGAGGCTGAAAAAAGACACAAGTCCATCCAGTTCAACCTATGATGTGTGTGTTTGCTTTTAACCGTACATTGTATACCCCTGTATGTTGTGGTCTTTAAGGTGTCCATCCAATAGTTTTTTGAAACTATCAAGGCTCCCCGCTGATACGACTGCTTGCGGAAGAGAATTCCACATCCTTACCGCTCTTACAGTGAAGAACCCCTTACGCACTTTAAGGTTAAACCGCCTTTCCTCTAGTTTTAGTGAGTGGCCACGTGTCTTATTGTATCTATAGTTACATAGTTAGTGAGGCTGAAAAAAGACACAAGTCCATCCAGTTCAACCTATGATGTGTGTGTGTGTTTGCTTTTAACCGTACATTGTATACCCCTGTATGTTGTGGTCTTTAAGGTGTCCATCCAATAGTTTTTTGAAACTATCAAGGCTCCCCGCTGATACGACTGCTTGCGGAAGAGAATTCCACATCCTTACCGCTCTTACAGTGAAGAACCCCTTACGCACTTTAAGGTTAAACCGCCTTTCCTCAAGTTTTAGTGAGTGGCCACGTGTCTTATTGTATCTCCTTTCTCTGAATGGTTTGTTCCTTAGGCTAGGGTCGCCAGTACAGTATTTTTACATTGATATCATATCCCCCCTCAATCGTCTCTTCTCCAGAGAGAATAGGTTCAGTGCTTGTAGCCTTTCCTCATAGCTGATGTCCTCCATTGCCCTAATCATTTTTGTTGCCCTTCTCTGGACTTTCTCCAGTTCCAGCACATCCTTCCTGAGGACCGGTGCCCAGAACTGGACAGCATACTCCAGATGTGGCCGGACCAGAGTCTTGTAGAGTGGGAGAATAATCTCTTTGTTTCTGGAGTGAATCCCCTTTTTTATACATCCCAGTATTCTGTTGGCTTTGCTTGCGGCGGCTTGGCATTGCATGCCACTGCCAAGCTTGTTGTCTACCAGTACCCCCAAGTCCTTTTCCATCCTAGACTCACCCAGAGGTTTCCCCCCTAGTGAGTAGCTTGCTTTCTGGTTTCTGGCCCCCAGGTGCATTACTTTACATTTTTCACATTAAACCTCATCTGCCATGTAGTTGCCCACCCCGTTATTTTGTTCAGGTCCGCTTGCAAGGTTTCCACATCCTGCATAGAAGATATTGGCAAGCCTAGTTTAGTATCATCTGCAAATACTGAGATTGTACTAGATATCCCCTCCTCTAGATCATTTATGAATAAATTAAACAGGATTGGTCCCAGGACAGAACCCTGGGGGACCCCACTTTCCACACCCGCCCAATCCGAGTACTCCCCATTAATCACCACCCTCTGGACTCTCCCCTGGAGCCAGTTCTCTATCCAGGTACTCACCTTATGGTCCATACCTACCTTCCTTAGTTTGTACAGTAAGCGTTTGTGGGGAACGGTGTCAAAGGCCTTTGCAAAGTCCAGATACACCACATCCACAGGCTTTCCTTTATCTAGGTGGCAGCTCACTTCATCGTAGAAGGTTAATAGATTGGTTTGGCACGAACGATTTTTCATGAATCCATGCTGATTACTACTTATAATACCGTTTTCATTACTAACGTCTTGTATGTGGTCCCTTAACATCCCCTCCAAAATTTTGCAGACTACTGATGTTAGGCTGACCGGCCTATAGTTACCCGGGATACACCTCGGCCCCTTTTTAAATATTGGTACCACGTTGGCTTTTTTCCAATCAGCTGGCACCATACCCGTCTGTAAACTATCCTTAAAGATCAAGAATAATGGTCTGGCAATCACCTGGCTGAGCTCATTAAGAACCCTCAGGTGCAAGCCATCCGGTCCCGGGGATTTATTTATGTTAAGTTTCTCTAGTTTAGCTCTAAGTCTATCTTCTGTTAGCCATGGCGGCACTTCCTGAGGTGTATTATTTAGTTCGGCCTTACAAGCAAGGTTCGTGTAGCCCCCCCGATTCTTTTGTGAAGACCGAAGAGAAGAAATTATTTAACACTTCCGCCTTTTCTCTGTCCTCAGTGGCCATATTTCCTTTATCATCTTTTATGGGGCCAATGTGTTCTGGCCTCACTTTCCTACTGTTTATAAACTTAAAGAACTTCTTGGGGTTCTTTTTACTCTCCTCCGCTATATGTCTCTCGTGTTCTATTTTAGCCGCCCTGATTTCTTCTTTACATTTCTTATTACACTCTTTGTAATGCTTAAATGCTGCCAATGACCCCTCAGTCTTGTATTTTTTTGAAGGCCTTTTCTTTAGCACTAATATACATTTTTATGTTGGAGTTTAGCCACCCAGGGTTTAGTTTTGCTCTTTTAAATTTATTTCCCTTTGGAATGCACTGGCCAATCCCCTTGTTAAGTATGCTCTTGAAGCACTCCCATTTTTCCTCCGTGTTCTTTGTTCCCAGGGTTCTATCCCATTTGATATTTTCTAGCAGCGAGCGCAGTTTTGGGAAATTGGCTCTTTTGAAATTCAGTGTCCTTATATTACCCTTGTGTTTCCTACTACTGTAATTAATACTGAAACCAATTGACCTATGGTCACTGTTTCCTAAGTTGTCCCGTATTTCTATATCAGTGAGCAGGTCTGTATTGTTGGTAATCAGTAGGTCAAGTACCGCATTGTTTCTTGTCGGTGCATTCACCATCTGACCCATGAAAATGTCCTGCAAAACATTTAGGAACTGCCTAGCCTTGGCTGAGTGCGCGGTTCCTTCTGCCCAGTCTATATCTGGATAATTAAATAATGACATTTCCCATCCTTGCTGCCAATCCTATCTGTAACATGAGGTCCACCTCACCCTCCTCCCTCTGGTTGGGGGGCCTATAGCATAAGCCCAATATTACCTTCCCCACCGTGCCTTCCCTTTGAAGCTCTACCCATAGGGATTCTGCCTCATCCATAGCTCCATTATTAATATCATCCCTCATATTTACCTGTATACTGTTCTTAATATACAGACATACCCCTCCCCCTTTTTTACCTTCTCTATCCCTGCGATAAAGGGAATACCCCTGAATGGTCGCCATCCAGTCATGAGAGCTGTCAAACCAAGTCTCAGTTATCCCCACAATATATAAGTCCTCCTCAAACATCAGCAGCTCCAGCTCTCCCATCTTGTTGGCCAGGCTTCTGGCATTGGTATACAAACCTCTTAATTTTGATCGGTTACATATATCCTCATTTGTTGTTATTAGGCTGCTCTCTTGATTTTTCCCCATATCCACCCTGGGCTTAGGAGCTCCGAACACCCTACCGCTAATGCCCCCATTTCTGCCCTCTGAATCTTGCTTTCCACTGGCTAATTCTACATCTGTACCCTCCCCCCGGTCACCTAGTTTAAAAGCCCCTCTAACTTTGTGGCCATCCTCTCACCCAGTACGGCTGCACCCTCCCCATTTAGGTGCAATCCGTCCCTACCAAAGAGCTGGTGGCCGACTGAGAAGTCGGCCCAGTTCTCCAGGAACCAGAAACCCTCCTTACTACACCAGCTCCTCAGCCACTTGTTAACTTCCCTAATCTCCCGCTGCCTCTCTTGTGTGGCTCGAGGTACAGGTAGTATTTCGGAAAATACTACCTTGGAGGTCCTAGTCCTCAACTTAGCGCCTAAGTCCCTGAAATCGTTTAGGACTCTCCATCTTCCTCTGCCTATGTCATGTGTACCCACGTGTACCATGACAGCTGGGTCTTCCCGAGCCCCACCCAATAATCTGTTCACCCGATCCGCGATGTGCCGAACCCGAGCGCCCGGCAAACAACAGACTGTTTGGTGCACATGGTCTTTGTCACAGATTACACTGTCTGTCCTTCTAATAATTGAGTCCCCTACCACCAGCACCTGACTTTCCTTTCCCTTTCTCCTGGCCTCACTGTAGGAGTTCTTCCCCTGGCAGCTAGGGGCGTCACTCTGTTCCAGCAATGCTGGTCCCTGACTGGTTTCCCCAACATCACACAACGGGGCGTATCTATTGGGGTGCTCCAGCCCAGGATCAGCCTCCTTACCTTGTCCCCTTCTACCCCTCCTAACTGTCACCCCTCTACTCTGCTCTGATGCCTGCACCTCCAATACTCCGCCCACCTCTGTGCAGACCCCTGCCTGCACCTGACTGGTACGATCCTGGCTCTCCTCCAGTATGGACATTCGTCTCAGTGTTGCCAGCTTCTTCCCTAGATTCAGGACCTGAGCTTCCAGGGAAGCAACGTGCTTACATTTTGCGCATTTGTATTCACCCTCGATCACATGTCTGAGGAACGCATACATATCACAAGATGTACACCGAGTCGCATCTCCACACCCGCCGGCATTGTACCTACTAATCTAATCTAATGGGGATTCAGCGATTTAAGTCTATCCTATGTGGCTATTTCCTGGCTTCCTAACTCTACCTTCTCACCCCCTGGTACTCCGCTACACTCGCTTGACACTCAGTTGCACAACACTCACAATCTCACAGCCCGGTCAGTCGCACAACACTCACAGTCGCACAGCCTGGTCAGTCGCACAACACTCACAGTCGCACAGCCCGGTCAGACGCACAACACTCACAGTCGCACAGCTCAGTCAGACGCACAACACTCAGTCGTACAGCCCGGTCAGACGCACAACACTCAGTTGCACAGCCCGGTCAGACGCACAACACTCAGTCGCACAGCCCGGTCAGACGCACAACACTCAGTCGCACAGCCCGGTCAGACGCACAACACTCAGTCGCACAGCCCGGCCAGACGCACAACACTCACAGTACACTCAGGTAGCAATAGGTACTCCCAGACACTCAGGTAGCAATAGGTACTCCCAGACACTCAGGTAGCAATAGGTACTCACAGATACTCAGGTACTACACTACACCCTCAGTCACTGTTCAATCTAAGTCACCAGTCTTACTTACCTAGTGTGTGTCCCTTTAAGCCTGTCACTAGCAGTTCCTGACGGTGAGTCGGTCAGTCTCCTCTCAGCACCCCCCTCCCTCGGTCACTTCCCTGTCAGCTTGTCTCCTCTGCTCCTCTCTGTGGGGAGGGGGGGTTCCCGCACCGCTCGTCGCCCGCTCTTACTTCGGTGGGGGGGGGGGTCTTAGCACCGGACGCCGCCGCCGCAACAAGGGAGGGGGGTTACCGATCCGCTCGCCGCCCGCTTCCTTTCAGGGGGGGAGGGGGGTTCTAGCCCGGATGCCGCCGCTCTTCTGAGGGGTGGGGGGGGTGGGGGGTACTCAGTCCTTCAGTCCCTCTTGGCTCAGATGATCCTCCCCTTCAGTCACCGGACACCTCGGTTCCCCCGAGATCTCCCGCACCGGCTCCCCCCGCAGCACCTTCTCCTCCTCCTCTCTCTGCACACAGCACACGCTGCACGCTGCCTGCCCGCACACACACACACACAAGTTCCTGCTTCCGGTTTCTGGTTTTTCCGGCTTCTCTGCATTCGGCTATGGCCAGGTCGGCAAGTAGTTAACCTAACTTCAGTAATAAAATCATTACCAACACAGTACACAGTGATAGCAACCCTAGATGAGAGACACATTAGCAAAGCAGAAAACACACTACACCTTTATGAGATACAGGTTGATGAGAACTGTAACCATCTGTCCCAAATTTTGCTGTATTTACCTGGGCAGCCCCTATTAATATAAATTGTGGTCGGTAATTAAATGATGGTTAAAAAACCTGAGTATGAAAAGGTCGGTGTGGTGTGCCAGAACCGACGTAAGGGGTAGGCCTGTAAATAAAGAGGGCAAAAGAGATGCAAAAGTACACACTTTATTCAACAAACAATTTAAGACACAAGCCTTCTAAAAGCCAATCTTAACTCTTTCTCCGGGTGAGGGATGTAAGTTTGAAAGTCTGATTCCCACCGACCAAGCCTTTTGATAATGTGACCTGGCGTATTGTTACCGGAGGCAGCCGACGCTGCACCTATCCTGAAGGAGTGGCCTGAGTGTGAAGCGGGGTCCCAACCTAGTTTGATATACAGAGTGCGGATATAAAACACAAAATTAGGTGTGGTTAGGGGATTACCCAGCAAAGTGAATAATGGTGAGCGCCTGGGAGAGTTTTTGGTCTGGGCCAAGTATACGTCCAGGACCTTGACAGGGCACCAATTATTCCCAGACGGGTATAAGGGGACAGACAAAGGGTGCCCCACCTGCGTGGTTTTTGAACACCAAAATGTCAGGATATAATGATCCCCAAGCTTCACCAAATCCTCCTTGAGGAGGTAAGAGCGACCCTCTGATTGTGAAACCACCGTGAACTCTCCGGGTCTGAGGAAACCATAAAAAGCCAGGTACATGGCGGCTTTAATGACTGAGTTGGTGAGGGGTTCAAAAGGTACAATAAGTCAGATAAAACCCGGAATTTCTCCCCATCTATGGGCAACCGCCTGACTGAGGTGTGGCGATCCACTTTACTAATACCCTTCAAAAGGTTCTTAACTGGGTAAGCTCTGAGAAAGGGAGACAGGTTCGGCTCGTACGTCAGGACGTGATGTTGTACGCCAGACAGGTAAAGTTTGATGGTACTGGCCGATAGTTTGAGCTGAAGGTGGCAAAAAGCCGCGAAGGCGACCATCGTCTGGACTGAGTGGTCGTGAATATCAAAATCTGCTGTGAACCTCCGGAAAATGGTCATGGCTCTCTCGTAGGCCCTCCTGGTGTTAGAAGCCATCCGGGCCAATTCATGACTATGCGCCAAAATCCGGGCTAGTCCAGGACTAACTCGTTGAACTCCGGCGTCCGTGTGGGGCATCTGTCGGCCGTCGGGTGGAGGCTGAAGAACACCTGCAATTTAGATCGGGACAAAGCGCCAGCGGCAGAGTTGGAGTGGCCTGGGATGTGCTCGCAAAAAAAAGAAAAAACTGAAAAGTGGCTGCCAATAATGTCAGCCTGCGAACTAGCCTCATGATAGTCAGAGATGATGACCGGCCTTTGTTGATGATGTCGCAGGCTGCCCTATTGTCACTGAAACATTTAACGGCCATACCTGATTACCATCTACCCCAAGTGAAGGCTGCCGCCACTATTGGCTAGATCTCGAATAAAGCCGAGGTTTCGCGGAAGGCAGGTAACGAAAGTGACTCGGCCGGCCAATGATTCCTAAACCACGAGTTCCCATAGATAGCTGCGAACCCAGTATTAGCGGCTGCATCCGTCCAGAAAACAGGGGATTGGGTGGAAATAGGCGGAATGAACATGGATATGCCATTCCAATGCTCCAGGAATTCCACCCACATGGCCAGGTCAGCCCTAGCTGGGGATTCCAAGTGAGCAACAACGCCCTCCAGAAGACCTGGCAATAAGCACAGCAACCGGGAAATAAAGGATCTACCCTGGGGAATGATGCGCATAGCAAAATTCAAAGACTGACCAACTCAAGGAACTTGCCTACAACCTCGCAAATGCGCTTGAGCTTGTCCTCGGGGAGGCTGGATTGCATGGAGACAGAATCCAAGGTGATGCCCTGGTGACAGGACCAATCGTTTTGCCCGGTGACAGGGGGACCCCCAGGGTAGAAAACAAGGCCATGGTGCTCATCAAACTGACGGGGCTACAGTTGCCACGTTCAACCAATAAAAAGTCGTCCAAGTAGTGTAATGCCGTGGGGCACCTGGCGATGTTGAGAAGAAGCCAGCAGAGAGTTTCTGCAAAGGTGTCAAAAATCCTTGGACTACTTTTAGACCCAAACGTGAGTCTAATGGCAAAGTAATATTCCCCTCTCCACTTAACACTGTGAATATGCCATAAAGAGGGGTGAATGGGCAACAGTTTGAAGGCGTTGGATATATCTGTCTTACTGAGCAAAGCAGCCCTACCTGCCCCCAAAATGGCTTGAATGGCATTATCCACGGTGGTATAGTGGAGAGAGAAATCAGCAGATGGTATGAGGGAATTCAGGCTAGGGTTAGCAGATGAATGAGGAGCTGACATGTTAATGATCAAACGTTTTTTATTTGAATATTTGCTGATGGCAATACCAATAGGGTTCGTGCGCCAGGAGGTGAAGGGGGGGTGGCGGTCAAGGGGCCTATCATGAACCCTTCCTGAATCTCCTTCCTGAGCAGAATATCCACCGACTGCGGATCATCCCTGGCAGACAGCAGGTTGGGACATTCCAGAGACCCTACAGGCAGCGACCCAGTGTGGAACCCAACCGAGAACCCATGAACCAAATATTCAACCAGATGCGGAGATGGGTGTGATTTCAAGTAACAGGCCAGCACATCAATCTTAACCTCGGTTAGTCATTGCTTTGGATTCAGCCTGGAAGGACACATGGACTTAGCATGTGCCCTAAAGCAAAGCGAACAGACGTGGAGCAACCTGCAAGCACTGAAGCTACAAGCACCCCCATTGAAATTATTGCAGACCTGGGCCTTGCCTAGATACACAATCGGGCGACCAAGCTTATCTCTGAGGCCACGTTGTTCCGGTCTACCAGCACCCCCCGAGACCCCAGACATGGAGGGCTCGGCCTCCATGGGGCCAAGGTTGGCCATGTGCGAGGTGGAGGAGCATGTAGTGCATGAAGGTGGTACCAAGCCTGCAAAGTGCCTGCAAAAGAGCTCCGTGTCCAAGAGGCTCCAATCGGACCGAACATTGAACTGGGCCAAGGTTGCCGCTGCCTTAGCTGAAACCGATTTGTGAAAATCAAAGAACGTGAAGCCCCCGTATTTGTGGCCCAGATCAACTACCTTGTGGAGATACAAATCGAATTTCTCCCGCCGATGTGGGTATACTGAGCATATCACATCCCTGTAAATACCGAAGGCCAGGACAAACTCCGGGATGGTCAGTTTTTTGTTCAGCCTAGGGTCTCTGGCCTTCATCACTAAGGCCAAATCCCCGTAGTTATAAACCCTGTTCTCCACTACTTCTTGGGAGGCAATAAGCACATCCTTCCCATCAAGGATTTTCTTACGGAGGGCTGGGGGAACCATGTGCGCTGGGGTGATGATAGGATAAGCTGCTGTGGAGAAGAAGGGGGGACCTGGGGGCCTACCCTGTGCACTAACAGGAGCGGGAGCCTGCAATGGCAAAGAAGGAGGAGGAACCCCGTGGGCCGGACTGGCGTCCTCCAGTTTGGTCAGTCTATCGCTGATGGTCTGTAGGGAAGACAAGATAGTGTCCAAAGTCCCTTGCATATCCAATCCACTGCCCTGAGAGCTGGTACCCAGTCCAGGATCTTCCGGATGTTCTGAAAGGATCTTAAAAAGTTCAGCCTTCCTAGCCGTGGCTGGGAAAGGAATTCCCCTGTGGCGTAAGACCGCCGAGATTTTCGGAATGGTCCAGGACCCATAGGAGCCTAGAGAGGACGGATTCCGGCGACCCCTGGGGGTACCAGCTCTAACTGGGGTGCCAGGCCTAGCTGGTGTGGAAGGGGGAGAGGATCCTTCATCCAGGATGGCTCCATGAGACATGCTGTAGAAAAGAAACAAATAGAACACCAAATATCTGATTAACAAACCGTTAGAGCCCCAACACAGAACTGACTGGCTAACTAGTGCCTGACGGCGAAAAACTTGACTACCCCGTGACAAGTGAGGCCCTGCTAGTTGCCAAGCGGCAGGTGAGAGGCTCTAGCTATGATTTGGACGTGGGGCACGAGCCACTAGCGTGGTGGCGGGGAGGTTGGCCTCTCTGTGACAGTAAAGAACCAAAAAACGTGTGGCCGTGACAGATGATGCCCTAACTATAAACCCAATGAGATGGGTGAAAGCCAGGCTCTAACTATGGTTTGGCCCGAGGGGCGAAGAATCTCCGTGTTGAGATTGGGGAGTTGGCCTCGCGGGACCGGCTATATTGGAGAGGTTTAAGGCCAGCACCTAGCCCTAACAGCCAGTTCACTCACCCTGCGGGGGGGGGGGGGCTTGTCAGAGGGGACAAAAAAAAAACCACATAGCGACAGTAAATATACAGTAGGACAGAGCAAAAACAGCGACTTAGCAGCACCCATGAGGTTTGAACAAGAAAATGATACACAAAGTGGAAATATGGTAGTACAGTAGTAGTGAAAAATAGGCAGTGATGAGCGAAGCAAATGGAACTGAGTGGTACCTGATGGTGACGTACTGAAGGTGTGATGCGTGCATGATGATTGCGTGATGGAAGGGGAACCAAGATAACCGGTATTAGCATACCGAGGTGACTTATGGTGTATGTGGAGGACCAGTGGCGAAAGTAATGTAGAGACTGGCCAACAAGTGATTATGGACAACGCCGGAGTGGCGTCAGTGATGAACTAACATGAGTGGTAGTGCTGTAGTGTGAAACACATGGAAAGAACCTGCAACCTGGCAGTAGTACCTGATACCGGTATTGATGGACATGACGTAATCCTGAAGCAAATAAGGCAATCAGCAGATGGAAAATAACCAGAGGCAGCAACAATGACCCCACAAGTAACCTATCAGGGTAGTAACCCTGAGATAGCACACCATGGGTACTAGTGAGCCGGAGTAACAGTACAGTAGGCCTTAGATAACCCACCCCCCAAAATGCCCCAGATGCCATCCCCCCACCTCCTTACAGATGCCTAATGAGAACCCAGCGAATGCAATAGACTTGAAGAAATATGAGCCATGGCCTGTGACAGGCAGGCAGACCAACCCCCCCCCCTGCCCCAGCTGCCAACCCCCCCCCCCCCCACACACAAATGCCCATGCCCAGTGAACTTGGTACACCAGTTGGTGTTGATATGCCGTGGCCTGCAGAGGCAACGCAGCAGCAGCAGCAAGCCCCTCCTACCCTCCAAAGGTACCTGACCCGGTGAAGCAGCCTGCACGGCTGCATGAGCAGGAGAAGAGCAGAGGGATCCGGCTGTAGAGATGCGGCAGCGGCGTCTCGGCGTCTCGTACCCGAGACCGGAAGTTCGGCACACGAAGGCGGAAGTCCACGGCGAGCGTCAGGCGATGGACCGAAGCACTTGACAGCGTGAGCAGCAGGCCGGAGTAGGGGAGGAGCAGCGCTATAAAAGCCCGCTAGCTCCTCCCACAAATACTGGCTTGCGGCCAAACACTTACCTTTTTAGATGGTAAGGTGTTGTTTATTTCAGCAATCCAGGCTGCAAGAGTAGGAGGCATGGCCTGTATCCATCCCCGAGCCACTACCTTTCATCATACAGCACATTTACATCTAATAGGATCCATACTACCTCGCATAGGTGTGTACAGTCTATTGCATTAGAATTAGGGTATGCACCTCAAAGCTCAAACACACATGTGTGTGTCTATATACACTGCTCAAAAAAATGAAGGGATCGCTTTTTAATCAGAGTATACAGTGCCTTGCGAAAGTATACGGCCCCCTTGAACTTTGCGACCTTTTGCCACATTTCAGGCTTCAAACATAAAGATATAAAACTGTAGTTTTTTTGTGGAGAATCAACAAAAAGTGGGACACAATCATGAAGTGGAACGAAATTTATTGGATATTTCAAACTTTGTTAACAAATAAAAACTGAAA
Source organism: Pelophylax lessonae (assembly GCF_965119305.1). Taxonomy (NCBI): domain Eukaryota; kingdom Metazoa; phylum Chordata; class Amphibia; order Anura; family Ranidae; genus Pelophylax; species Pelophylax lessonae. The sequence continues at coordinate 77,356,462 of NC_138778.1, read as the reverse complement.
AAATTGGGCGTGCAAAATTATTCAGCCCCCTTAAGTTAATACTTTGTAGCGCCACCTTTTGCTGCGATTACAGCTGTAAGTCGCTTGGGGTATGTCTCTATCAGTTTTGCACATCGAGAGACTGAAATTTTTGCCCATTCCTCCTTGCAAAACAGCTCAAGCTCAGTGAGGTTGGATGGAGAGCGTTTGTGAACAGCAGTTTTCAGTTCTTTCCACAGATTCTCGATTGGATTCAGGTCTGGACTTTGACTTGGCCATTCTAACACCTGGATATGCTTATTTGTGAGCCATTCCATTTTAGATTTTGCTTTATGTTTTGGATCATTGTCTTGTTGGAAGACAAATCTCCGTCCTTGTCATGGGTCTGCCACCTAAGGGTTAACTAAGTGCAGACTAATTTCAGTAATTGGCAACAGGCTGCCTTATTTAAACACCTCAGCAGCTCTGTGTCTTTGCTGTCTGATCTGCAGCTTACCTTAAGTCCTGTTCCTGTGTTTGTATTGATTCCTGTATTGACCTGGCTTGTCTGACTTCGTTGCTATCTCCAGTCCTGACTCCGGCTTGCCTTGACTGTGCTATACCTGCTTCCTGCCTGATATCCTGCTGCCAACCCCTGCCTGTACACCGACTATTCTCTGCCTGCTGCTTGAACTGTATTTGATTACCTGTGTCTGAAACTGGCTTGTCTGACCATGCTCCAGTCTTTGCCCATCCAGCTCCTTCCAGTGCCTGGAGACGCTGTCCTGCATCTGCTGTGCATCCGCACCTCTGTACCTGCTTCTTCCTGCTGCTCAGCAATCCAGCCGTGTTCAGTGACTTATCAGCTACTCTTCTCAACTGCCAACAGAAGACCAGCGCAGGCACTCTTACCTCACTGCGCTCTCGCATCCACTGTTGCAACTCCAGGGGTGCCTGAGCCAGGGCTGTATGAGAGGTCTCCCTCTGCACGTCAGGCTCTGCTAAAAGGTACGTGACAGTATCAGACAGCCATGTCTGAGCCTGCAAGAGGGACCTCTCCAATGGATGAGATCTGTCAACATCTCGCAGCCCTCAACCAAGCCATCAAGTCCCTGCAGGAAGGCTACATCCAGCTGGAGGAACATGTGCAGTTTTAGCCACCTCTGCAGCACCTACTACCGCACCCTCTGTGATAATGCTACCACCTGAACCCAGGGTTCCTACACCTGAAAGGTTCTCGGGGGATCGAAGCAAATTCAGGGCATTTCGCAATGCATGCCAGTTATACTTCGCCCTGCAACCCCGGACTTTCTTTCTGGAATCCACTAAAGTAGGATTCATTATTTCCTTACTTCAAGGGGAACCCCAAACCTGGGCCCACCGGCTGCTCAAGGAAAATATTGCTCAGATTCATGCTATGTCATCTTTCTTTGACGCAATGGCCCAGCTGTACGATGACCCCCAACGAACTGTCACGGCGGAGGCTGCTCTCCACGCGCTCCAGCAACTCCGCAGAGCGGCTGAGGACTATGTCACGAACTTTAGACGCTGGAGCACGGATACACAATGGAACGACGCAGCTCTGCGACACCAGTTCCGCCTTGGATTATCGGAAGGTCTTAAAGATGAGTTAGCCCGGGTTGGAGTACCTAATACCTTGGAGGGCCTTATCACCCTGGCTATCCAGATTGACCGTCGGCTCCGCGAGCGTCGGTCAGAAAGATCTTCCCAGCAGTTTCTTCCTACATGGATGATGCCTAGAGCTCCAGTTCCTGCTCATCCTATGTTTACCACTTCAGCTCCAGCCAGTTCAAGCTCTATTAACCCTGCATCAGATGTCCCTGAACCCAAGCAACTTGGGTTAATGCGCCCTGCGCTGTCTCCTGAAGAGCGACAACGCCGCAGACTAGGCAACCTATGTCTTCACTGCGGAGAAGCCGGCCACTATGTGCGGACCTGTCCCATTAAGATGCGCAAGTGTCCACCTGTCTTCCCTGCTAACCTGTCAACTTTATCTGCTAATGCAACTCACCTAGCTCTCCCACTCTCGTTCCAGCTTCCAGAAGGAACTATCTCAGTTAACGCCATTATTGACTCTGGAGCATGCAGTTGTTTCATTGACTTAAACTTTGCCACTCTGCATCGAATTCCTCTGCGACCCAAGACTCAAGGACTTTCTGTCTACCTGGCAGATGGCTCATGTATTAGATCAGGACTAGTTACTCAGGAAACACCTCCATTACCCGTGATTACTCCTACTAAACATAAGGAGTTATTGAGCCTGGATGCCGTCTCTTCTGCATTATTTCCCATCATCTTGGGCCTACCTTGGCTTCAAGCCCATACCGTAACCCTCAGATTAGAAACATATAACAGGCGCATAGCCACATATTTAAAACCATAAGTCCATAAAAGTCCATATGCTGTCCAATAAGTGTGGGTAGATAAGTGAAATAAATTAGGACGGGGGGGGGGAAGGAGGGGGAGGGGGGCGCTTGAAAAGTCCAGCAATTAAGGCAGCCGTCCAGAACCAGTAAGCCAAAGGTTCTCCAAACTGAATGCAAAAAAGAGAAAAAGAAAGAGGCGCCTCTAAGTGCAGACTAAAAACGATACATTTATTCCATTAAAATATGCACTCACCTAATAGTGTGTAAAAACGTGTATCAGAAATCCTCCTGGGGAATTCCAAGATGGATCCGGTAGAAGAAAGGGTCATCCAGTCCGTGCTGCCAGCTATAGGGAGCCGGTCTCCTCTTCACCGCAGCCTGCAGTAAGCGGCGAAGCTGGAGCGGAAGCGTCCGTGGGTTGAAAGCGAGGCTTGGTCAGCAGGAACTTGTGGATGACGTCACTGGATTGCGACGCGTTTCCGAGCGTACGTGCTGCCGTTGGGCAGGCAGCCGCGCTCCTTCATCAAAGCACCAGGCAGCACGTACGCTCGGAAACGCGTCGCAATCCAGTGACGTCATCCACAAGTTCCCGCTGACCAAGCCTCGCTTTCAACCCACGGACCGGCTCCCTATAGCTGGCAGCACGGACTGGATGACCCTTTCTTCTACCGGATCCATCTTGGAATTCCCCAGGAGGATTTCTGATACACGTTTTTACACACTATTATGTGAGTGCATATTTTAATGGAATAAATGTATCGTTTTTAGTCTGCACTTAGAGACGCCTCTTTCTTTTTCTCTTTTTTGTAACCCTCAGATTGATTGGAGTTTCGGAGAGGTCAGTTTCCAATCACACTACTGTCAAAAACACTGCTTTTCTGAATTCCCTGACGCCTCATTAACTCTGTTATGCACGTACCCTGAACCTGAAATACACCAGTTGGTGCCTGAGGCCTATCATGGGTTTGTCGATGTTTTCAGCAAAAAGGGGGCTGACACTCTCCCTCCACATCGACCATATGACTAACCGATTGAACTATTTCCCGGGGCCGAGATCCCCTTCGGGCGAATATTTCCACTCTCTGAACGTGAGCAAGAGGCCTTAAAGGAATATGTTGATGAAAATCTAAAGAAGGGATTCATCCGCCCATCTACTTCTCCTGCAGGGGCGGGAATATTCTTTGTTACTAAGAAAGACCAATCTCTGCGACCATGTGTGGATTACCGGGAATTAAATAAAATCACGGTTAAGAACCGCTATCCCCTTCCCCTCATGCCTGAATTATTCCAGAGATTAAGGTCCGTGACCATTTTAATCCGAGTTGGACTTGCGAGGGGCCTGTAACTTGGTCCGTATCAGGATATGAATGGAAGACAGCCTTTTGTACCAGATTCGGCCACTTCGAATATCTGGTCATGCCCTTCGGCTTGTGCAAAGCTCCTGCCACCTTCCAGCACCTTATAAATTATGTGTTCAGAGACTTTCTGGATATCTTTGTAGTTGTGTACTTAGATGACATCTTGATTTTTAATACGTCCCTTGACCTGCACCGAAGACATGTCAACCACGTTTTGGGCCGGCTCCGCCAACATGGACTGTACGCTAAACCTGAGAAATGTGAATTCGAGCAGCAGAGCATCCAGTTCTTAGGGTTGGTGATTTCCACAGCAGGAATTAAGATGGACCCCCAAAAGGTTTCTGCTATATTGGACTGGCCTGCACCTACAGATAAGAAGGGGATACAGCGTTTTGTGGGGTTCGCAAACTTTTACCGGAGATTCATTAAAGGCTTCTCTGCTATCATTACCCCAATCACGCAACTGACCAAACGGGCTCAAGACGCCTTCGAAACTTTAAAGATATTATTCACTTCAGCCACTATTCTCAGCCACCCTGATCCATCGCTTCCCTACATACTTGAAGTGGATGCCTCTGAAACAGCAGTAGGGGCAGTTGTTTCACAACGTAAGGGTCTTAAAGATTTAATGCATCCTGTAGCCTTCTTTTCACGCAAACTGACCCCAGCGGAAAAGAGCTATGATGTAGGGGATCGAGAACTACTAGCCATCAAAACAGCTTTGGAGGAATGGAGGTACCTGTTGGAAGGCTCAGCACATCCCATATTAATATATACGGATCACAAAAATTTGGAGTACTTGAGGTCTGCTAAGCGTCTAAAGCCACGTCAAGCTCGATGGGCACTGTTCTTTTCTAGGTTTTCTTTCCATATAACCTACCGACCAGGATCAAAGAATATTAAGCCAGATGCCTTATCCCGTATGTATGATGACTCCAAGGAATCAGTAACCCCAGATACCATCTTGCCCGAAGGTAATTTCCTGATGATACAATCTGACCTACTCTCACAGATCAAACTAGCCTCCGTGGGCAACTCTGGCCCCGCCGGAATCACTTTGTCCTCTAAGGAAGGGTTGTTGTGGCGGGAAGACCGGATTTTTGTGCCAGAAATTTAACGGGTGAATGTTTTAAAGCTACTTCACGATCACCCATTGGCAGGCCATTTTGGCATCCATAAGACTCGATTTGGTACGACGTACCTTCTGGTAGCCAGATCTGGAAAAGTTCTGCAAGAGATACATGAGCTCATGTTCTGTCTGTATCCAAAGCAAGACTGCAAGAAGCAGGGCTTGGGATTTACTCAAGCCTTTGCCTGTCCCTGACAGGCCATGGAAAATGATCTCTATGGATTTTGTAGTAGAACTTCCACCTTCTGAAGGTTGCACAGGTATCTTTGTAGTGGTCGATCGGTTATCTAAGATGGCCCATTTTCTGCCCTTAAAAATACACCATCTGCCTTGGAAACAGCCCGAGTATTTATTAAAGAGATTGTTAGGTTGCACGGAATCCCTGCAAACATCGTGTCTGATCGAGGTGTGCAGTTCACATCACGTTTCTGGAGGGCCTTATGTGGGGTCCTGAAGATTGAATTATCCCTTTCCTTAGCTTATCACCCTCAAACTAATGGGCAAACGGAAAGGACTAACCAGACACTCGAACAGTACATTCGATGTTTCACTTCCTTCGTTCAGGACGACTGGGTGTCTTTATTACCATTAGCAGAATTTGCTTATAATAATGCCAGTCACTCAGTTACAGGACAATCACCATTTTATGCCAATTATGGTTTTCATTTGTCTTTTTTGCCTGATTTTATTCTAGAATCTACAGTTCCACCTGTCCAGAGCACAGTGGACTTCCTCAAACGCAATAACCAAGTACTACAAGAAGCAGTAACAAACGCACAGGCAGACAACAAGAGAGCATTTGACAAGAAAATAAGAGGGGAACTAAGTTTTCAGTTGGGCGATCAAGCATGGCTATCTACAGCAAACCTCAGATTGGCATGTCCTTTGAAGAAACGTGCACCTAAGTTTATAGGTTCGTTCCCGGTGAAGAGGAAATTGAATGAGGTATCGTATGAACTATCCTTACCTGACTCGTTTAAAATTCACCCCGTATTTCATGTGTCACTCCTGAAACCTGCAACACCAGATCCCTTTCCTAATAGGGGGGTGGGCCCACCTGAACCAGTGTTGGTTGATGGAGAAGAGGAATATGAGGTGGAAGCAGTGTTAGACTGCAGAAGGAGGAGGAACTAATTGCAGTATCTAAATAAATGGAGAGGTTATGGTCCGGAGGAGAACTCTTGGGAACCAGAATGTAATGTCCATGCCAGAGAGATAGTTTGTGCCTCCATGCTCATCCAGAAAGAAAACCAGCTAGGCATCCGGAGGCTGCCCGTTGGGAGGGGGCAATGTCATGGGTCTGCCACCTAAGGGTTAACTAAGTGCAGACTAATTTCAGTAATTGGCAACAGGCTGCCTTATTTAAACACCTCAGCAGCACTGTGTCTTTGCTGTCTGATCTGCAGCTTACCTTGAGTCCTGTTCCTGTGTTTGTATTGATTCCTGTATTGACCTGGCTTGTCTGACTTCATTGCTATCTCCAGTCCTGACCCCGGCTTGTCTGCTATACCTGCTTCCTGCCTGATATCCTGCTACCAACCCCTGCCTGTACACTGACTATTCTCTGCCTGCTGCTTGAACTGTATTTGATTACCTGTGTCTGAAACTGGCTTGTCTGACCCTGCTCCAGTCTTTGCCCATCCAGCTCCTTCCAGTGCCTGGAGACGCTGTCCTGCATCTGCTGTGCATCCGCTGTGCATCCGCACCTCTGCACCTGCCTCTTCCTGCTGCTCAGCAATCCAGCCGTGTTCAGTGACTTATCAGCTACTCTTCTCAACTGCCAACAGAAGACCAGCGCAGGCACTCTTACCTCACTGCGCTCTCGCATCCACTGTTGCAACTCCAGGGGTGCCTGAGCCAGGGCTGAACGAGAGGTCTCCCTCTGCACGTCAGGCTCTGCTACAAGGTACGTGACAGTCCCAGTCTCAGGTCTTTTGCAGACTCCATCAGGTTTTCTTACAGAATGGGCCTGTATTTGGCTCCATCCATCTTCCCATCAATTTTAACCATCTTCCCTGTCCCTGCTGAAGAAAAGCAGGCCCAAACCATGATGCTGCCACCACCATGTTTGACAGTGGAGATGGTGTGTTCAGGGTGATGAGCTGTGTTGCTTTTACCCCAAACATAACGTTTTGCATTGTTGCCAAAAAGTTAGATTTTGGTTTCATCTGACCAGAGCACCTTCTTCCACATGTTTGGTGTGTCTCCCAGGTGGCTTTTGGCAAACTTTAAACGACACTTTTATGGATATCTTTAAGAAATGGCTTTCCTCTTGCCACTCTTCCATAAAGGCCAGATTTGTGCAGTATACGACTGATTGTTGTCCTACGGACAGAGTCTCCCACCTCAGCTGTAGATCTCTGCAGTTCATCCAGAGTGATCATGGGCCTCTTGGCTGCATCTCTGATTAGTCTTCTCCTTGTATGAGCTGAAAGTTTAGAGGGACGGCCAGGTCTTTGTAGATTTGCAGTTGTCTGATACTCCTTCCATTTCAATATTATCGCTTGCACAGTGCTCATTGGGACGTTTAAAGCTTGGGAAATCTTTTTGTATCCAAATTCGGCTTTAAACTTCTCCACAACAGTATCTCGGACCTGCCTGGTGTGTTCCTTGTTCTTCATGATGCGCTTTAAACGGACCTCTGAGACTATCACAGTGCAGGTGCATTGATACGGAGACTTGATTACACACAGGTGGATTCTATTTATCATCATTAGTCATTTAGGTCAACATTGGATCATTCAGAGATCCTCACTGAACTTCTGGAGAGAGTTTGCTGCACTGAAAGTAAAAGGGCTGAATAATTTTGCACGCCCAATTTTTCAGTTTTTTATTTGTTAACAAAGTTTGAAATATCCAATAAATTTCATTCCACTTCATGATTGTGTCCCACTTGTTGTTGATTCTTCACAAAAAATTACAGTTTTATATCTTTGTGTTTGAAGCCTGAAATGTGGCAAAAGGTCGCAAAGTTCAAGGGGGCCGAATACTTTCGCAAGGCACTGTATAATGTGTAATGGTATTAAATGATAAAGGATGGCAATAGCTATTTTAAAATATACCAGCTAACTATGTGTAGCAGACCATAGCTATAAACTGGTGGGGATTAATCATAAAAATGGGAAAAAATTTATTTAGGAGAAATAATAATAGGAGAATAATTATATAAAATAAATAGACTATAAATCAAAAATAATAACTACAGAAAAAATAATAAAAATACATTTAAATTAATTAAAATATAATAAATAATAATAAATAAAAATAAATAATAAAAAATTTGAAAAAAATAAAGAAAGAATAACAGAAATAGAATTAAAGTAAAAATAAAAATAAGAATAGAAATAGAGATAACTAAATAAAAATAAAATAGAATGTAAAAGAAAGAATAATAAATAAAAAAATAAATAAAATGAAATTAGTTGAAAATAAATAAAAATAAAAAAATATATATGTAATATAAGTGAAACATAATGATAAATGTCAGAGATTTGTATATATAAATAGTGACACTATGAGAAATGGAATATAAGTGAATTAATTAAAATATAAGTTATACATAAAATAATTAAAATATACATGGCAATATACTCCTGTATATCCATATATATCCGTATAAGCATGTGAACCTGTATACAACCATGTATGCCTGAAGGATGTATAGCCTATGAGTGTTAGACCTCACCATTCACAGTATAGTGGCAATCTCAATGCCCTCATTGAGGCCACCAGGTGAAAGGGAATCCATGGAATATATCCAATATGTCTCCCTGGCACATCATTTCTTATAACGTTCAGCTGCTGTGAGAGTTTTTGGTATCTGTTCAATTACCCACACAGTTAGACCTGTAGTAGATCCCTGGTGAGCCTCAGCAAAATGTCGAGGGACACTCCGCTTGTGTTTGCCAAGTTCTATAGAACGTCTATGTTCTCCAAAATGTTGGCGGATTGGACGGATGGTGCGGCCCACATAAACTTGACCGCATGGACAGGACAGGCCATATATGACAAAATCTGATGAGCAGTTAAAAAATTCACCCAAAAGAAAACTTTTACCTTTCGTTTGAAAGGAGGTTTGGCCGTGTTGCACAAACGAACACATTTTGCATAATAGTTTCCGACATTGAAACATTCCTTTGAGGGGAATGAGAATCGGTACAGAAGTAGTCGGAGTAAATGATTTTATTTTACTAGGGGCCACTTTATTTTTCAAATTTTAAGGCCTTTCGATAAGTCACCCTGGGTCTTTCTGGTATTATGGTTTTTAGGTTAGGGTCTTCCCATAAGATGTTCCAATGTCTGGCCAGAATTTTTTCCATTTTTTATGTTGAAAGTGGTAAGTGGTGGTAAATCTAAGGGTCTGATCTAATTAAGATTGGCTCTTTTTTGGAGGTTTTTTTAGCTTTGTACAATTCAACCTTCATTGACCAAGGGTTCTGGATATGCTTTGTCCAGAAATTTGTTTTTCATGACAGTACCTTGGTCAATGTAGTCCGACTGCAAAGTACAATTTTGATTGAGTCAGCAAAACTGTCCCTTGGGAATATTTGTAATCCATTTGGAAAAATGGCAGCTTTCAAAATGAAGAAAGGAGTTGCCAGCTGTCGGTTTGGTATAGTTTCAAGCACAGATTTTCTCTCCAAGATGATACAACTCCAGATCCAAAAAAGCCAACGAATCAGTACCTGATACTGAGGTGAAAGAGAGCCCATAAGGGTTCTGGTTACAATGACAGACAAAATCGTCAATGAGATCTAGGGGTCCATCCCATATGACGATGATGTCGTCTATGTACCTGCCGAAAAACACTATATTGGCCAGAAAGGGGTTGCATTTCCATATGTGATTATGTTCCCAATACCCCATTGCCACATTGGCATATGAGGGCGCAAAATTTGCGCCCATCGCGGTGCCTTGAAGTTGTAGATAGAATTGTCTGTCAAATTCAAAATAATTATGAGTCAAACAGAAGGCAGTGGCCTCTAGGATAAAGGCTGACTGTCTGGCATTGGTTAGTGAGTCTTGGGCGAGAAAAAATTCCAACACCCTCAGCCCAAATTCATGGGGAATGGAGGTGTATAAGGAATTCACATCCAGGGAAAGCCAAGTATATGAGCTCTCCCAAGAGTGCAGCCGTACTGGGTGAGAAGATGGCCAAAAAGTTAGAGGGGCTTTTAAACTAGGTGATTGGGGGGAGGGTACAGATGTAGAATTAGCCAGTGGAAAGCAAGTTTCAGAGGGCAGAAATGGGGGCATTAGCGGTAGGGTGTTCGGAGCTCCTATACCCAGGTTGGGTATGGGGAAAAATCAAGAGAGCAGCCTAAAAACATCAAATGAGGATATATGTAACCGGTCAAAATTAAGAGGTTTGTATACCAATGCCAGAAGCCTGGCCAACAAGATGGGAGAGCTGGAGCTGCTGATGTTTGAGGAGGACATAGATTTTGTGGGGATAACTGAGACTTGGTTTGACAGCTCCCATGACTGGATGGCGACCATTCAGGGGTATTCCCTTTATCACAGAGATAGAGAAGGTAAAAAAGGGGGAGGGGTATGTCTGTATATTAAGAACAGTGTACAGGTAAATATGAGGGATGATATTAATAATGGAGCTAAGGACGAGGCAGAATCCCTATGGGTAGAGCTTCAAAGGGAAGGCACGGTGGGGAAGGTAATATTGGGCGTATGCTATAGGCCCCCCAACCAGAGGGAGGAGGGGGAGGCGGACCTCATTATACAGATAGGATTGGCAGCAAGGATGGGAAATGTCATTATAATGGGGGACTTTAATTATCCTGATAAAGACTGGGCAGAAGGAACCGCACACTCAGCCAAGGCTAGGCAGTTCCTAAATGTTTTGCAGGATAACTTCATGGGTCAGATGGTAAATGCACCGACAAGAAACAATGCGGTACTTGACCTACTGATTACCAACAATACAGACCTGCTCACGGATATAGAAATACGGGGCAACTTAGGAAACAGTGACCATAGGTCAATAAGTTTCAGTATTAATTACAGTTATAGGAAGCAGAGGGGTAATATAAGGACACTGAATTTCAAAAGAGCAAATTTCCCAAAACTGCGCTCGCTGCTAGAAAATATCAATTGGGATAGAACCCTGCGACGGAGGAAAAATGGGAGTGCTTCAAGAGCATACTTAACAAGGGGATTGACCAGTGCATTCCAAAGGGTAATAAATTTAAAAGAGCAAAACTAAACCCTGGGTGGCTAAACTCCAACATAAAAATGCATATTAGTGCTAAAGAAAAGGCCTTCAAAAAATACAAGACTGAGGGGTCATTGGCAGCATTTAAGCATTACAAAGAGTGTAATAAGAAATGTAAAGATGAAATCAGGGCGGCTAAAATAGAGCACGAGAGACATATAGCGGAGGAGAGTAAAAAGAACCCCAAGAAGTTCTTTAAGTATATAAACAGTAAGTAAGCGAGGCCAGAACACATTGGCCCCATAAAAGACGACAAAGGAAATATGGCCACTGAGGACAGAGAAAAGGCGGAAGTGTTAAATAATTTCTTCTCTTCAGTCTTCACAAAAGAATCGGGGGCTACACTAACCCAGCTTGTAAGGCCGAACTAAACAACACACCTCAGGAAGTGCCGCCATGGCTAACAGAAGATAGACTTAAAACTAAACTAGAGAAACTTAACATAAATAAATCACCGGGACCGGATGGCTTACACTCGAGGGTTCTTAAAGAGCTCCGCCAGGTGATTGCCAGACCATTATTCTTGATCTTTAAGGATAGTTTACAGACGGGTATGGTGCCAGCTGATTGGAAAAAAGCCAAAGTGGTACCAATATTTAAAAAGGGGCCGAGGTGTATCCCGGGTAACTATAGGCCGGTCAGCCTAACATCTGTAGTCTGCAAGATTTTGGAGGGGATGTTAAGGGACCACATACAAGACTTTAGTAATGAAAATGGTATTATTAGTAGTAATCAGCATGGATTCATGAAAAATCGTTCTTGCCAAACCAATCTATTAAGCTTCTATGATGAAGTGAGCTGCCACCTAGATGAAGGTAAGCCTGTGGATGTGGTGTATCTGGACTTTGCAAAGGCTTTTGACACCGTTCCCCACAAACGCTTACTGTACAAACTAAGGAAGGTAGGTATGGATCATAAGGTGAGTACCTGGATAGAGAACTGGCTCCAGGGGAGAGTCCAGAGGGTGGTGATTAATGGGGAGTACTCTGATTGGGCGGGTGTGGAAAGTGGGGTCCCCCAGGGTTCTGTCCTGGGACCAATCCTGTTTAATTTATTCATAAATGATCTAGAGGAGGGGATATCTAGTACAATCTCAGTATTTGCAGATGATACTAAATTAGGCATGCCAATATCTTCTATGCAGGATGTGGAAATCTTGCAAGCAGACCTGAACAAAATAACGGGGTGGGCAACTACAAGGCAGATGAGATTTAATGTGGAAAAATGTAAAGTAATGCACTTGGGGGCCAGTAACCAGAAAGCAAGCTACTCACTAGGGGGGGAACCTCTGGGTGAGTCTAGGATGGAAAGGGACCTGGGGGTACTGGTAGACAACAGGCTTGGAAGTGGCATGCAATGCCAAGCCGCTGCAAGCAAAGCCAACAGAATACTGGGTTGTATAAAAAAGGGGATTCACTCCAGAAATAAAGAGATTATTCTTCCACTCTACAAAACTCTGGTCCGGCCACATCTGGAGTATGCTGTCCAGTTCTGGGCACCGGTCCTCAGGAAGGATGTGCTGGAACTGGAGAAAGTCCAGAGAAGGGCAACAAAAATAATTAGGGGAATGGAGGACATCAGCTATGAGGAAAGACTACAAGCACTGAACTTATTCTCTCTGGAGAAGAGACGATTGAGGGGGGATATGATATCAATGTACAAATACTGTACTGGCGACCCTAGCATAAGGAACAAACTATTCAGAGTAAGGGAATACAATAAGACACGTGGCCACTCACTAAAACTTGAGGAAAGGCGGTTTAACCTTAAAGTGCGTAAGGGGTTCTTCACTGTAAGAGCGGTAAGGATGTGGAATTCTCTTCCGCAAGCAGTCGTATCAGCGGGGAGCCTTGATAGTTTCAAAAAACTATTGGATGGACACCTTAAAGACCACAACATACAGGGGTATACAATGTACGGTTAAAAGCAAACACACACACACATCATAGGTTGAACTGGATGGACTTGTGTCTTTTTTCAGCCTCACTAACTAAACTAAACTAAACTAATTTATTCATAAATGATCTAGAGGAGGGGATATCTAGTACAATCTCAGTATTTGCGGATGATACTAAACTAAGCATGCCAATATCTTCTGGGCAGGATGTGGAAACCTTACAAGCGGACCTGAACAAAATAACAGGGTGGGCAACTACATGGCAGATGAGGTTTAATGTTGAAAAATGTAAAGTAATGCACTTGGGGGCCAGAAACCAGAAAGCAAGCTACTCACTAGGGGGGGAACCTCTGGGTGAGTCTAGGATGGAAAAAGACTTGGGGGTACTGGTAGACAACAGGCTTGGCAGTGGCATGCAATGCCAAGCTGCTGCAAGCAAAGCCAACAGAATACTGGGATGTTTAAAAAAGGGGATTCACTCCAGAAATAAAGAGATTATTCTCCCACTCTACAAGACTCTGGTCCGGCCACATCTGGAGTATGCTGTCCAGTTCTGGGCACCGTTCCTCAGGAAGGATGTACTGGAATTGGAAAGAGTCCAGAGAAGGGCAACAAAAATAATTAGGGGAATGGAGGACATCAGCTATGAGGAAAGACTACAAGCACTGAACCTATTCTCTCTGGAGAAGAGACGATTAAGAGGGGATATGATGTCAATGTACAAATACTGTACTGGCGACCCTAGCATAAGGAACAAACTATTCAGAGTAAGGGAATACAATAAGACACGTGGCCACTCACTAAAACTAGAGGAAAGGCGGTTTAACCTTAAAATGCGTAAAGGGGTTCTTCACTGTAAGAGCGGTAAGGATGTGGAATTCTCTTCCACAAGCAGTCGTATCAGCAGGAAGCATTGATAGTTTCAAAAAACTATTAGATGAGCACCTTAGAGACCACAACATACAGGGGTATACAATGTACGGTTAACAGCAAACACACACACACATCATAGGTTGAACTGGATGGACTGATGTCTTTTTTCAACCTCACTAACTATGTAACTATGTAGTAGGGGGCAAGGAGTTCTAACAGATGCTGACTGTCCCTAATGTAGGACTGAAGTTGATGTACTAATGGTTGTAGATACTGGTCAATATATTGGCTGAACCCGGACGTGATACTTTCCATGGCCACCACAATAGGTCTACCTGGAGGGTTGTTAAGCCTCTTATGGACTTTGGTCAGATGATAAAAGTATGGTGTGGAATAAAATTCTCTACGGCAGAATTTGGCCTCTGTCTTGTTGATAATTCCATTATCAAGCGTGGACATAATAAGTTTATCCGCTTCTGAGGAAAACTCCGTAATTGGGTCTTTAGATAATTTTTTGTATATGGTGGGATCTGACAATAATCTATTGGCTTCTTCCACATACTCGGTGCGGTCTTGTAATACAATGCCGCCACCTCTATCGGCAGATTTAATAATGAGATCAGTGTTTTTGGTAAGCTTGAGAAGTGCTTGATGTTCTAATTTGGATAAATTGTGTCTATGGGGTTTGATGGATGTGGGGTGTTTACACAATTTTTCGAATTCGGCAAAAACAACCCTATAAAAGCTTTCTAGATACGGGCCTTTAGCATGAGCTGGAAAAAATATTGATTTGGGTCTAAGGGAGGAGTGTACTACTGGTGGAGAGGTTGCCAGATGTTGGGTGAACAGACTCAGCGATTCATCCTCAGGAGAAAAAGAGTCTAGAATGTCATTAAGGTCACCTTCATATTAAAAAATTGGAGAGGAGGGAATGGGAGGTGAAACTACGGTGGCGGTATTGTGATCTTGAAATATCTTTTCAGAGTAAGATTTCTGATGTGTCTATTAAGATCCTTAAAAAGTATAAAAGGATTAGGTTTGTTGGTGGGAGCAAAGTTTAAACCCCGGCTCAGTAATGAGGTTTCTACTTCTGATAGTGCATATGAGGAAAGATTATAGATCTTTACAGTTTGCGAGACTTGTGGAGTTTTTTTGGGGTGGTTTCATCCTCCGCGACATCCTCTTTTTCGTGCTTTCTTTTTTTGTGATGAAAAAGGGAGCGAGGAGGACTGACCACTAAAAAATGAGGGTTGTCAGGATGGGTAGAGTCTGTAGTGGGTGAAGTGTTGGACCTCACAGGAATGGATTTGGGGACAACAGCAATGGCAACATTGGGAAGAGACAAGGATGTGCTATTGTCACATAAAGATAAGGTCTGGCTATTGGCTGGACAGAGGGAGAGTGAACCAGATATATCCAGGGATATGGTGTTGGTGGGACCAGACTCTGGAACAGATGATGTTCTAAGAGCAGTGATGTTGGAACTAGAGTCAATGCTAGTGGATTTGGTAAGAACCTTATTAATAGAAGATGTGGTTTTTAAATGTAGAGGGCGTCTATTGTAAAATTAATAAAGGTCAGCAAGAGCTTTATTGTCATGTCCATGGTGTCTATTCAGTTTAGTTTTTTTATTGATATTTTGTATTTATTCTTATTAGTATTATATTGATTATTATGAGTAGGCCAGGATAAGCTCATGAGTGGTACGATCTGGTTCATATTGGCATGAGGCAGCATAGCAGTAGGTGATCCCTGAAATGTCCTGGATTTCTTTTTCCACGTATATTTTAATTCTTTTATGTATAACTTATATATTAATTAATTCACTTATATTCCATTTCTCATAGTGTCACTATTTATATATACAAATCTCTGACATTTATCATTATTATCTCTCACTTATATTACATATATACATATATATATATTTTTTTTTTATTTATTTTCAACTAATTTCATTTTATTTTTATTTTATTTATTATTCTTTCTTTTACATTCTATTTTATTTTTATTTATCTCTATTTCTATTTTTATTCTTATTTTTATTTTAACTTTAATTCTATTTCTGTTATTTTTTTCTTTATTTTTTTCCCAATTTTTTCTTATTTTATCTTATTATTTGTTTGTATTTAATATTATTTATTATATTTTAATTAATTTAAATTTATTTTTAATATTTTTTCTGTAGTTATTATTTTTGATTTATAGTCTATTTATTTCATATAATTATTCTCCTATTATTATCTTATTATTTCTCCTAAATTATTTTTTTTTCCATTTTTATGATTAATCCCCACCAGTTTATAGCTATGGTCTGCTACACATAGTTAGCTGGTATATTTTAAAATAGCTATTGCCATCCTTTACCATTTAATACCATTACACATTATATATATATATATATATATATATATATATATATATATATATATATATATATATAATTATTGGTATTCTACTCTTTTAATCTTGTTATTTTATCAGATTGTAAAGCTGAGGATTAACTTAGTTGTAATATCCTGACTTTTTACCGTATATAATGCCTATTAGCATATCTGCACAGATTACTGAATAGACATGTTTCCCCTTTCTCCGGTTCATTTGCATTCCCCCGCCTACTCCATTATTTAAATGTACACCATTGCCACTTGTGACTTGTGAAGAAGGAGCGCGGCTGCCCTCCCCCAGGCAGCACGCACGCTCGGAAATGCGTCGCATGCAGATGACGTCATTCTTATCTGACTATCTACCAAGCCTCGCTGTCAGCTACCACACCGAGCATGCTTCCTGTTATCAACTCTGCCGTACGTGCCGGCCACGGCGAGGGGATCTCAGCTCCAGCGGGATGGATGTCCAGGATGTCTAGGACTGGATGATGATCTCTTACATACATTAGAACCTTGTCTAATGGGCCTACAGATGTGAGTGTATAATTTTATTCATTAAACTTGTCATATAAAGTCTACACTTAGAGGCGCCCCTTATCTTTCTTTGTTTTTAGCCCTGTGGAACCCCTGGCTTTGGTTTCTGGATGGCTGCCCTATATGGTGGACTTTCTCTTTCCCTGTGCCACTAATGACTTTTTTACTCCTATTGACTCAGGTCTAATATGTGACTAATGCGCCTGTTACCATTTTGCATTTCTGGAGTTAAATGAAAGAATGTCCTCACGGCTTAGAAGAGAAATACATCCTCCAAAAAGACTTACTGATGCCCTGGGGAAAAGTTCAGAAGAACGTATTGTTAAGTTGAAATAACGGACATCTACGCCAATCAGGTTTGCATTCGTCTCCATATGTTTACTCAGAATATACACCATACAGCCGTACAACGGTTCACACCATCCTTTAACGAATGTGTGACCCAGATTACATTTTGGTTACAGCTTTTATAGTACATAAACGGGCACAAGCCCAAGTTACAGATTACACAAAGTTTTCACAATATTACACAAGATTTCACAATACAGTCTAATTACACATGCGGTCATCTTGACCGAGACAATGACGTCGAGTGAAAGGTTAGTCTGACAATTAAAAATGATTGATTGGGGGCTTTTTACATTTTACGGTAATAACGGGCTTTTTTTCATAAACATCTCTTTCCGGGAATCTTATCATATCTTTGGCAGAACATTTCCTACCATCTGGAACACAACTGGGACACAGCTATATGTGACAATATATTTCACAGAAGAATACAAACTAGAATTCTCAAACATTAATAAGAATATATTCTTTAGTATATTAAAAGGGAACTCTTTTACTATATAACGATATATAACAATATATTCTTCATATATTTTCATATATTGACAGTCCCTCCTGTGTTTAGAACTCTTTGGTATTCATCTAATTTGAATTCCAAACTTCTTCTGTGTCGTTACGTTGTACTCCAGGTATGCAGGCAACCATTTGAAAGCAGTTTTCACTCGAGACCTTGTGGGCTCAAAAGAACCAGTATTAGTACAATCATCACAAGTATTTTGAGTCATTTTCAAGCAGCATTTGCATAGCATTGGTACACATTTGATTATGAGGAGTATCAACACTAAAATTACAACCATATACAGGATACCATGCAATATACCTGCGAACCACCCTCCAATACCAGTAAACCAGTTGACAGGATTTAGCCAAGAAAGCCAGCTTTCCCAGCTACCTTCAATCCAAGCGGTTTCGGTATGTTCCTTACGAAAATAAAGCTTTAATTGCTGCGCCCTTTCTACATGTGAAATTATGGGATCTTCAGCTTTCGTATCATTTCCTATATAATTGCAGCATGAGGTACCCACTACGGTACACATTCCTCCCTGACTAGCAGTAAGGTAATCCAACACCAGCCGGTGTTGCAAAACCTCTAATTCAGTGGCCAAATATAAAATTCCTGTCATAAAAAGCAGTTATGTGAAACCATTAAATCAGCTAAATCTATAATAAAACTGAAAGCCTTTTTAATACAACATCTATTCACCCAAGGTATAGAAAATATTGGTCTTATCTCTCTATCATGGGACTCAATATCAGTATCATCATCATCTCTTTCTGGGCCTATATTTTGAGTTGGGATAGGTGGTGGTATTTCGAAATTAGTCTCTTCTTCAGGGGACATACTAAAACATTTAATGTGAAAATGGCTTAATGTAGCTTAATGTGTAATAAAGTGCCTAAACCATAACCAATTGCCCTGAAACTTTGCACAGACTAAGTTTTTAACTGTTCTAATATATCCTAGAAGTTTCATGTAGTTTGGTCTTCCAGGAGGCAAACTGGGGACATTAAGCTTGTTTTTTGGGGAGCTTAATGTGGCTTAACGTACAAAAAAGAGCTTAGATGTTAACCAATTTCCCCCAAACTTCACACAATAGAAGACTCTATTGATGCTAAGATAGTCTGAAAAATTTAGCTCATTTGGTAAATCACACCAAAAGTTATTCACATTAAGCTATTTTTGTACAATACTAAAACGTTTAATGTCCTTAGCTTAATGTGAAAAGAGCTTAATGTACCAAAATGTGCCTAAACCTCAACCAATTGTCTTGAAACTTTGCACAGCCCAAGTTCTGTACTTCCCAAAGCTATCCTGGAGGTTTCATCGATTTTGGTCTCCCACGTGGAAAACTGGGGACATTAAGCTCTTTTTTTGGGGAGCTTAATATGGCTTAACGTACAAAAAAGAGCTTAGATGTGAACCAATTTCCCCCAAACTTAGCACAATGGAAGAGTTTATCAATTCCAACATATTCTGAAAATTTCAGATCATTTGGTAAATCACACCAAAAGTTATTCACATTAAGCTCTTTTTAGCAATCATAAAAACGCATAGCTTAATGTGAAAAGAGCTTAACGTACCAAAATGTGCCTAAACCTCAACCAATTGTCTTGAAACTTTGCACAGCCCAAGTTCTGCACTTCCCTCAGCTATCCTGGAGGTTTCATCGATTTTGGTCTCCCACGTGGAAAACTGGGGACATTAAGCTCTTTTTTTGGGGCGCTTAATGTGGCTTAACGTACAAAAAAGAGCCTAGATGTGAACCAATTTCCCCCAAACTTGGCACAATAGAAGAGTCTATCAATTCCAACATATTCTGAAAATTTCAGATCATTTGGTAAATCACACCAAAAGTTATTCACATTAAGCTCTTTTTAGCAAACATAAAAACGCATAGCTTAATGTGAAAAGAGCTTAACGTACCAAAATGTGCCTAAACCTCAACCAATTGTCTTGAAACTTTGCACAGTCCAAGTTCTGCACTTCCCAAAGCTATCCTGGAGGTTTCATCGATTTTGGTCTCCCACGTGGAAAACTGGGGACATTAAGCTCTTTTTTTGGGGCGTTTAATGTGGCTTAACGTACAAAAAAGAGCCTATATGTGAACCAATTTCCCTCAAACTTGGCACAATAGAAGAGTCTGTCTATTCCAACATATTCTGAAAATTTCAGATCATTTGGTAAATCACACCAAAAGTTATTCACATTAAGCTCTTTTTAGCAATCATAAAAACGCATAGCTTAATGTGAAAAGAGCTTAACGTACCAAAATGTGCCTAAACCTCAACCAATTGTCTTGAAACTTTGCACAGCCCAAGTTCTGCACTTCCCTCAGCTATCCTGGAGGTTTCATCGATTTTGGTCTCCCACGTGGAAAACTGGGGACATTAAGCTCTTTTTTTGGGGCGCTTAATGTGGCTTAACGTACAAAAAAGAGCCTAGATGTGAACCAATTTCCCCCAAACTTGGCACAATAGAAGAGCCTATCAATTCCAACATATTCTGAAAATTTCAGATCATTTGGTAAATCACACCAAAAGTTATTCACATTAAGCTCTTTTTAGCAATCATAAAAACGCATAGCTTAATGTGAAAAGAGCTTAACGTACCAAAATGTGCCTAAACCTCAACCAATTGTCTTGAAACTATGCACAGCCCAAGTTCTGCACTTCCCTCAGCTATCCTGGAGGTTTCATCGATTTTGGTCTCCCACGTGGAAAACTGGGGACATTAAGCTCTTTTTTTGGGGCGCTTAATGTGGCTTAACGTACAAAAAAGAGCTTAGATGTGAACCAATTTCCCTCAAACTTGGCACAATAGAAGAGCCTATCCATTCCAACATATTCTGAAAATTTCAGATCATTTGATAAATTACAGCAAAAGTTATTCACATTAAGCTCTTTTTGTACAATACTAAAACGTTTAATGTCCTTAGCTTAATGTGAAAAGAGCTTAATGTACCAAAATGTGCCTAAACCTCAACCAATTGTCTTGAAACTTTGCACAGCCCAAGTTCTGCACTTCCCAAAGCTATCCTGGAGGTTTCATCGATTTTGGTCTCCCACACGGAAAACTGGGGACATTAAGCTCTTTTTTTGGGGCGCTTAATGTGGCTTAACGTACAAAAAAGAGCCTAGATGTGAACCAATTTCCCCCAAACTTGGCACAATAGAAGAGCCTATCAATTCCAACATATTCTGAAAATTTCAGATCATTTGGTAAATCACACCAAAAGTTATTCACATTAAGCTCTTTTTAGCAATCATAAAAACGCATAGCTTAATGTGAAAAGAGCTTAACGTACCAAAATGTGCCTAAACCTCAACCAATTGTCTTGAAACTATGCACAGCCCAAGTTCTGCACTTCCCTCAGCTATCCTGGAGGTTTCATCGATTTTGGTCTCCCACGTGGAAAACTGGGGACATTAAGCTCTTTTTTTGGGGCGCTTAATGTGGCTTAACGTACAAAAAAGAGCTTAGATGTGAACCAATTTCCCTCAAACTTGGCACAATAGAAGAGCCTATCCATTCCAACATATTCTGAAAATTTCAGATCATTTGATAAATTACAGCAAAAGTTATTCACATTAAGCTCTTTTTGTACAATACTAAAACGTTTAATGTCCTTAGCTTAATGTGAAAAGAGCTTAATGTACCAAAATGTGCCTAAACCTCAACCAATTGTCTTGAAACTTTGCACAGCCCAAGTTCTGCACTTCCCAAAGCTATCCTGGAGGTTTCATCGATTTTGGTCTCCCACACGGAAAACTGGGGACATTAAGCTCTTTTTTTGGGGCGCTTAATGTGGCTTAACGTACAAAAAAGAGCCTAGATGTGAACCAATTTCCCCCAAACTTGGCACAATAGAAGAGCCTATCAATTCCAACATATTCTGAAAATTTCAGATCATTTGGTAAATCACACCAAAAGTTATTCACATTAAGCTCTTTTTAGCAATCATAAAAACGCATAGCTTAATGTGAAAAGAGCTTAACGTACTAAAATGTGCCTAAACCTCAACCAATTGTCTTGAAACTTTGCACAGCCCAAGTTCTGCACTTCCCAAAGCTATCCTGGAGGTTTCATCGATTTTGGGCTCCCACGTGGAAAACTGGGGACATTAAGCTCTTTTTTTGGGGCGCTTAATGTGGCTTAACATACAAAAAAGAGCCTATATGTGAACCAATCTCCCCCAAACTTGGCACAATAGAAGAGTCTATCAATTCCAACATATTCTGAAAATTTCAGATCATTTGGTAAATCACACCAAAAGTTATTCACATTAAGCTCTTTTTAGCAAACATAAAAACGCATAGCTTAATGTGAAAAGAGCTTAACGTACCAAAATGTGCCTAAACCTCAACCAATTGTCTTGAAACTTTGCACAGTCCAAGTTCTGCACTTCCCTCAGCTATCCTGGAGGTTTCATCGATTTTGGTCTCCCACGTGGAAAACTGGGGACATTAAGCTCTTTTTTTGGGGCGTTTAATGTGGCTTAACGTACAAAAAAGAGCCTATATGTGAACCAATTTCCCTCAAACTTGGCACAATAGAAGAGTCTGTCTATTCCAACATATTCTGAAAATTTCAGATCATTTGGTAAATCACACCAAAAGTTATTCACATTAAGCTCTTTTTAGCAATCATAAAAACGCATAGCTTAATGTGAAAAGAGCTTAACGTACCAAAATGTGCCTAAACCTCAACCAATTGTCTTGAAACTTTGCACAGCCCAAGTTCTGCACTTCCCAAAGCTATCCTGGAGGTTTCATCGATTTTGGTCTCCCACGTGGAAAACTGGGGACATTAAGCTCTTTTTTTGGGGCGCTTAATGTGGCTTAACGTACAAAAAAGAGCCTAGATGTGAACCAATTTCCCCCAAACTTGGCACAATAGAAGAGCCTATCAATTCCAACATATTCTGAAAATTTCAGATCATTTGGTAAATCACACCAAAAGTTATTCACATTAAGCTCTTTTTAGCAATCATAAAAACGCATAGCTTAATGTGAAAAGAGCTTAACGTACCAAAATGTGCCTAAACCTCAACCAATTGTCTTGAAACTTTGCACAGCCCAAGTTCTGCACTTCCCAAAGCTATCCTGGAGGTTTCATCGATTTTGGTCTCCCACGTGGAAAACTGGGGACATTAAGCTCTTTTTTTGGGGCGCTTAATGTGGCTTAACGTACAAAAAAGAGCTTAGATGTGAACCAATTTCCCCCAAACTTGGCACAATAGAAGAGCCTATCCATTCCAACATATTCTGAAAATTTCAGATCATTTGGTAAATCACACCAAAAGTTATTCACATTACGCTCTCTTTAGCAATCATAAAAACGCATAGCTTAATGTGAAAAGAGCTTAACGTACCAAAATGTGCCTAAACCTCAACCAATTGTCTTGAAACTTTGCACAGCCCAAGTTCTGCACTTCCCAAAGCTATCCTGGAGGTTTCTTTGATTTTGGGCTCCCACACGGAAAACTGGGGACATTAAGCTCTTTTTTTGGGGCGCTTAATGTGGCTTAACGTACAAAAAAGAGCCTATATGTGAACCAATCTCCCCCAAACTTGGCACAATAGAAGAGTCTATCAATTCTAACATATTCTGAAAATTTCAGATCATTTGGTAAATCACACCAAAAGTTATTCACATTAAGCTCTTTTTAGCAAACATAAAAACGCATAGCTTAATGTAAAAAGAGCTTAACGTACCAAAATGTGCCTAAACCTCAACCAATTGTCTTGAAACTTTGCACAGCCCAAGTTCTGCACTTCCCAAAGCTATCCTGGAGGTTTCATCGATTTTGGTCTCCCACGTGGAAAACTGGGGACATTAAGCTCTTTTTTTGGGGCGCTTAATGTGGCTTAACGTACAAAAAAGAGCTTAGATGTGAACCAATTTCCCCCAAACTTGGCACAATAGAAGAGCCTATCCATTCCAACATATTCTGAAAATTTCAGATCATTTGGTAAATCACACCAAAAGTTATTCACATTACGCTCTCTTTAGCAATCATAAAAACGCATAGCTTAATGTGAAAAGAGCTTAACGTACCAAAATGTGCCTAAACCTCAACCAATTGTCTTGAAACTTTGCACAGCCCAAGTTCTGCACTTCCCAAAGCTATCCTGGAGGTTTCATCGATTTTGGGCTCCCACACGGAAAACTGGGGACATTAAGCTCTTTTTTTGGGGCGCTTAATGTGGCTTAACGTACAAAAAAGAGCCTATATGTGAACCAATCTCCCCCAAACTTGGCACAATAGAAGAGTCTATCAATTCCAACATATTCTGAAAATTTCAGATCATTTGGTAAATCACACCAAAAGTTATTCACATTAAGCTCTTTTTAGCAAACATAAAAACGCATAGCTTAATGTGAAAAGAGCTTAACGTACCAAAATGTGCCTAAACCTCAACCAATTGTCTTGAAACTTTGCACAGTCCAAGTTCTGCACTTCCCTCAGCTATCCTGGAGGTTTCATCGATTTTGGTCTCCCACGTGGAAAACTGGGGACATTAAGCTCTTTTTTTGGGGCGTTTAATGTGGCTTAACGTACAAAAAAGAGCCTATATGTGAACCAATTTCCCTCAAACTTGGCACAATAGAAGAGTCTGTCTATTCCAACATATTCTGAAAATTTCAGATCATTTGGTAAATCACACCAAAAGTTATTCACATTAAGCTCTTTTTAGCAATCATAAAAACGCATAGCTTAATGTGAAAAGAGCTTGGTTCACATCTAAGCTCTTTTTTGTACGTTAAGCCACATTAAGCGCCCCAAAAAAAGAGCTTAATGTCCCCAGTTTTCCACGTGGGAGACCAAAATCGATGAAACCTCCAGGATAGCTGAGGGAAGTGCAGAACTTGGGCTGTGCAAAGTTTCAAGACAATTGGTTGAGGTTTAGGCACATTTTGGTACGTTAAGCTCTTTTCACATTAAGCTATGCGTTTTTATGATTGCTAAAAAGAGCTTAATGTGAATAACTTTTGGTGTGATTTACCAAATGATCTGAAATTTTCAGAATATGTTGGAATTGATAGGCTCTTCTATTGTGCCAAGTTTGGGGGAAATTGGTTCACATCTAAGCTCTTTTTTGTACGTTAAGCCACATTAAGCGCCCCAAAAAAAGAGCTTAATGTCCCCAGTTTTCCGTGTGGGAGACCAAAATCGATGAAACATCCAGGATAGCTTTGAGAAGTGCAGAACTTGGGCTGTGCAAAGTTTCAAGACAATTGGTTGAGGTTTAGGCACATTTTGGTACGTTAAGCTCTTTTCACATTAAGCTATGCGTTTTTATGATTGCTAAAAAGAGCTTAATGTGAATAACTTTTGGTGTGATTTACCAAATGATCTGAAATTTTCAGAATATGTTGGAATGGATAGGCTCTTCTATTGTGCCAAGTTTGGGGGAAATTGGTTCACATCTAGGCTCTTTTTTGTACGTTAAGCCACATTAAGCACCCCAAAAAAAGAGCTTAATGTCCCCAGTTTTCCGTGTGGGAGACCAAAATCGATGAAACCTCCAGGATAGCTGAGGGAAGTGCAGAACTTGGGCTGTGCAAAGTTTCAAGACAATTGGTTGAGGTTTAGGCACATTTTGGTACGTTAAGCTCTTTTCACATTAAGCTATGCGTTTTTATGATTGCTAAAAAGAGCTTAATGTGAATAACTTTTGGTGTGATTTACCAAATGATCTGAAATTTTCAGAATATGTTGGAATAGATAGGCTCTTCTATTGTGCCAAGTTTGGGGGAAATTGGTTCACATCTAAGCTCTTTTTTGTACGTTAAGCCACATTAAGCGCCCCAAAAAAAAGAGCTTAATGTCCCCAGTTTTCCGTGTGGGAGACCAAAATCGATGAAACATCAAGGATAGCTTTGAGAAGTGCAGAACTTGGGCTGTGCAAAGTTTCAAGACAATTGGTTGAGGTTTAGGCACATTTTGGTACGTTAAGCTCTTTTCACATTAAGCTATGCGTCTTTATGATTGCTATAAAGAGCTTAATGTGAATAACTTTTGGTGTGATTTACCAAATGATCTGAAATTTTCAGAATATGTTGGAATTGATAGACTCTTCTATTGTGCCAAGTTTGGGGGAAATTGGTTCACATCTAAGCTCTTTTTTGTACGTTAAGCCACATTAAGCGCCCCAAAAAAAGAGCTTAATGTCCCCAGTTTTCCGTGTGGGAGACCAAAATCGATGAAACATCCAGGATAGCTTTGAGAAGTGCAGAACTTGGGCTGTGCAAAGTTTCAAGACAATTGGTTGAGGTTTAGGCACATTTTGGTACGTTAAGCTCTTTTCACATTAAGCTATGCGTTTTTATGATTGCTAAAAAGAGCTTAATGTGAATAACTTTTGGTGTGATTTACCAAATGATCTGAAATTTTCAGAATATGTTGGAATGGATAGGCTCTTCTATTGTGCCAAGTTTGGGGGAAATTGGTTCACATCTAGGCTCTTTTTTGTACGTTAAGCCACATTAAGCACCCTAAAAAAAGAGCTTAATGTCCCCAGTTTTCCGTGTGGGAGACCAAAATCGATGAAACCTCCAGGATAGCTGAGGGAAGTGCAGAACTTGGGCTGTGCAAAGTTTCAAGACAATTGGTTGAGGTTTAGGCACATTTTGGTACGTTAAGCTCTTTTCACATTAAGCTATGCGTTTTTATGATTGCTAAAAAGAGCTTAATGTGAATAACTTTTGGTGTGATTTACCAAATGATCTGAAATTTTCAGAATATGTTGGAATAGATAGGCTCTTCTATTGTGCCAAGTTTGGGGGAAATTGGTTCACATCTAAGCTCTTTTTTGTACGTTAAGCCACATTAAGCGCCCCAAAAAAAAGAGCTTAATGTCCCCAGTTTTCCGTGTGGGAGACCAAAATCGATGAAACATCCAGGATAGCTTTGAGAAGTGCAGAACTTGGGCTGTGCAAAGTTTCAAGACAATTGGTTGAGGTTTAGGCACATTTTGGTACGTTAAGCTCTTTTCACATTAAGCTATGCGTCTTTATGATTGCTATAAAGAGCTTAATGTGAATAACTTTTGGTGTGATTTACCAAATGATCTGAAATTTTCAGAATATGTTGGAATTGATAGACTCTTCTATTGTGCCAAGTTTGGGGGAAATTGGTTCACATCTAAGCTCTTTTTTGTACGTTAAGCCACATTAAGCGCCCCAAAAAAAGAGCTTAATGTCCCCAGTTTTCCGTGTGGGAGACCAAAATCGATGAAACATCCAGGATAGCTTTGAGAAGTGCAGAACTTGGGCTGTGCAAAGTTTCAAGACAATTGGTTGAGGTTTAGGCACATTTTGGTACGTTAAGCTCTTTTCACATTAAGCTATGCGTCTTTATGATTGCTATAAAGAGCTTAATGTGAATAACTTTTGGTGTGATTTACCAAATGATCTGAAATTTTCAGAATATGTTGGAATTGATAGACTCTTCTATTGTGCCAAGTTTGGGGGAAATTGGTTCACATCTAAGCTCTTTTTTGTACGTTAAGCCACATTAAGCTCCCCAAAAAAAGAGCTTAATGTCCCCAGTTTTCCACGTGGGAGACCAAAATCGATGAAACCTCCAGGATAGCTTTGGGAAGCGCAGAACTTGGACTGTGCAAAGTTTCAAGACAATTGGTTGAGGTTTAGGCACATTTTGGTACGTTAAGCTCTTTTCACATTAAGCTATGCGTTTTTATGATTGCTAAAAAGAGCTTAATGTGAATAACTTTTGGTGTGATTTACCAAATGATCTGAAATTTTCAGAATATGTTGGAATAGATAGGCTCTTCTATTGTGCCAAGTTTGGGGGAAATTGGTTCACATCTAAGCTCTTTTTTGTACGTTAAGCCACATTAAGCGCCCCAAAAAAAGAGCTTAATGTCCCCAGTTTTCCGTGTGGGAGACCAAAATCGATGAAACATCCAGGATAGCTTTGAGAAGTGCAGAACTTGGGCTGTGCAAAGTTTCAAGACAATTGGTTGAGGTTTAGGCACATTTTGGTACGTTAAGCTCTTTTCACATTAAGCTATGCGTCTTTATGATTGCTATAAAGAGCTTAATGTGAATAACTTTTGGTGTGATTTACCAAATGATCTGAAATTTTCAGAATATGTTGGAATTGATAGACTCTTCTATTGTGCCAAGTTTGGGGGAAATTGGTTCACATCTAAGCTCTTTTTTGTACGTTAAGCCACATTAAGCTCCCCAAAAAAAGAGCTTAATGTCCCCAGTTTTCCACGTGGGAGACCAAAATCGATGAAACCTCCAGGATAGCTTTGGGAAGTGCAGAACTTGGACTGTGCAAAGTTTCAAGACAATTGGTTGAGGTTTAGGCACATTTTGGTACGTTAAGCTCTTTTCACATTAAGCTATGCGTTTTTATGATTGCTAAAAAGAGCTTAATGTGAATAACTTTTGGTGTGATTTACCAAATGATCTGAAATTTTCAGAATATGTTGGAATAGATAGGCTCTTCTATTGTGCCAAGTTTGGGGGAAATTGGTTCACATCTAAGCTCTTTTTTGTACGTTAAGCCACATTAAGCGCCCCAAAAAAAGAGCTTAATGTCCCCAGTTTTCCGTGTGGGAGACCAAAATCGATGAAACCTCCAGGATAGCTGAGGGAAGTGCAGAACTTAGGCTGTGCAAAGTTTCAAGACAATTGGTTGAGGTTTAGGCACATTTTGGTACGTTAAGCTCTATTCACATTAAGCTATGCGTTTTTATGATTGCTAAAAAGAGCTTAATGTGAATAACTTTTGGTGTGATTTACCAAATGATCTGAAATTTTCAGAATATGTTGGAATAGACAGACTCTTCTATTGTGCCAAGTTTGGGGGAAATTGGTTCACATCTAAGCTCTTTTTTGTACGTTAAGCCACATTAAGCGCCCCAAAAAAAGAGCTTAATGTCCCCAGTTTTCCGTGTGGGAGACCAAAATCGATGAAACCTCCAGGATAGCTTTGGGAAGTGCAGAACTTGGGCTGTGCAAAGTTTCAAGACAATTGGTTGAGGTTTAGGCACATTTTGGTACGTTAAGCTCTTTTCACATTAAGCTATGCGTTTTTATGATTGCTAGAAAGAGCTTAATGTGAATAACTTTTGGTGTGATTTACCAAATGAACTGAAATTTTCAGAATATGTTGGAATAGACAGACTCTTCTATTGTGCCAAGTTTGGGGGAAATTGGTTCACATATAGGCTCTTTTTTGTACGTTAAGCCACATTAAGCGCCCCAAAAAAAGAGCTTAATGTCCCCAGTTTTACGTGTGGGAGACCAAAATCGATGAAACCTCCAGGATAGCTGAGGGAAGTGCAGAACTTAGGCTGTGCAAAGTTTCAAGACAATTGGTTGAGGTTTAGGCACATTTTGGTACGTTAAGCTCTTTTCACATTAAGCTATGCGTTTTTATGATTGCTAAAAAGAGCTTAATGTGAATAACTTTTGGTGTGATTTACCAAATGATCTGAAATTTTCAGAATATGTTGGAATAGATAGACTCTTCTATTGTGCCAAGTTTGGGGGAAATTGGTTCACATATAGGCTCTTTTTTGTACGTTAAGCCACATTAAACGCCCCAAAAAAAGAGCTTAATGTCCCCAGTTTTCCACGTGGGAGACCAAAATCGATGAAACATCCAGGATAGCTTTGAGAAGTGCAGAACTTGGGCTGTGCAAAGTTTCAAGACAATTGGTTGAGGTTTAGGCACATTTTGGTACATTAAGCTCTTTTTACATTAAGCTAAGGACATTAAACGTTTTAGTATTGTACAAAAAGAGCTTAATGTGAATAACTTTTGGTGTGATTTACCAAATGATCTGAAATTTTCAGAATATGTTTGAATTGATAGACTCTTCTATTGTGCCAAGTTTGGGGGAAATTGGTTCACATCTAAGCTCTTTTTTGTACGTTAAGCCACATTAAGCTCCCCAAAAAACAAGCTTAATGTCCCCAGTTTTCCTCGTGGAAGACCAAACTACATGAAACTTCTAGGATATATTAGAACAGTTAAAAACTTAGTCTGTGCAAAGTTTCAGGGCAATTGGTTATGGTTTAGGCACTTTATTACACATTAAGCTACATTAAGCCATTTTCACATTAAATGTTTTAGTATGTCCCCTTCTTCAGCGTCATCTTTAGTCTCCTCATTTTTGTTGGTTTCACCTTCCACTTGTCCAGGAATAGCCTTCACCGGAATATCCTGTTCAGTAAGGGCTCTTTTGAAGAAATGGGCAGGGATTTTATGCAATTGTGTCTCTTTAAACTCATTGTCACTCATATACCATGTAGCAGGCACATTAATAACTTCAAATTATTCCGGCGTGAATGTTGGCGATGTGTAAAATCATGTAATTCCTGATATCGATCTGTGCTTCACATAACATCTTCACCATCAAACCAATACCTGACATCCGCATTATCCATGCACTGAGAGTCTCCAATCACTCTCTCAGTATTCTTGAAACCTTTCTCAAGTAGTTCTGGCGGATAGATGCGGGTAAAGTTAATACATACTGCTGGTATTCTCATTGGGGCATTGGTAAATAGTAGTAGTGAGATGGCCTCACCATATTAGCACTGATATTACCAAAGTGAGCACCGTCTTCTATCTCAGCTAGGGTACTGGATATACCTAGTAAGGGCAAAGTCTTATGCGAGATAGGTGAATGTGTGCATATCCAGCATTTAGTGATTTCCAACTTCTTGGCAGCTTGCAACTGCATAGCCATAAAGGAATTATAGAAGGGTTCTCCCAGTTTAGCATGCAAGTCTCTCCTCAGCCTCTGATCAAATTCAGGCTCTGTGGTAATGTGTAACTTTTTAGTCATTACAGTAGCATTGAGGAAAAAGGTATCACGCGTCTCACCTTTTTTTATCATGACCATTTTTTTATCATGAGTCCATTCATACATCATGACCGTGATCCACACCAAGGCTCCTCCACTCTGGATAATTCCCCAGAGATGCAGATCGGCTCTAGGTACTGTAAGAGACATTCTTCCATATTCGTAGTCTTCTGGCTCGAGCCTGAGTCAACGGTGGAGATGACCTAGGAGGTAAAGGTACAAAAAGGTCCTTGCAAGCAGTACACTGGCTTGCATGTTTGTTCAAAGCTACTGCTTTCTTACAATGGGAACCATGCACCCAATACTTGTAGTCTTTTAGCTTTACAGCTGTGGGAGACACAAAAATAATCTGGAACGGTCCTTTCCACTTAGGGGACAGAGTAGTCCTGGGGGTGTAAATTCTTGATGTACACCCACTCTCCACAATTTAGTCCATGAGTCTTTTCACTTAGGTCCACTGGTTGTCCTGCTTTTGGAAAAAGTATCAGAAAACACGTTTGTGTTAAAGTCTTAAAGTCACTGTTTCTGATATTACAGAAGCTGTAGGAAGTCTTTTAGGAGGGCGCCCAAACAATATATCTTCTCCTTTGGGGTAGTCCTGATAGTTGCTAGGGCTATAGGCAATGCTTCTACCCATGTGCTCTTTCCATTAGTAGTCATCTTGGCCAGATACCTTTTTTACGGTTTGCTTACTGCGTTCCACCATCCCACTAACCTGTGGTCTATATGTGGTGTGTAACTGTTGTTTCAGACCTAAGATATCTACTACCTCTGCTATTAGTTTGTTATCAAAGTGTGTACCTCTGTCTGAAGAGATCACAGCTCCCATACCAAACCTAGGAATCAATTCTCTAGTAAGATACTTAACTACTGTTCTGGCATCATTATTCGCAAACTAAAAGATACTTGAATCGGCCACAAGGGGAATATCTGAGAAGTCAATCTGCACAAATTTGAAACAGCTCCTCAGTATGCGGAATGTGTTTCATAGGAGTAGGCACTGGTTTACCTATGTTATGCATTTGACATACAGCACATTCATTAACCTGTTTAGCAGCATATGTGTAAAAACCTGGTGCCCACCAGTGTTTGTTCACAACCCAACACATCCCTCCTGTTGAGACATGGCAAGGCCCATGGCTCAAGGCAAACAATGAAGGAAAAAGAGTCAGTGGAGCAACCAGCTTATTTAACCTCCACAGACCATTTTGTCCACAAACAGTTCCTTTTGTAGACCAAGTGGGTCGGCGGGGTAAATTCTACTGTAGGGCCTTGACAACCCCATGGTCCACTTGAAGATTTGTGACCAAAAATGTAGGGACTGCAGGCGGCTGATAAGAGTAAATAGCTTCTTTTGCATATTTATCAGCCAAAACATTTCCAACCGATACACTGTCATTAAACCCGGTATGTGCTTTACATTTAATTACTGCTACTTTAAGAGGCAATTGGACTGCAAACAATCAGTCTAACAATTAACTCTTTGTGCTGAATGGGTGTTCCTGTTGCTATCAGGTAACCCCTTTCCTGCCATAATTGTGCAAAGCTGTGCAATATACCCACAGCATAAGCAGAATCACTGTAGATATTTACTATATCTCTGTAACGCTCCTGCGTTTTACGTATGATGTGGATTTTCAGCTGCAGAAATATTCCACTTCAGTAGTCATGTAGAGAAACGCTGAGACACCATTCCCAACTCTCAATGACTCATCATGTGTGGATGATCTCAATTCAGCAAGTAAATACACACACTCAATAAGATGTTTCCTAGAGTGACTTATGTATATAGTAACACAGTGATGATAGGCTGAAGAGACAGGTTGGGTAGAGATGGTAGATGACAGACACTTGAAAGGAAATGTTCTTGAAAGTAAGATAGTAGCAGATGGGATGCAGATAGGTTTAGCAATCATGTATGGTAGTAGATGACAGAGTAGCAGGTGGACATACAAGAGAGATCAACCCAGTGCAAGAACAGGTGGTAGTAGGCTCAAGAGCTAGCAATCTTAGATAATGCAGATGTAGTAATAGTCCTTAGTATCCAGAGCTAGATAGTGTAAGCTTTAGTATAAAGGTTATAGAGGTTTCCCCTGTGGGGTACTTATCACTAATAGCAATGTAGCAGAGGAGAGGTTCGGCAAGAGCGGATGATCCGGTAGCGGGATACAGGGATTAGCGCAGTGTGGTTCCGACAGCGAGGTATGCTTGCAAGCATGTGAGCTTCAAGACAGGTTAGCATCAAGGCACAAAGCAGTTTGAACGAACACATGTGAGTGAGAGCCGGCGATCTAAATAGCCATCCAGTCCGGCGCTCAGTGATGACAGCATCAGTCTTAAAGGTGTGTGCTAACTAAACCCCTGTATTGACGCAAACTGTTAGACAGGCCAATTTGGTTGGTAAGCAGACTGGTTGGCAAATTGAACTGGGAATTTTATCTCTGTTTGTTTCATGTGCATTGCCCTTCCATGTGTTCTTTGCTATGAAGGCCAGTAATAGGTGGGGGCAGAGGCCATTTTCTTTGTTTAAAGGTGTATGCGCACCTTACCAAAAGAGAATGGTGGGGCGCATACACTTATGAAAGAGTAATTAGGGTACCCAAAGGTACCAGAACATTACAATCTCATTCTGCTAGCTCCAATGCAACACAGAGAGCTGTAAGTTCCTCAGCCTGCGCTGACTTAGAATTTAGCAGAATTTCAGTATGCAGTAGTCGTCTCTCACCGTTTACTACCGCACAAGCAGCTAATGTTAACCCATCAGGTCGTCTGAGGGATGAGCCATCTACCAACAAGTCTGCACATACAGGCAGACCAGCAATGGATTCATCCTGATGATCAGATCTGGGTTTTGTTACTTCATCAACAGAGGTAGCACAATCATGTATTAGGTATTCAGAATCATCAATTTCTTCACTGTCAGCTTCCGATAGAAACGTAGCTGGATTCAGAGTCTGGAAGCGCTGAATTTTGAGATTGGAAGCTGATAACAAAATCAAATGATAATGTGTTATCCTCTGTACTGAGAAGTGTTTAGTATAGGCAGTATTCAACATAGCCTCCAAATCGTGGGGGCACATCAAATATAAAGTGTTGCCTAATACAATGCCTACAGTTTTATCAACCAGTAGGGCAGCCGCCGCTACTGCTTTTAGACATCCAGGTAGCCCCCTGGCAACGCTGTCCAATGGGTAACTGTAGTACTCCACTGGGCGATGTCTGGCACAGAAGTGCTGTGTTAACACCCCATTTACATGTCCTTTTATTTCTGTGCAAAATAAATAGAAATCTTTGCTATAATCCGGCAAACCAAGACTGGGCACTGTTAGCAAAGATTGCTTGATTTGTTTAAATGCTTCCATAACTGAAGGGGTTAACTCTTCCAAAGTGAATTTATAATTGCTTTTTGTTTGTCCCTTTAATAATTCCTTTAGGGGTCCTACACTGCCCCTCTTTGGATCTCCAGTTCTCCCTTTTGGCCTGGGGGAGCACATAATTGGAAATGTACACTACTCCTGATGGGGGATAATGGGGTTCCGTCACCTGTACTGTAGAAACTGGCATTCCCCTGGGTTTATGAATCTTTTCCTTAACCTCAGGGACTTGCATATTCTTTACATTTAAGTTTTTTCCTTTTTCTCTATTTTTTCCTTAACACTTCATAAGCTATCTGTGCTATGTCAACCAACTCAGGGACAGGTTTAATTCTCCAGCCCGCTATGCGGAGCTCCATTTCTTTTCTAATCTCAGACAACAATCCACTTACAAAAATATTTATCACTTTAGGTCGTTTCATGTCATCTTCACTTTCAGTCACCCAATCACTTTGCTTCTATATAGCATCTTTATATCTATTCCAATAGTTCAACATATCCTCACCTTCCTTCTAAACAACATCCAATAACATTCACATATCCTGTCCTTTATCAAACATACTTGTTACCCATTCCTTTTAAGACTCTTGGCAATGTTTGGGAGATCTTCTACAATTATCCTAATTTCTTGGGGTTTCTAAGGGACATACACTTTCTCTATCTTTGCTGTATACTAACCTCCATCACCTATTTTTAAGGGAATTTCTACACCAGGTCAGTTACCCGGACTGAAAAACAAGAAACGAAGTTGGCTTTGTCTCCTCGTCCACTAGGACACTAAAAAAACGCATTACTTCACTATAAAAGTGGGTAGCATCGGATGATATGGCCATCAGTAGTACTCTTCCTCATCTATTTGTTAAAGTAGCTTTTTCTGAACACATTTTATAGGGGGGGGGGGCCTCACCTATTTTTTTTTCTTCTTCCCGTGCTGCTAGACATTTAATTCCCCCACAATTAGACATTTTAAATAGCAAGTTAAACAAGGCATCAATTTTTAGGCATACTCAAAAGAGCCCTCTGGTGGCCACCATTTAGAGGGATCCTCTTTTTACGCTTTTTTGTAATTTTGCACCACTTTACATGATGTTTGAGGGCGTCTGGATCACATCAGATACCACTTGTCTGCTAAAATCAGATAAAACTAAAACCTTTTTTGGCTCCGTGCCAATTTTACAAAAAAAAAACTCTTCTTTTTTTTTTTTGTGTCATTTTTACAAAAACCTGACCAGAGGTTCCCCTCCTTGAATAGAGGACACCCCTAAAATACCATTCAAAAACTATAATCAGATAAAAAGTTAATCTGAGTTAAAATTTTTGGCTCGGTGCCAACAGGGTCCAATGGTCACACTAATTGCGGTAACCCTTTCTGTTCAAAAATAAATTCCATAACTATAATGGGAACAAAGATATTTTCTGTTGAACCCTTTCTTGGCAAGTAGCCAATTTTCAAAATTTTGCAGCAGAGCTCCCTTTCACACAGGGACTTATGAGCAAAATGTAAATTCTCATTATCTATAATTCTATATATAAAAAATAACCTCAAAGTGTCCTGCCACTACGGCGAACTACGTTTTCCCTGATAAAACAGTTTCTATTACTCTTCCTCATCTATTTGTTAAAGTAGCTTTTTCTGAACACATTTTATAGGGGGGGGGGCTTCACCTATTTTTTTTTCTTCTTTCCGTGCTGCTAGACATTTAATTCCCCCACAATCAGACATTTTAAATAGCAAGTTAAACAAGGCATCATTTTTTAGGCATACTTAAAAGAGCCCTCTGATGGCCACCATTTAGAGGGATCCTCTTTTTACGCTTTTTTGTAATTTTGCACCACTTTACATGATGTTTGAGGGCGTCTGGATCACCACTCACCATCATCTTAACGATGGGTGCACCTGAATGCAATTTAGCAACATTTAAGCCTGTTTTCTTTGCTATTTTTAATTTTTTCGCACTAGTTTTTTAAGCCCTAAGTCATTCATAATGGGCAAAACATTCTTATCAATTAGATTTCCCATTTTATTATTTCTCGTTACCACTTTAAGAAATGACAATATTTGGAGCTTCCTGGATCAAGAACTCCGTATCTTATCACAACGGCTGCGTACCAATCAGCCAGGTACTTATTACGACATGTCTTAATCTGTTCTATACTCATTTGAACGTCTTCTAAACGAGTGAATATAGGCTAGTCTTTCTCTGACTCCCTAATCCAAAGAACACTCAGCAGGTCATACAGACACTGGGGTTTAACCACTTGCCGACCGCCGCACGACTATATACGGCGGCGGTCAGCCCCTCACAGGCAGAGTAACGTATCGGTACGTCACTAGCCTGGGAGGGTCTGGGGAGCGAGCGCGCGCCGCCGGCGGCGCGCTCCCGCGCGGTCACGGACCCCCCCGCGCGTGTGACCGGCGGACCCGATGTCCGCTGGTCACTCGGCGATCGGCGGGGGAGAGGGAGAAAGGCAGGCAGCTTGTGTAAACAAGCTGCCTGTCAGTTCTCCCTGTGTAGAAACACTTATCATACGGTTCTACTATGTAGAACCGTTGATCAGTGTAACTACACCTCAAGCCACAGCCAATCACAGTTAGAATCACGCCCCCAGGGACACACACAGCCCCTCCCTCTCAAATAAAGTTAACCCCTTCACTGCCAGTGTATTTTTACAGTAACAGTGCATATTTTTAGCACTGATTACTGTAGAAATGTCACTGGTAACCCCAAAAGGACCAAAAAGGTCAGTCAAGGGTTCGATCTGTCCGCCGCAATGTCGCAGTACCGCAAAAAAAAACGCAGATCGCCGCCATTTCGCGTTAAAAAAAAAAACAACAAAAATGACAAAAATCTTTCCCTTTGTTAGTAAACGCGATAACTTTTGCGCAAACCAATCAAAATACGCTTTTTGCGATTTTTTTTACCAAACATATGTAGCATAAAACAAATTGGCTGAAAATTTTAAAAAATTTTGATTTTTACTTTTTTTTGGGGGGGAATTTCATATAAAAAAAAGTGAAAAATATTGTTATTTTTGCAAAATTGACGCTCTTTTTTTGTTTATAGCGCGTGATCAAAAAATCGCACAGGTGATCAAATACCACCAAAAGAAAGCTCTGTTTGTGGGAAAAAAAGGACGTCAAATTCGTTTAGGTACAGCGTCGCACGACCGCGCAATTGTCCGTTAAAATCACGCAGTGCCGAATCGCAAAATACCCCCTGGTCAGGAAGGGGGTAAAATCTTCCGGGGCTTAAGTGGTTAAGGCAATACCTGCCCTAATACCTCCACATTTGTCTTTCAACACCACACACACAATCCAGAAAATAGTGGTACCTCTGCTTAATCGTCCCTTATTACATAACTATATTTATATTGTCATTTCTGATGGTAAGGAGAGAAGAAAATTACTTCAGATAATACTATTTGCATGCACAATATTTCCTCTTGGTACCATTTAATAATCTCAGTAACCATACACAGACAGAATGCAATTAAATTCAAAGGAAACGTGTTACCTTTCGTAGCCGCACTCCCCAACCAGCACACCACCACACATCAGATAAAGACAGTTTCAACATGAGAAATAAAAATGTTTTCTCACCTGAGGCCTCTGTGCTGTCCCTCCTGTGGTGGGGTGATTGCCGGCAGCGGAGATGTAGTCAGAAAGACACGAATTTAGGGGTCACCAAATGTTAAGTTGAAATAACGGACATCTATGCCAATCAGGTTTGCATTCGTCTCCATATGTTTACTCAGAATATACGCCATACAACCGTACAACGGTTCACACCATCCTTCAACGGATGTGTGACCCAGATTACATTTTGGTTACAGCTTTTATAGTACATAAACGGGCACAAGCCCAGGTTACAGATTACACAAAGTTTTCACAATATTACACAAGATTTCACAATACAGTCTAATTACACATACGGTCATCTTGACGTCGAGTGAAGGGTTAGTCTGACAATTAAAAATGATTGATTGGGGGCTTTTTACATTTTACGGTAATAACAGGCTTTTTTTCATAAACATCTCTTTCCGGGAATCTTATCATATCTTTGGCAGAACATTTCCTACCATCTGGAACACAACTGGGACACAGCTATATGTGGCAATATATTTCACAAAAGAATACAAACTAGAATTCTCAAACATTAATAAGAATATATTCTTTAGTATATTAAAAGGGAACTCTTTGACTATATAACGATATATAACAATATGCTCTTCATATATTTTCATATATTGACAGTATCATAACTACTCAATGCCCTAATCAAGTATTGACCTCTTCCACCAAAATTTTGGTGGAAGATAACCCTATTCCGCCCGTTGACATTATTAGGTGGGCCACTAAATTGTTGTTGGCCTTTTGTGAGAGTGACTCAGTTTTTTTTAAAATGTTGCACAATCAGTTATTTGAAAGTTAATTTATTAATCAGCTATCAACTGTTCTAACTTCCACACACAGTTGTTGTTAGCTTATTATTTTGGTACTATGTGACTCTGCAATTTATTCTCAAAAGGGAACCACTTCATCTTTGAGGACCAAAGACTTTCAAGTGGGGGGAGGATGTAGCCATGCTAGAATTACTGTGTCTTTAGGTTAAATTGCAGTTCGGGACATTTTAGGATGCTCCTTTAAGAGTTTTTTAAGAAGGACTGAATTCTCCCTAGGAGTGCCGAGTTGGATTATGGAGGATGGAGTTTGGAAGAAACGCGGAGACCATGAGATGGATGACTGATTGATCCACACTCCCAGGGAGCTTTGGGGATCCGTCGAGGATCATGGGAGAAGGTATATCTTGGGGGCGTGGTCGGATGCATGCTCTCTTGCTTTGGGGAGTGCGGATGAGAGAAGGAGAGCTGCAGAGAGAGACTGACCAGGACAGAGGCCTGAGAGTGCGGCCTAGGGTGCGGAGAGCCCATCCTGACTGGAGTGGACGGTGGAAGTCACAGGAAGGTGACTGGCCCAGTGTGAAAGCTGAAGGGACAGCGAGTGGCACTGAGAGAGCGGCCTAGTACATTGCATGCTGAAGGTCTTTCCTGCAATGCAGCTTTAAGAGCAGTCCTGTGGAAGGACAAGAGGGTCACTCGTGGACACTGATGTTGCATTAAAGTGCCTGGGACCTTTGGGAACCGCAAGTATATATTTGCACACAGTATACACTGACAGCAGTTAGAAACTCATTAACATCTGTAACCTTGGATTATAAATATCACCTGAAGAGTGATAAAGAGCTCCAACTGCCGGTGAAGAAGTGCAAGGCCTTGCTAGCATAGAGACTACACTTTCTTTCATCCTTAAAGGGGACCCCCGGTTTTAGAATATTTCTGCCAGTTGGTGTAGACTGATTACTTAGCTGAATAAGAAGAAGCAGGTTATAGTTATGGTTACTATATCACACTAAAACAGTTATAGCAATAATACATTATAGTCACTCTCATTACATATAAATATATATATTGTTGAGTGTTTGATATTTACTGGTGTCGGTCTCCCAGGTTTTGCATATATTAGCGAGATTTGGAAGATTGACACCACACCTACTACTACCTGCAGATTTATCATTTATTATTTGTATGCCTGTTTCATTCGCTTTATTCTAGTAAAGAGTTACACTGGTATCTGGGTGTCGAGAGTAATTTTACACAACTTCACAGAAAATGACTGAACCTGTAGTGCCTAATGGATCGGATGTTTTTCAGGGTCCAGGGAGTGCAGAGGATATTGCATTAACCAGCAGCCCCCAAGGGGGTCGTGCTACAGATATTTTGCTTAAGTGTACAGAATTTGGTATAAGGTATTTCAGTGATAACAGAGCAAACAATATAAGTCACATTTGGATGTACTCAGATCCAAAATATTCTCTGGGCCTGAGTAATCTCAGATATGATTGGGAGAGAGACCCAGATGAACTTGAGAAAAAAGTTGAAGCTACTGCTTTATGTCCTGCATTACCTATATACCCGATAAGGACTCAACAGGTGACGGGACTCTCTGCACATGGTCAGGAACACCCACCAATTGCTACGATAACATGGCATGATCCCTTTACACCTAGAGAGATGGCAGAAATACTTTAAAATCTCCCTGACTGCAGACTGAAATCAGGGGAATTTTTTAAACAGCTTAGAATTGTTAGTACGTCTTAGGGCTCTTTCACACAGTCCGCCTCCGTAGGCGGATCCGTGCTGCTCAGCAGGGATCGATCCACCGATCCCCGCTGAGTCGGCGGATGACAGCTCCGTCTCCACTTGCAGTGCGGAGAGGGAGGTGTGACAGCTCCCGCTGCTCTCTATGGGGGATCGGATGAGAGCGGACCGCCTGTCCGCTCTCATCCGATCCGATCCCTGAACGGATGGAAAAATAGGGTTGACATCCGTCCAGATTTCACGGACAGGATCGGATACGGATGGCAGCGGGTGTAAACGGAGGTGTCTCCGCTGACATCCGCTGCCCCATAGAGCTGCATGGAGGATCCGATCAGATCCGCCTAAAAAACTGGCAGGCGGATCTGATCGGATCGCCCGTGTGAAAGAGCCCTTAATCATGCTGCCTCTTTGATGTTGACCAGATTATTGTCAAACATTGCAGAGCAGAAATGACTAAGATGATTTGTGAAAAAGCTAAAATAACACAAAGAGAGGGAGAATCCAGAACATGTGATGCAAGCGAGTATCTCACAAAATTGAAAGCTGGTTTAGAAGAACTTTATGGGGCTCATGCAGATTTTGTTACAAAGTATGGGTTAGCTCAGGAGGAGGTATATCAGTAAAAGGTACCACATCCCAATAATAATATATGGAAAAGAAAAAAGGGGGTGTGGGGCATGGGGCAGGATTTTAAGGGTACCGTCTATGACCAATATTATCCATAATTCTAGGAATAAGCATCATATTGTTTATAAAAACATATCATTTTATTATGAAATCAACAAAAAAAAGGAAAACAAAGCAAACAACATACATTTAGGGATTGGGACAAATAACAGTCCAAATATAAAAATACAAGTCAGCAAAGTTATAACTTAATAATGATTGTAGCAGACCGTAGGGAGATACCAGATGACCAGAAACAACCTGGTAGATCTGGGAAGACTTCCTCTGAGTGGTTACCCACTACCCGACATGTTTCGCGGGATTTTCCGCTTCCTCAAGGGTATAGGGGTGTACAATCTCAATCAATGTAATAAGTGTGGGATAATCAAAATACAACATATAAAGAGGTTTAGATAATATTGTTAGCATGTATATATACATCACTATGATGATCGAGTTATTTTTAAAAAACAGCAAAAGGAAAAATAGAATTTTTTGTAAGAACTAATCGTAAAATTATTTTCTCTGACAGTCGCCGCCCACTCATACAGTCTGCACTTCTGGGTATTGGTCTTATGCACAGGAGTAAGCTAGACATAAGATTTTGCTAGAAAACATTCACAAAACCTTTGTATAGACACACCTACAGGGGGCTGTCCCTCTGGTCCAATACCCCCAGCTAGCAGCATTCCCAAATCAGTTTGGTAGCAAGCAGTATAGAGATCCATGAACCCCAAAAGAGGGGTGGGGGGCGGCGACTGTCAGAGGGCTCAGAGAAATTTTTTTTTTAAAAGTAAGTTCTTACAAAAAATTCTATTTTCTCTTACGTCCTCTGACAGTCACCGCCCACTCATACAGTCTGCACT
Source organism: Pelophylax lessonae (assembly GCF_965119305.1). NCBI lineage: Eukaryota > Metazoa > Chordata > Amphibia > Anura > Ranidae > Pelophylax > Pelophylax lessonae. Next base: position 77,314,938 of record NC_138778.1, on the reverse strand, counting down.
TCTGGGACGTCCCAAAGCAGTGTAGATGTGAGGGGTGGGAAACATAACCGTCAAAAAGGCAACGCAGCACCCAGGTCAGAGAAAAGAACCTTATCTGAACCAGAAAGGTAAAATACTGGGTAACAGGAAAAGCTCAACAGGAGCGAACAAACCCAGGAAAGCAAAATAACCAAGGGGAAAAAACCCCAACAGGAGGAGACAGGCTAAAACCGCCAGAACTTTGCGGCCAAAAAAGGCATCTGCCGATGCCAGAACATCAAGTTTGTAAAATTTTGGAAAGGTATGCATGGACAACCAGGTCGCCGCTTTGCACACCTGAGACATTGACGCCTGATGGCGGAAGGCCCAAGACGCACTAACCGCTCTGGTAGAGTGCGCCGTGACAGGGAAAGGTGGAACCTGATCCCTAATTGAATAGGCCTGTACAATCATCTGTCTGATCCATTTGGAAATGGTTGCCGCAGATGCAGCCGTACCCTTCCGAGGTCCCTCAGGAAGGACAAAAAGAGAATCCGACTTTCAGTAGACGACAGGTAAACCCTGATCGCCCGGACCACATCCAAGGAATACAAGGCAAACTCCTTAGGATGCTTAGGCTTTGTACACAGCGAAGGCAAGACAATGTCCTCGTTGAGATGAAAATCCAACACCACCTTCGGAAGGAAGGACTGATGAGGTCGCAAGACCACCTTTAACCTATGAACAACCAGGTAGGGGGAGCGGCAAGATAAGGCCGCTAACTCCGACACTCTGCGAGCAGATGTGATCGCCACCAGAAAGGCAACTTTCCGTGACAGCACCGGCAGAGGAATCTCCTGGATGTTCTTAAAGGGAGGACATTGCAAAACGGACAAAACCAAATTTAGGTCCTAAGGAGGCAAGGGTGCCCTCCTAGGGGGAGCCAGATGACGCACCCCTTGAATGAAAGTGCGGATCAAGGAATTTGACGCCAGAGGGCGCTGAAAAAGAATGGCCAGCGCAGATAACTGGCCCTTAATAGTGGTCAGCGCCAGACACTGCTCCACACCAGTTTGCAGGAAAGCTAACACCCTTGCCACCAAAAAGGAGCGGGGATGGAACCCCTGCGATTCACACCAAGCGAAATAAGCCTTCCAGGTACGATAATAAATCTTACCAGAGGAAGCCTTTCTAGCCTTGAGCAAGGTAGGAATGACCGCTGACGAGAGACCTCTGTCTCTCAAGACCTGGCTTTCAACAGCCACGCCGTCAAAGCCAGCGATTGTAAAGCAGGATGGAAGATCGGCCCCTGAGACAGAAGATCGTCTCGTAGTGGGAGCCGCCAAGGAAGCTCGACGACCAGTTGCATGATGTCCGCGTACCAAGACCGGCGCGGCCAGTCTGGTGCTACTAGAATCACCAACCTCGGTTCCGAGACCAACCTGCGAAGGAATCTGGATAACAACTGAATTGGTGGAAATGCGTAAATCAGGCAATACCGGTGCCAGGGCACCACCAACGTGTCCGACGCGTCTGCCAGAGGGTCGCGCGTGCGAGCCACGAATCTTTCCTCCTTGTTGTTGAGGCGAGGCGCGAACAGATCCACATCTGGGGATCCCCACCGCGCACACAGCATCTGAAACACCTCTGGGTGTAGGGACCATTCCCCCTGGTCCAGGGTCTGGCGACTCAGATAGTCCTCCTGCCAGTTCTCCACACCCGGAATGTGAACTGCCGAATTTGCCAGGACCTGCGTCTGGGCCCAGGACAGAATCTCGGCCACTTCCTTGGCCGCCCGGGCACTCCTGGTGCCCCCTTGGGGATTGATGTAAGCCACCGCAGTGGCGTTGTCCATCTGCACCCGCACTGGGCAGCCCCGCGGACGATCCGACCAACGGAGCAAACGGAGCCTGATTTCTCGCAGTTCCAAGACATTTATCGGCAGGGAGGATTCTCCCGCCGACCAAGTGTCCTGGGCAGACAACTTGCCCAGAACTCCACCCCAGCCCGACAGGCTGGCGTCCGTGGTGACCACTGTCCATAGCAACGGTCGAAAGGACTTGCCCACCGTCAGAGCCGGAGACTGGAGCCACCACAGGAGATCCGATCTCATTAGGGGGCTCAAAGAAATCCTTCTTTCCAAAGAGTGAGGACGTCTGTCCCACCTGGCGAGAATCTCCGCTTGAAGAGATCTCATGTGAAACTGTGCAAATGGGATCGCCTCGAAAGCCGACACCATTAAGCCCAGAGACCGCGTGCAGGTCCGAAGCGAGGAGGACTCGTTGTCCCTGAGGGACCTGACCTCATCCTGCAGGATTCGGAGTTTGTCCTCCGGAAGAAAGACCTTCGCCTGGGCGGAGTCCAGAATCATCCCCAGGTAAGGGAGACGAACAGAAGGGGACAAGGTCGACTTCTGAAAATTGATAGTCCACACGAACTCCTGGAGCGTCTGAACCGTGATCGACAGATGGCGCAACAGAGTGGCATTGGAGCTCGACCTTAATAGGAGAACGTCCAGGTAACCGAGGATGGCAATCCCCTGTACCCGCAACAAGGCTAGAACAGGAGCCAAAACTTTGGTAAATACCCTTGGAGCCTGCATAAGGGATGTCAGACACCATCTTCTTGGAAGACTGGTCAGCCGACCAGCTTTTCAACCAAACTATGTGACGAATCGTCACTGCGACTGCAGACAGGCGTGAGACTAAAGGGGCCTCATCCAAGGCCGCGTCACACAGGTATAAAACAGCCTGACTAATTTGATCCACCATCTCCAGAGTAGCAGGAGGGGCGGAGTCAGCAATAAGGGTGCATTTAAGCACCTTGGCCCACTCCACAACAGCCTGAGAGACCATTACGGAAGCGAACACGGGTTTGATTAACCACTTCAATACAGGGCACTTTTACCCCCTTCCTGCACAGGCCAATTTTCAGCTTTTAGCGCTGTTGCATTTTAAATGACAATTGCGCGGTCATGCAACACTGTACCTACACCAAATTTATGTAATTTTCCCCCCACAAATAGAGCTTTCTTTTGGCGGTATTTGATCACCGCAAGGTTTTTATTATTTTTGCTAAACAATTAAAAAAAAGACCGAAAAGTTTGAAAAAAAAAAAAAGTTTTTTTGTATATGTTATACAATTTTGTAAATAAATAAGTTTTTTCCTGCACTGATGAGCACTGATGAGGCTGCACTGACAGGCACTGATGGCGTGGCACTGATGGGGTGGCACTGATATGCGGCACTGATAGGCGGCACTGATATGTGGCACTGAAAGGTATTACTGATATGCAGCATTGGTGGGCACTGATAGGCGGCACTGCTGGGCACTGATAGGCGGCATTGATGGACACTGATAAGTGGCACTGACGGGCACTAATGGGCACTGATAGGCGGCACTGGTGGGCACTGATAGGCAGCACTGATCGGCACTGACGGGCGGCACTGATGGGCACAAATGGGCACTTATAGGCGGCACTGGTGGGCAATAATGGGCACTTGTGGGTGTCACTGATAGATGGCAATGATGGGCACTGGTGGGCAGCACTGATGGGGAGGGCACTGGAGGGCAGTACTGATGGGGAGGGCACTGGCGGGCTCCCTGAGCCCTGATTGCCATCCCTGGTGGCCATAGTGGGCATCCCTGGGGTCATGGGTGGGCATCCCTGGTGGTTCTAGTGGCACCCCCCTGAGGGTCTGCACTGGTAATCAATGATCTGATTACCAGTGCAGACCCCCCTGTCAGGAGAGCCGCAGATCGACTCTCCTTTACTCGTGCCTGTCAGGCACGTACTGAGGAAAGCCGATCAACAGGTCTTCCTGTGTACTATGTGAATTGCCATGATTGGACACGGCTGGTCACATGGTAAAGAGCATCAGTAGGCTCTTTACCGAGATCGGAGATGCGGTGTGTCAGTGTGACACGCCACATCACCGATCGCCGCTCTGCAGAGCGCATTATCCTGTCGCAGTCATATGATGTCCGGTCAGGATAATGCAACCACTTTCCCGCCGTCAATCGCCTATAGGGCGGACGGGAAGTGGTTAAGGAGCCCGCTACCAGGTAGCTGTGGCGGGTAAGAGTTTCCACCTGCCTATCCGCCGGGTCTTTTTATACACCGGAGAATCCTCCACGGGCATTAAAGTGGCTTTATTTAACCTGGACACAGTGTGGTCCACCTTAGAAGCCACAGTCCGGTGCGAATCCACCGGAGCCGGATAACGGTACTGAAATTGCTTGGGCACCACAAAATTGAGCTTTAAATTGCGCCATTGTCCATTCACGGTCTCGTGAAACTCAGCGGGGCAGGGAAAAACCTGACCCGACTTCTGGGCTTTGTGGGTCCCAAAGGAAGACCGCTTACCCGACAGGTGGGGCTCATCACCTAAATTTAGCGTGTCTTTCACAGAGCTAATAAGCGCAGACATTGCAGCGCGTTCTCTTGCTGAACCGGAGGGAGAATCCTCCTCCACATCCAACTGAGAGGAGTGAGACCCCTCAGGGGGTACACTGTCCGTGGCAACCATATCTGGCTCTGAACCAGAAGACTGAGAAAGCCTGGGCGTTTTCTTAGAAGCCCGATCAGGCATCAACAAATCCACTTTTGACGCTAAAGTCGCAAGTGCAGCAGTAAGTGAGACTATAGCAGAGGATTCAGGGGTACCCGAACCCTCCACCAGAGCTGGGGGGAATTTGCTAGCTGGGGGGAATTTGCTATCCTGGGACTCCATCCTAGCATTTCAGATTATAAGTGGCGCTGGCCCTTTAAATCGGCGATTACCGCGGTTCCCACCGCAAATGCACCGCAATGAGGAACTAAGCCTGTGCTACTAAAAACTGCAAAAGAATGAATGCTAGCAGGAATGCAGGCCAGGAAACACCATAAAATCCCCTAAAAGTGTGCTATACTTGCCACACGCTGCCAACTCGATCTGCATGTAGGAAGAGAGGAAGTGACCTCACACCACTAGAGGCAGAACACAGCTCTGAGCCACAAGTAAATGGTTGCCAATACAAGTCTATGGAGAAAGCTCTGGGAAAATGGCCGCTGTTCACATAAAGAACATAGTGCCCACACTAAAGATGGTGCCCGAAGGGCGCCAACAAAATTGCAGAAAATGGCTGCTGCCCTCACAATGAGGCCAAACAGCCTACCCACACCTAAAATGGCTGCCCCGCGGTTTTACACCGATTGCAGCCCCCACACACCATGTCTGTACCCCCAAAACATTGCCAAAGCCCCTCAGGGACATCAGGGACCCCCGCAACCCCCCACACAGAGGTAGAATCCCATAGGGACCGGGAAGGGACCGCACTGACAGACATGAGAGGGATATTTCAGAATCCATGTGCACTGCCATCCCCATAAACAAAGGGCCCACATACACACCCCAACAGACAATGCCATAGACAGAGGGGTAGCATGGTACTCACCGGTCCAGTGAAACGTGGGTACCGCTCTGTGACAGGAAGTCTCCCACTCTGGGTGGTGGTGCAGTCAGCCGAAAAGGACACTAGCAACACGCGGCGTACCGCAGTTGAGACATTCCAGCGAAGTAGCCACTTCGCAGGCTCGTCCCTGAGGACAGGGACATGGTCGTTTGCGAGGCCTGGGCGTACACATAGCCTGCTAACGCTCAATGGCAGGCTGGGATTCCATAAGGCCCTAGGATAACCAGTGCGATTCCCAGCCCGCAAACGCTCTAGTCTTCCGAAGTCCGACTAACTAAGCGCAGGAACAAATAAAAAGCTATTATTGTAAAGAAAAATCACTTTTTCAGAGAGAAAAAATAATAATAAAAAAAAAAGGCTGAGACTGCAGCCCCAGCCAGGGAAAAGCCAGCCTACTCCTATGCTAGGCAAAGACAAACTGATTTGGGAATGCTGCTAGCTGGGGGTATTGGACCAGAGGAACAGCCCCCTGTAGGTGTGTCTATACAAAGGTCTTGTGTATGTTTTCTAACAAAATCTTATGCCTAGCTTACTCCTGTGGATAAGACCAATAATCAGAAGTGCAGACTGTATGAGTGGGCGGCGACTGTCAGAGGACGTAAGAGAAAGACAAAATACATTCTACAATATTATATCGAAGTGGACATTGAAGTCAAATGACATGGGTAATCCCACCTGTATGGCTGCTTGCAAAGAGATGGCTGATGGGTCCGACCAAGGCAAACCAAGCCCCCCAGGAGGGCATGGACAGCCTATGGAGAGATCAGGAGGCCCTGATAATGTATATAAAAAGATATAAATATACATTTTTAGAGACAGTCATTCGTTCTAATGAACAATAGGCCAAGGATATTATTGGCACATGACACATGATATGTTTGAAGCAAATATATTTTAGTAAAAAAGAAGAAGTCGGGGGACCTACCCAAAAGCAGAGGCAGTAAAAGCAAGTATGTCAGACGGTGGGATAAACTGGATAACACAATCCAAGACGTTTTCATTCCCTGGTGAGTGTGGTTTATTGGTCAGGGTGAACTATATTTCCAGACAATATAAATAATGCGGAGCTAGTCCTATAAGAAAAGTCCCAAATTGACTGGACAAAGCAGTCCTTCAGTGTCCACTTCAAACGGAAGAAAATGTGGGAAAACGCAGGCCCGGAGAACCGCCACCAAGCACACTGATCACACCGCCTCTTACCAAATGAAAGTGACCTCCATTACAGAGATCCGATATGGCCAAATGTGTATGGGGCAAAAAACGATCCTCCTTCCAATAGTACAGGGCTTGCAGGTTCAACCGTATAAAAGATAGAAAGGGAGACACTCTCATAGCACAGACTGCATAAAGCTTTTAAGTGCACGCATGGTTAAGAACACTTACAATATATGGAATAAAACAAGCATCTTAGCTGTTAGTGTGTGTTCCTCTACGTGTGCCGTGCTGTGTCCCGAAAACCGCCAAGAAGATGGCCACCACGTCTCCTCCCCGTATCGGCGTGCGTCACCGTGAACGCCACCCAATGCGTTTCGTCATCAAAAGACGACGACCCCTAGACATAAAGGTATGAAAGAGTATAAAGTCCTAAAGAAATTATTTAAAGGTATGCATTTCATTGAGACCTGGAGAACAAAGTGAATTAAGTCTCTCGATCCACAGGGTCTCGCATTGTAGGATGCGACAATCCCAATCACTTCCCCTGGGGTCTGGGGGGATTACTTCAAGTACTTGGAAGGTTACTACAGTGTTGTTAAATTTGTGGTGTAAACCAATATGTCTTGTTACTTACCTGAGCCCTATCGCGAATGTGCACAAGAGCCTCGGCTCTCTGGGGACTCCGGCCGGAAGTGGGAGGAGCAAGCAGCAGCGAGCAGCCGGAGGAGTGTGTGTAGAGGAGAGCGTGGAGGAGAGCCGGGTGACACGTGCGGGGGAGCCGCACTAGGTCACCAGAAGCCGGCGCAAGTGCAGGGGACAGGGGACAGAGAGACCGGAACAGAGAGCGGGACCGGGACGTGAAGGACCGGGACTGGAAGCCGCGGCCGTAGACGGCGGAGCGGCGGCTGCGGCGGTGAACGGACACCACACAGTATTGAGGAGGGAGGTTCACGGAAGCAGGGGAGGAGGAGCAGCGGCGACTGGTGAGTATCTCCCTGCAGCTGTGTGACGTGCTTTGGGGACCTGTGACTGACGGACTGACAGACCATCCTGTGACTGACTGACCATAGGGATCTGTGACTGACCATAGGGATCTGTGACTGACTGACCTTGCTTGCGACCGTCAACGACTGACAAGACTGTTCTGCGACTGACAAGACTGTTCTGCGACTGACAAGACTGTTCTGCGACTGACAAGACTGTTCTGCGACTGACAAGACTGTTCTACGACTGACAAGACTGTTCTGCGACCGATAGACTGTTCTGCGACTGACAAGACTGTTCTGCGACTGACAAGACTGTTCTGCGACTGACAAGACTGTTCTGCGACTGACAGACTGTTCTGCGACTGACAAGACTGTTCTGCGACTGACAAGACTGTTCTGCGACTGACAAGACTGTTCTGCGACTGACAAGACTGTTCTGCGACCGACAAGACTGTTCTGCGACCGACAAGACTGTTCTGCGACCGACAAGACTGTTCTGCGACCGACAAGACTGTTCTGTGACCGACCGACGGCGCTCTTGACTGATCGACCGTGAGTATTTTAGAGACTGGTGAGTATCTTAGCGACTAGTGAGCATTTTGCGACTGGTTAGCATCTTGCGAGGGTTAGCATCTTGCGACTGGTGAGTATATTTGCAACTGGTGTGTATCGGGTGAGTATCTTGCGACTGGTGAGATTCTTTGCGACTGGTGAGTATCTTTGCGACTGGTGAGTATCCTTGCGACTGGTGAGTATCCTTGCGACTGGTGAGTATCTTTGCGACTGGTGAGTATCTTTGCGACTGGTGAGTATCTTGTGTCTGTTGGATCTTTGCGACTGGTGAGTATCGTTGCGGTTAGTGAGTATCGTTGCGACTGGTGAGTATCGTTGCGACTAGTGAGTATCTTTGCGTCTGTTGGATCTTTGCGACTGGTGAGTATCTTTGCGTCTGTTGGATCTTTGCGACTGGTGAGTATCTTGCGTCTGTTGGATCTTTGCGACTGGTGAGTATCTTAGCGACTGGTTAGTATATTAGCGACTGGTGAATTCCCCAGGTTCAGTACCAGGGAAGTTAGAGGTAGTGTAGGTTAGGAAGAGCAGTTCGTTAATATATCCCCATAGAGTAGTGGGTAATAATGTCCGACAGGATTGCGGATGCCACTCAGTGCACTTCTTGCTGCATGTATGCGTTCCTTGATGAACCATTCGAGGGCGAATACTGCTGTGCAAGATGTGAGCAACTTGTTGCTCTGGTAGACCAGATCCTGGACCTACAGAACACAGTGGCAACACTGCGTGGCATCAACAACCTGGAAAGGAGCTTGGACATTACCTATCAGGCGCTGGTAGGGGCCAGCATAGAGGAGGGAGGAACAGAGGAGACGCAAGAAGCAGAGGTACGCAGCTGGGTGACTGTTAGGAAGGGTAGAGGGAGGAGAGCCAGGGAGGCCAATCCTGAGTTGGTACACCCTAACAAATCTGTCGAGTTGCAGGTTGAGGGGGATATCAGCTCAGGGGTGGCAGAGCTGGAGCATGCACCCTCCCCCAGCTGCCAGGGGAGGGACGGCTCCAGGAAGAAGGGGGGCCGTAACTCAGGAAAGGTTAGAAAGGTTGTGGTAGTGGGGGACTCAATTATCAAGAGGACAGAGAGGGAAATCTGTAAAAAAGATCTCGTGAACCGAACAGTTTGCTGTTTACCGGGCGCCCGAGTTCGGCACATCGCAGATCTGGCAGACAGATTGTTGTGCGGGGCTGGGGATGACCCAGCGGTCATGGTGCACGTGGGCACTAATGACAAAGTTAAAGGTAGGTGGAGGATCCTTAAGAACGATTTCAGGGACTTAGGTAATAGATTGAGGAAAAGGACCTCCAAGGTGGTTTTCTCTGAAATACTGCCTGTACCTCGAGCCACACAGGAGAGGCAGAAGGAGATTAGGGAACTTAACAAGTGGCTGAGAAATTGGTGTAGGAAGGAGGGGTTTGGGTTCCTGGAGAACTGGGCTGACTTCTCAGTCGGCTACCGGCTCTTTAGTAAGGATGGGCTGCACCTTAATGGGGACGGTACAGCTCTTTTGGGGAGAAAGATGGCCACCAAGTTGGAGGGGCTTTTAAACTAGGAGACGGGGGGGAGGGCTCAGAAGTAGAGTCAGTCAGGAGGAAGCAGAGGACTGAAGGCAGCTGTAGTGTCAGCAGCGACAGTAGGTCCACAAGGTCAATTGGCAGGTCTGTGCGGGAGAACCTCAGACCAAACAGGAATAAACATAACCGCCAATTGCGCTTAACTTCCTTAAAACTAAGAGGTGTATATGCTAATGCCAGGAGCCTAGCTAATAAAATGGATGAGTTGGAAATGTTAGTACATGAGGAGGACATAGACCTTGTGGGAATAACAGAGACTTGGTTCGACCCCTCACATGACTGGCTGGACAATATCCAAGGGTATTCGGTGTACCGGAAGGACAGGGTAGGAAAAAGAGGGGGAGGGGTATGTCTCTATGTCAAGAACAATATAAAGGTGACAGAAAGGAGTGACATTACGGATGGGATGAGCATGGATTTAGAATCTGTGTGGGTTGAACTCCATAGGGAAGGAGAAAAGGGGAAAGTAATTGTGGGGGTTTGCTATAGGCCACCTAACCAAGGGGAGGAGGTAGAGCTGGAATTTTTAGCACTAATGGGTAAAGTGGCAAAATTGGGATCAGTCATCGTATTGGGGGACTTCAATTACCCCGACATTGACTGGGAAGAGGGGACTGCACACTCACAGAAGGCCCGCCTATTCACGGAAACCTTACTGGATAATTACATGTCACAGTTGGTGGATTCCCCCACCAGAGAAAACGCAGTCCTGGATCTATTGCTCACTAATGACCCAGACATAATCTCGGAGGTAGGAGTCCAGGACAACCTGGGCTCTAGCGATCACAGGATGATCACATTTAGTGTAAATAACAACATAACAAGACAAGTGGGCAACATAAGAACCCTAAACTTCAGAAGGGCAAACTTTCCAAAATTGTACTCAATGATGGAAAAGGTAAACTGGGACAAAACCCTGGGATCCCTGACCACAGAGGAAAAATGGGAATGCTTTAGGAACATATTAGGCAAAGGCATCTTGCAGTGCATTCCTATGGGAAATAAATTTAGAAGAGACAAAGCCAAACCTGGCTGGCTAAACTGTAGCGTCATAAAACTTATTAGGGGGAAAAAATTGGCCTTCAAGAAGTATAAATCAGAGGGCACAGTATCGGCTTTCGAGCAATACAAGGAGGCAAATAAGAAAAGTAAACAAGAAATCAAGATGGCTAAAATCAACTTTGAGAGACAAATAGCGGAGGATAGTAAAAAAAACCCAAAGAAATTCTTTAAATATATCAACAGCAAAAAAACTAAGGCAGAGCATATTGCACACATAATTAACAATGATGGGAGGATGGTTACAGAGGACACTGAAAAAAGCAACCGTGCTAAATGCTTTTTTCTCGTCAGTCTTTACACAGGAAAAGGAGGGGTACACTGACCATGACTGTATGGTTAGTAGTAATAAACAGGACTTGCCACCATGGCTAACAGAGGGGGAAATCAGGGAAAGGCTGGATAAACTTAACACAAACAAATCACCAGGACCGGATGGCATACATCCGAGAGTACTCAAGGAACTCAGTAAAGTTATATCGAGACCACTGTTCCTGATCTTTGCTGACAGTATTAGGACAGGAGATGTACCAGGGGATTGGAAGAAAGCTAACGTGATTCCAATATTCAAAAAGGGCCAGAGGCATATCCCGGGAAATTATAGGCCTGTCAGTTTGACATCAGTAGTATGTAAACTTCTGGAGGGGATGATAAGGGACTATATTGTAGAGTTTGCTAAGGACAACAACATCATCAGCAGTAATCAGCACGGGTTTACAAATGGGCGTTCTTGTCAAACCAATCTCCTTACATTCTACGAGGAGGTGAGCTGTGAGCTAGATAGGGGGAGACCAGTGGATGTGGTGTACTTGGATTTCGCTAAGGCGTTTGATACAGTTCCCCACAAGCGCTTAATTTATAAAATAAGGTCTGCAGGTATCGATAGCAGGGTTTGCTCTTGGATACGGAACTGGCTAAAAAGGCGGGTCCAAAGGGTAGTAATAAACAGCGCATACTCAGACTGGTCTGAGGTGGTAAGCGGGGTCCCCCAAGGCTCAGTCCTGGGACCAACCTTGTTCAATTTATTCATAAACAACATTGAGGTCGGGATCAGTAGTTCGATATCAGTTTTTGCAGATGACACAAAATTGGGCAGGGCAATAACTTCACAACATGAAGCAGATATCCTGCAGAATGACCTGGACAAAATAACAGAGTGGGCAACGACATGGCAAATGAGGTTTAACGTGGAGAAGTGTAAGGTTTTGCACTTGGGGACTAAAAACATAAAATCACAATACACGTTAGGAGGGGAGCCCTTGGGGGAATCAAAAATGGAGAAGGATCTGGGAGTATTGGTTGATGATAGATTAGGAAACAGCATGCAATGTCAAGCGGCAGCTTCCAAAGCCAACAGAATATTAGCATGCATAAAGAAAGGGATGCATTCCAGAGATAAGACTATAATCCTTCCACTTTATAAAACTCTGGTCCGACCGCATCTGGAGTATTCCGTCCAGTTCTGGTCGCCAGTCCTCAGGAGGGATGTGTTGGAGCTGGAGAGAGTCCAGAGAAGGGCAACTAAACTAATTAGGGGATTGGAGGACCTTGACTATGAAGAGCGTCTACAATCGCTCGATTTATTCTCCCTGGAGAAGAGACGTCTGAGGGGGGACATGATAGCAATTTATAAATATCTTAATGGGGATCCCAGCTTAGAAAAAAAGCTGTTCATTCGAAGGGATTGCATGAGGACTCGAGGGCATACAATGCGATTAGAGGAGAAGCGTTTTAACCTCAGGCAACGCGGGGGGTTCTTTACTGTTAGGGCAACAAGATTGTGGAATTCTCTACCACAAGAGGTGGTTTCTGCGGGTAGTATGGTGGCTTTCAAAAGACTCTTAGACTTACATCTCAAGGATCAGAACATTCAGGGGTATGGGAGATGATTACAGCCACACATGCCTACACAGGTTGAACTGGATGGACTATTGTCTTTATTCAACCTCACCTACTATGTAACTATGTAACTATGTAACTATGAGTGAGAATTTTTCCGTTGCCCGAATAGTATACGTGGTCCCCTATACGTTGGCCTAGTTGATGTATGGTCTTACCCAAATAAAAAGCTGTGCACTGACAGGTCATTAAGTAAATGACCCCTTGTGTAGTGCAGTTTGTATGCATCCACAATCGATGGAGTTACCCGTTCGGAAGTAATGTAGTTTGGCCCTCGGTGATCCACGGGCACCATGGGCAATTGCCACACCGATAGGTACCCGCAGGTCCCGAGGGGCCAATACGACCTGTAGTGGAGTAATGGATCGATATGAGGCGATCTCTAATAGAGGTAGCCCGTGTAAAGACCAATTCTGGTTGATTTTTTACATATTTTGATAGAGTAGGATCTTCCGTGAGGAGACCACTGTGTAATCAATCTTACTGTCGAACTATCAGCTGACGGTTTGTATTTGTAAAGTAAGTCTGTTCTAAAAATGAACTTTCACTTTGTTATACACTTTCCTCAAAGTTGTTCGAGAGTATCCTCGTTTCAGTAAGCGCTGTTGGAGCTTTGCTGCCTCTATTTTGAAATCTGCATCATCTGTACAATTCCTGCGTATTCGCAGGTATTGTGCATATGGAATGCTTTTAATAAGTGTAGTAGGGTGCGCACTAGAAGCGTGCAGGAGGGTATTCCCAGCACTCGGTTTCCTATATAGACTGGTGGTAATATGGCCATCTATTGTCCGTCTGATTTCAATGTCTAAAAAGGAGATCATTGTTTTGCTGATTGTGTGTGTAAACCTAAGATTGAACTGGTTGGTGTTGAGCAATTCCAGCATCAAATGTAAATCCTCAGGGGGTCCTGTCCAAATAATAAAGAGGTATTTAATATATCTAAACCAGCACATCACATGCGTAAGGAAAGCCGCGTATGCTTCGCTGGAGAAGATATATCTTTCCCAGTGGCCCAAGTATAAATTTGCATATGAGGGGGCGCAGCACGTCCCCATGGCTACGCCCTGGATTTGTAAGTAAGTGTCCTCCATGAAAGTAAAGAAGTTTTTTGTTAGTTTGAATCTCAATAATGCCAAGATATAGTCATTACGGGGCCATAACAATCGATCAAGTTCCCTAAGGAACATTGCCGTCGAGCGGATACCTTTGTGGTGTGGTATGCTAGAGTAGAGCGCTTCAATGTCTACCGCTACAAGGAGGGCCTCTGGGTTTGAATGTCACAGTTGATACGTTGGTATTGATTATTCTATCCTGATCGGGCGTAGGGGTCTCAAGATCCAATCCTCCTTCCTCGTAAAGTAGCATAAGATCTCGCAAAGCCCTAAACTCATCCATGGTATAGTTCTTAATTTGTTCAGTTAAATCGAGTTCCAGTTTTTTTGTTTCCGATCATTGTCAAAAATAAATTTAAAAGTAAGCTTACGGGCAAATAGGTAGATGTTTTTGTGTGGGACAGAACCCTAAACCCAATTGTAATACAGAAATCTGGTCTTGGTTTAAAGCGAAAGGTGTAAGATTTATGATATTGAGTTAATTTCCTTCTAATGGTATTAGTGATGTGGAGTTTGTGTTACGTAGGCTTTGAGATTGCCCTGTTTCTTGCTTTTGACTACTGGTGTTGCTTGTGGGTCTAAAAAACCATCCTCGTTTAGTGCATTAAGTGTTTTAGATGACTGAGAGGGGGTGCCATGTGTGAGGATCTTCTGCAAGGCTGGTATTAGATCACTAACACCTGCTACAAAGCCTGTTGTTTGTGGGTGTTGTGTACGTTTATTACCATTTGAATCACCAGGGGAGTGCCCACCACTGTGACGAGTGCGTTTTTGTGGACGCGTGCGAGTAGCTTGGGGAGCCAAGGAACGTGTGGATACCTGTGAAAAAGCAGAGGTAGAATTAGAAGAGTCTGATTCAAAGGGATCATCTATAGGAGGTTGAAGTTGATTACCAGCATATCCTGACCTAGATTTGCTCGGGTATTGTTTATTAGTCCACTTATATGCGTTACCGCCCATAAAGGCTAATTTGTCTCTATTACATTTTGATTGTTTTTTGATCAATATCTCTTTATTAATAGTTTCTAATGTGTCTTTGACCTCCTGCCATTTAGAAGCAAAGTCAGGATGGTCAAAGACCTGTTTATATTGCAGGTTGATATTGCCAATTTCAACATCTAATTGACTCATATCCGTAACGTATTGTTTTACCAAAAGTATCATTAATTCTTTACTGCAATTATTTAATGCAGTTTTCGCAGATTTTGTAACAGCTACTCGGCATAGGTATGAGGACCCAGAGTGTTGGTACAATAGACTATGGAGGTTAGGTGAGGAGGCAGGGTTGGACAGTCACCTCACACTGCCTTTTTCAGAGCAAGGTTTATGAAGGGAATGCATGTCAAACTTCGACAAGCATGTGAAGACAAAAAAACTGATTTCAAGAATAGTAAATGTAAAGAGATCCTGACCTTTGCTAGAGCTGTAGACCAGCAATTAAAGGAGGAGAAAAGATAAACCAACAGAGGTTATGTTGACACAGAATGAAAACCAGCCTAAAAAAAGAGAGGTCAGATGTCTTAACTGGAATAAGCCTGGCCATTTTATTTGCAACCGTCGGGTCCTCAGGCACTCTGATCAGCAATAAAGGAATGAGATTCCTACTGAATGACTCCAAACTGAAAGACTCCCATTGCCACGGGGACCCTCTGAACAGCGCTAGGAAATAGGCATTCTTGTGTCAAATGAGAGAAAGGGGAATAATAGTCATAGAGAAAATAAACATTCAGCTTATGTTTAACTTTTTCTTGATGAACTCCCCTTTCCCGGAGGAGATATACCTAAACCCATTAATTGTTTAGCCGATACAGGAGCTGCCAGGACCGTGTTAAAAGCCTCCTCCGTTCCTAAAAATCTTTTAAGTTCATCAAAAATAAAATCTGTAGGACTAACAGGGAAACCAACATACCTACAAGAGACCAAACCAATTAAATTAGTGTAGCAGGTTTTCCAGGCATTGGGCCTGATGTGGGTCTGCCATTGTTACCGGTTACCTCCCCAGCCCATGTGAGCTGCGACCCTGGGTGTGAGAACTGAGACATTGACAACTCCGGCATCTTTGTTTTGTGGTTTTATTGTAGATAAAGGGGATGGGAGAAGGGAATAAGTGAGAAACTCCTTTAGGCTTAACTAGATACAATTTGAGACTTTATCCGGAAAATGTCTGTTAACGCTGCCTTGACGCCAGCCGACACTAGCCAGCGCTCACTGACGCTTAGAACACACTGTAACTTGACAAAAGTGCTGAATCCTCGACTCTAGGTCCAGAAGACTCAGGACTGTGGAGCATAGAACTACTGACACTGCTGCAATTCAAAGTCTCTGACCTCTCTCTCCAGCCTGGCACTGGCTGGAGGTTGCGTGCTGTGAATTACTATATAGCTGCAACTCTCAACTGGTACTCTGTACAATTCAGGGCCCAAACTGCAGGCGCCCCCTTTACACTTTTAGCTCTTCGGGGTCCACTGACTATGTACCCCCTCTGCTACTTGAGGGTTCTCAACCTAGGTACTCCCTTTACAGCTAGCTGACACTGGATCCCAGAACCTCCTCTGGAGTGGTCTCCTCTAACTCTTCAGGCAGACCCCCAGGGGCAATCCTCAGTACTCACGACATGTGTAGCAGACATGGGAGTAAGTCACACATGTGCAAGTCACAAGCAAGTCTCAAGTCTTAATCTTCAAGTCTCAAGCAAGTCCCAAGTTACTGTGGCGAAAAGCAAGCAAGTCAAGTCGAGTCCCTGCTAGAAGTCAAGCAAGTCAAGTCATTTATTTTGGTCAAGTCACAAATCAAGTCAAAATACTGATCTACCCCAATTTTCACCTTTCAATCAGTTAAAAGTCAGTGGTCAGGAAAGGTTTTGTTTTATTTTCAATTTTATCGGATGCACCAGTGGTCCCTAATCCGCATACAATCCTAACGCACATCCCGAGTACACCTACGCCATTCTCTGTGATTGATCTAGCAAACGCTTTTGATAGTGTGTCGGTGGATATCCCCTCCTCTAGATCATTTATGAATAAATTAAACAGGATTGGTCCCAGGACCGAACCCTGGGGGACCCCACTTTCCACACCCGCCCAATCCGAATACTCCCCATTAATCATCACCCTCTGGACTCTCCCCTGGAGCCAGTTCTCTATCCAGGTACTCACCTTATGGTCCATACCTACCTTCCTTAGTTTGTACAGTAAGCGTTTGTGGGGAACGGTGTCAAAGGCCTTTGCAAAGTCCAGATACACCACATCCACAGGCTTACCTTTATCTAGGTGGCAGCTCACTTCGTCGTAGAAGGTTAATAGATTGGTTTGGCAAGAACGATTTTTCATGAATCCATGCTGATTACTACTAATAATACCGTTTTCATTACTAAAGTCTTGTATGTGGTCCCTTAACATCCCCTCCAACATCTTGCAGACTACAGATGTTAGGCTGACCGGCCTATAGTTCCCCGGGATATACCTTGGCCCCTTTTTAAATATTGGTACCACGTTGGCTTTTTTCCAATCAGCTGGCACCATACCCGTCTGTAAACTATCCTTAAAGATCAAGAATAATGGTCTGGCAATCACCTGGCTGAGCTCTATAAGAACCCTCGGGTGCAAGCCATCCGGTCCCGGTGATTTATTTATGTTAAGTTTCTCTAGTTTAGTTTTAAGTCTATCTTCTGTTAGCCATGGCGGCACTTCCTGAGGTGTGTTGTTTAGTTTGGCTTTACAAGCTAGGTTCGTGTAGCCCCCCGATTCTTTTGTGAAGACTGAAGAGAAGAAATGATTTAACACTTCCGCCTTTTCTCTGTCCTCAGTGGCCATATTTCCCTTATCATCTTTTATGGGACCAATGTGATCTGGCCTCGCTTTCTTACTGTTTATATACTTAAAGAACTTCTTGGGGTTCTTTTTACTCTCCTCCGCTATATGTCTCTCGTGTTCTATTTTAGCCGCCCTGATTTCGTCTTTACATTTCTTATTACACTCTTTGTAATGCTTAAATGCTGCCAATGACCCCTCAGTCTTGTATTTTTTGAAGGCCTTTTCTTTAGCACTAATATGCATTTTTATGTTGGAGTTTAGCCACCCAGGGTTTAATTTTGCTCTTTTAAATTTATTTCCCTTTGGAATGCACTGGTCAATCCCCTTGTTAAGTATGCTCTTGAAGCACTCCCATTTTTCCTCCGTGTTCTTTGTTCCCAGGGTTCCATCCCAATTGATATTTTCTAGCAGCGAGCGCAGTTTTGGGAAATTGGCTCTTTTGAAATTCAGCGTCCTTATATTACCCCTCTGCTTCCTATAACTGTAATTAATACTGAAACTTATTGACCTATGGCAGTGTTTCTCAACTCCAGTCCTCAGGGCACACTAACAGGCCAGATTTTAAGTATTACTTTGAGGAGATGCAGACTAGAATACTGCAATCACTGAGCAGCAACTGATATCACCTGTGATGTATTTCAGTTTTCATGCAAACCTGGCCTGTTAGTGTGCCCTGAGGACCGGAGTTGAGAAACACTGACCTATGGTCACTGTTTCCTAAGTTCTCCCGTATTTCTATATCCGTGAGCAGGTCTGTATTGTTGGTAATCAGTAGGTCAAGTACCGCATTTTTTCTCGTCGGTGCATTCACCATCTGACCCATGAAATTGTCCTGCAAAACATTTAGGAACTGCCGAGCCTTGGCTGAGTGTGCGGTTCCTTCTGCCCAGTCTATATCTGGATAATTAAAGTTCCCCATTATAATGACGTTTCCCGTCCTTGCTGCCAATCCTATCTGTAAAATGAGGTCCGCCTCCCCCTCCTCCCTCTGGTTGGGGGGCCTATAGCATATGCCCAATATTACCTTCCCCACCGTTCCTTCCCTTTGAAGCTCTACCCATAGGGATTCTGCCTCGTCCTTAGCTCCATTATTAATATCATCCCTCATATTTACCTGTACACTGTTCTTAATATACAGACATACCCCTCCCCCTTTTTTACCCTCTCTATCTCTGCGATAAAGGGGATACCCCTGAATGGTCGCCATCCAATCATGAGAGCTGTCAAACCAAGTCTCAGTTATCCCCACAAAATCTAAGTCCTCCTCAAACATCAGCAGCTCCAGCTCTCCCATCTTGTTGGCCAGGCTTCTGGCATTGGTATACAAACCTCTTAATTTTGACCGGTTACATTTATCCTCATTTGATGTTTTTAGGCTGCTCACTTGATTTTTCCCCATACCCACCCTGGGTATAGGAGCTCTGATCACCCAACCGCTAATGCCCCCATTTCTGCCCTCTGAAACTTGCTTTCCACTGGCTAATTCTACATCTGTACCCTCCCCCCCCATTCCCTAGTTTAAAAGCCCCTCTAACTTTTTGGCCATCCTCTCACCCAGTACGGCTGCACCCTCCCCATTTAGGTGCAATCCGTCCCTACCAAAGAGCCGGTGGCCGACTGAGAAGTCGGTCCAGTTCTCCAGGAACCCGAAACCCTCCTTACAACACCAGCTCCTCAGCCACTCGTTAATTTCCCTAATCTCCCGCTGCCTCTCTGGTGTGGCTCGAGGTACAGGTAGTATTTCGGAAAATACTACCTTGGAGGTCCTTCTTCTCAACTTAGCGCCTAAGTCCCTGAAATCGTTTAGGACTCTCCATCTTCCTCTGCCTATGTCATGTGTACCCACGTGTACCATGACAGCTGGGTCTTCCCCAGCCGCACCCAATAATCTGTCCACCCGATCCGCAATGTGCCGAACCCGAGCGCCCGGCAAACAACAGACTGTTCGGCACACACGGTCTTTGTCACAGATTACACTGTCTGTCCTTCTAATAATTGAGTCCCCTACCACCAGCACCTGTCTTTCCTTTACCTTTCTCCCAGCCTCACTGGAGGAGTTCTTCCCCTGGCAGCTAGGGGCGTCGCTCTGCTCCAGCATTTCTGGTCCCTGACTGGTTTCCCCAACATCACGCAACAGGGCGAATTTATTGGGGTGCTCCAGCCCAGGATCAGCCTCCTTGCCTTTTTGCCCTCTACCCTTCCTAACTGTCACATGTCTACTAGGCTCTGCTGCCTGCACCTCCGTCATTCCGCCCACCTCTGTGCAGACCCCTGCCTGCACCTGGCGGGTACAATCCCAGCTCTCCTTCAGTATGGACATACGTCTCAGTATTGCCAGCTGCTTCCCTAGATTCAGGACCTAAGCTTCCAGGGAAACAACGTGCTTACACTTTGTGCATTTGTATTCGCCCTCGATCTCATGATCGAGGAACGTATACATACCACAAGATGTACACCGAATCGCATCTCCACACCCGCCGGGCATTGTACCTACTAATCTATCTAATGGGGATTCAGTGATTTAAGTCTATCCTATGTGGCTATATCCTGGCTTCCTAACTCTACCTTCTCACCCTCTGGTACTCCGCTACCCTCACTTGACACTCAGTTGCACAACACTCACAATCTCACAGCCCGGTCAGTCTCACGCCACTCCCAGTCGCACCACCCGGTCAGTCGCACAACACTCCTGTCGCACACACTCACAGTCTCCCAGCCCGGTCAGACGCACCCACTCTCAGTTGCCCAACACTCACAGACACACAGCCTGGTCAGTCGCACAGGTACTCCCAGACACTCAGGCAGTAACAGGTACTCCCAGACACTCAGGCAGTAACAGGTACTCCCAGACACTCAGGCAGTAACAGGTACTCCCAGACACTCAGGCAGTAACAGGTACTCCCAACACTCAGGTAGTAACTGGTACTCTCAACACTCAGGTAGTAACAGGTACTCCCAACACTCAGGTAGTAACAGGTACTCCCAACACTCAGGTAGTAACAGGTACTCCCAACACTCAGGTAGTAATATGTACTCCCAACACTCAGGTAGTAACAGGTACTCCCAACACTCAGGTAGTAACAGGTACTCCCAACACTCAGGTAGTAACAGGTACTCCCAACACTCAGGTAGTAACAGGTACTCCCAACACTCAGGTAGTAATATGTACTCCCAACACTCAGGTAGTAACAGGTACTCCCAACACTCAGGTAGTAACAGGTACTCTCAACACTCAGGTAGTAATAGGTACTCCCAACACTCAGGTAGTAATATGTACTCCCAACACTCAGGTAGTAACAGGTACTCCCAACACTCAGGTAGTAACAGGTACTCTCAGACACTCAGGTAGTAACAGGTACTCCCAACACTCAGGTAGTAACAGGTACTCTCAGACACTCAGGTAGTAACAGGTACTCCCAACACTCAGATAGTAACAGGTACTCCCAACACTCAGGTAGTAACAGGTACTCCCAACACTCAGGTAGTAACAGGTACTCCCAGACACTCAGGTACTACACTACAGTACACCCTCAGTCAGTGTTCAACCTCAGTCACCAGTCTTACTTACCTAATGTGTGTCCCTTTAAGCCTGTCACTTGCAGTTCCTCCCTCTCCCTCAGTCGGTCAGTCTCCTCTCTGCACCCTCCTCCCTCGGTCACTTCCCTGTCAGCTAGTCTCCTCTGCTCCTCTCTGTGGGGGGGGGGGGTTCCCGCACCGCTCGCCGCAAGGGGGATTCACTGCCGCCCACAACAAGGGAGGGAGGGGGGGGGGGTTACCGCACCGCTCGCCGCCCGTCTTTACCTCGGGGGGGTGGATTCTAGCACCCGACGCCGCCGCAGCAAGGGAGGGGTGGGGGGGTTACCGAACCGCTCGCCGCTCGCTTTAGTTCGGAGAGGGGGGGCTCTAGCACCGGACGCCGCCGCTTCTACTGGGGGGGGGGGTACTCACACACACACCGATCTGCAAACACCTGCTCCTCTCACACGCACGCCGCACTGATCCCGCGCTCTCTGCTCAGCTCTCTGTTCTGCTCCACAGCACCACCTGCTGCTGTGTTATTGTACGCAAACTCGGCACACGGTAGTAAGGCTACCCAATTGTCTTGTGAAAATGTGGAAAAGCAGCGGAGATATTGCTCAAGGGTTTGGTTGGTTCTTTCTGTTTGACCATTACTTTGGGGGTGATATGCTGAAGATAAGCAGACTTCAATACTCAAGGCTTTACAGAGAGACCTCCAAAATCTGGAAGTAAATTGTACTCCACGGTCGGACACGATGCTGCCGGGTAGACCATGTAGCCTCACTATTTCCTTGGCAAAGGTATGTCCCGTGTCCACGGCCGAAGGAGTGCCAGCCATGGGAATAAAATGGGCCATTTTAGACAAGCAATCTACTATCACCATAATTGTGGAGAATCCCTCTGAAGAAGGTAGGTCCACTATAAAGTCCATGGACAACATTTCCCACGGTTGTTTTGGGACCAGAAGTGGTTTCAACAGACCCCAGGCTTGGACGTGACTGCCTTTACTCCGAAGGTAGGTCGTAGAGGAACTCACATAGTCCTTACAGTCCTTTCTTAGGTTTGGCCACCAATAGGATCGCTGAATTAATTCTAAGGTCTTACGGACCCCAAAGTGACCAGCAAGTTGATAGTCATGAAGAGCTTTAAGGACCGCGAGTCTGGCTTCCTGGGATACAAAGAACTTGTCTTCATGCAAAAAAAATTGTCCCTGTTTTTTGAGAGTAGCAGTCTCAGGAGCAGTGCAGCGGGCAGAGGCTAGTTCAAGGGTGGTCCTAAGATCAGGCTGGAGTAAAAGAAAGTTTTGGGAGGACAGAATTGTACGGGGGGTGACATCCACAGGAGTTTCAGGGAACATCCGCGAGAGGGCATCTGCCTTCCCATTTTTAGAGCCGGGCCAGTACGTGAGGTGGAAGTTAAACCTCGAAAAGAATAGAGCCCATCTGGCCTGCCGAGGTCTTAGGCGTTTGGCTGATCTGAGATATTCGAGGTTCTTGTGGTCCGTGAATATCATTATTGGGTGGGCTGCGCCCTCCAGCAAGTATCGCCATTCTTCTGATGCGGCCTTGATGGCCAATATTTCTCGGTCCCTTACATCGTAGTTCTTCTCGGGCTGACTGAGTTTTCGAGAAAAAAATGCTACAGGGTGAAGCAATGCCTTGGGTCCCTGGCGTTGAGATAGGACTGCTCCCGTGGCTACTTCTGAAGCATCAACTTCAAGGACGTAAGGCAAGGCTGGGTCCGGGTGTTGTAGCACAGGAGCACTGGTGAATACAGCCTTGAGCTTGTCGAATGCACTTTGGGCCTCTGGGGACCATTGGAACCGAGTGTTTTGCCGAGTCATTTGCGTAATGGGGGCAATGATGCGGGAAAAGTCCTTAATAAACCTTCGGTAAAAGTTTGCGAAACCCACAAACCTTTGGATGCCCTTTTTGTCAGAGGGGGCAGGCCACTCCAGGATGGCAGACACTTTCTGAGGGTCCATTGCTATTCCATCTGTGGAGATAATCAGACCCAGAAATTGTATGGATGACTTCTCGAATTCACATTTTTCCGCTTTAGCATAAAGCCCGTGTTTTCTGAGAGTGGCCAATACTTTTTGTACATGTATTCTGTGCAACTCCAGGGTGGTGGAAAAAATAAGAATGTCGTCTAAAGAAAAAGTTCTGGGTTGCAGGGCCAGGTATAGCAGGCAGGCAGGCATTTTGAATGACTTGAACTTTCTGCGATCCCCCGAGAAGCGTTCAGGTATAGGTACTCTTGGTTCGGGAGGAGGAGCCATCATAGTAGGAGTTGGAGCTGACTGTCCTGAAGTTGAAGGAGCGGAGGTGGGGACTGCAGCGGGTGGATTTGGAGTTGCTGCCAGAGATGGTGTAGTCAGGTACTGTAGACGACCTTCCAGTTGGAAGTACCCATCTTGAAGATTCTTCACCGCCTGGGTTAATGCTGTCACTTGCTGGCACAGGGCTTCCAGCGGGAGATACCTCTCTCAGCTTCTGTCATGGCTGGATGATACTGTCACGTACCTGATCCAAAGCCGGAGTGTAGAGAGGGCTCCCCTTGCGGCTAGGTGCAGAGCACCCCTGGAAGTGGGACAGGGAGTGCCGTGCCCGAAGTAGCACGGGTTGCCGGTTGGGATGACCAGATGAAAGCAGGAACCAACTTGTTGAGAAGTCCCAAGCAGGTCTGGAACACTTTGGCAAGCCAGGCAGTTACAGGAATCTGGGAGCAAGCCAAGGGGTCAGGAGCCAGGAGAAGCAAAGTCAAACAGTCCGGGTCGGCAACGAGAAGTCAAGATCAGCAGGTTAACAAGGCACAGGGAACACGGGAGGCTGTTGATCATCCAGCAACTAGTTGTTGTGGCTGCTGGCTTTAAATAGGCCGTTTGGCACCAAGCGTTATTACGCATGGCGTGCGCGCGTGCGCATTGGCGCACGCACATTCCTGACTGCGTTTGCCCGCGTTTGGGCGCGCATGCACATTCGCGCCAATGCGCGAATTCGCTGATTCGCCAGGATATTGGTAGTTCCCTGACAAAAAGAGGCTGCCTTGGGAGCACTTGGCACTTATGTGAGTATCACGGATACCACACCCGAGTCTTTGGATCAGGATACCTTGGCTCGCCTGCAGGATCAGGCTTCAAGGAAGGAAAAAGCAGCATGGGAAGCTCAAGGAGCTCAACCTGATGAGAAAGGCCTGTGGAAGTGTAGAACTCAGTTATGTCTCCCTATGGTGCTGTACCCCATCATGGCAAATCATGCTCATGGTCCTACTCATCTTTCCAGGAATCTGATGTGTAGCCTTGTAGGTAAGTACTGGATTGCACCTGTCTTTGTTACAACAGCAGATAATTTCACTGCAGGGTGTATTGTCTGCTCACGTCACAATCCAGGGCGTACTGAAAATACTCCTCAGAGGCATTTGCCAAGACCAGACTATCCATTTCAAAGACTTCAGATAGATTACATTCAGTTGCCACCCAAAGGTCCCTTGGAATATATCCTAGTTTGCATTGACATGTTCTCGGGATGGCCGTAGACGTGGCCCATAGCGAAAGCAGATGCCAAGACCACTATTAAGAAATTGCTATCAGAGGTTATCTGCCATTATGGAGTTCCAGAGGTGATTGAGGCTCACATCTCACAGCAGAATAGGTACAGAAATTAGAGTTTGTAGGCACCTGTCCAAAATTTCACACATCCTAACACCCCCAGAGCAGTGGGAAAGTTGAAAGGGTTAATGGAATCATTAAAAATAAACTTGCAAAAATGATGTCAGAAATAGGCAAACCTTGGACAGAGTGTCTTCCTATTGTGTTATACTCTATTAGAACAACCCCTAGGGGGCAGCACAAGTTCAGTCCATATGAAATTTTGTTTGGGGGAGTTCCTAGTCTAGGACAATATTTTCCACATCCGTTGGCATTAGGCATGGCTGAATTAACAGAGTATATAATACAGTTACAGAAGCATCTCACTGAAACATATACAAAAAAGTTTACTCTTCCTTACCTAACCTTGATGATATTCTAGGCACCCACTCTGTCCAACCAGGTGAATACGTGGTCCTGAGGAAACCACAAAGAAAAGGTATTCAATAAAGATTTGATGGCCCTTACAAGGTTTTGCTGACAACACCCTCTTCCCTAAAGCTTGAAGGCAAAGACTCTTGGGTCCATGCAAGTCACTGTAAGAATATCCGTCATGATCAGTGAGAGGGGAGTAGTGTTTTGTGCTATCATACTCATGTTTGGTTGGACTGTTTATCTGATTGCTTGTTCTGTTTGTGATGACTGCCCTTGGGCCTGGATAAATGAAAAAAAATGTAAAACTGAACAGACAACCATATGAGTGGTAAAGAAGCCTGTAAATATTTGGATTTATATGGCAATGAATCTTATGAATACCTCTAACTTCTGTTTGTCAGATATGCATAATCCCCTTGACTTGATGACCCCTTGTTTGATAGCTGTACCTACTCCAATGCAAGTATTGTTGCAGGTATTTCAGATGCTACAGAATGACACAACTGTTTCAATTGATGACATATGTTCCCATATTACCCTTTATGAGTACTGTAAGGACTGTCCTGATCCCAA
Source organism: Pelophylax lessonae (assembly GCF_965119305.1). Lineage (NCBI taxonomy): Eukaryota > Metazoa > Chordata > Amphibia > Anura > Ranidae > Pelophylax > Pelophylax lessonae. Next base: position 77,289,248 of record NC_138778.1, on the reverse strand, counting down.
TAAGCCTTGGGAAAATATGACCAGTATAAAGACCCTTAATATTACTCAAGGTGATGTATGTTATAATATGACTTGTGACCCCAACCAAATAGGAAAATGTCAACAACTTTCTTTTTCTAACAAAGCTACCCCAACCACCATTCCTCCAGGTATTAGGGCTCTCTGCAGCACTGACAGGATAGCTACTGCAGTAAATAATAATATGAGTTGTAATAGCATTGTACTTCAGCCCAGTCGTATCAGACATGTTAAACTACTCTTTCCCCTACTCTTCGCCCTGGCCCTGGAACCATTTTTGCGGACGGTGCGGGACGCACCAGACGTTGCGGGACGCACCATGTGTTGCGGGGATCACAGTGAGATCGGTGGAGCACAACATTTCGGCTCATGCCGATGACCTGTTGTTTTATATAGGTAGCCCCCGCATTTCCCTCCCGGTACTCATGCGCGAACTGCGTCGTCTTGGTGACTTCTCTCATTTCAAAGTCAACTATGACAAATCCAAATTGCTCCCTATCCACGTCACCCCCCCGGACATGGCTTATTCCCTCCTTACGACACTCTTTTGGGCTTCAAATGGCGGGAAGGCTCTCTCCCCTACTTAGGAGTTCATATATCCCCGGACCCGCAAGTCCTCTATGATAAGAATTATGAGGCTCTGATGGACCGTATTAAGCAGACTTGGACTCCTGGGCACCATATCCCCTGAACTGGTTTAGATGCATTAATGTACTCAGGGCCGGTGCTAGACTATTTTACGCCCTAGGCAAGACCAGCTACTTGCAACCCACCCCCCCAAAAAAAAAAAAATAAAAAGGGAAAGGGTTAAAAACTTCTCTATGTCGTACCCAGTGACCCTGATCTGATGGTTCCTCCATGTTATGCTGTCATACCCAGTAACCCCCATATTCCTCCATGTCACAACTGGGGACCCTGATGTCCCTTTATGTCCCACCCAGGGACCCTGATGTTTTTCCATGTCACATTCTGGGAGCCCAATATTCCTCCATGTCTTGCTGTCATACCCACTGACCCCGATGTTCCTCCATGTGGCACCCAGGGACCCCCGTGTTCCTCCATGTCATGCTGTCATACCCAGTGACCCCAATGTTCCTATATGTCACCCCAGGGGCCCCTGATGTTCCTCCATGTCATACCCAGAGAGACCCTGATGTTTTTCCATGTCACACCTGGGGACCCTGATGTTCCTCCATGTCACACCTGGGGAGCTCAATCCCCCATGGCACACCCAGGGACCCCAATTCCTCATGGCACACCTGGTGCCCCCGAACCCCTGTTACACCCGGTGACCCATATCCCCCATGTCTCACCTGGGGACTCTGATTCCCCATGGCACACCTGGTGACCCCAATTCCCTTTCACACCAGGGATCCTCCATGTCACACCCAGGGACCCGGATCTGTTCTGGGGACACTCACTGGGCTGTATGAAGAGAGTGGCCTGCACTCTCCCCTTCTTCACTGTGATTCCTTTTCCCAGGACACTCCTCTTCTGGACCACCGTGCTCACCACAGCTCCAACAGGCTCCTAGTGGAGGAAGAAGCAGCAGTCAGAGAGCTCCGCACATCCTTCATCACCAACCTCCTCAGACCATTCTGGTGCCTCGTCTGCTCCAGTAAAGGTGTTGCCCTCCAGTGCCGACCTCCGGCTCAGGTTCAGCTCTCCTCCGCTCCCTGCTTAATACCGACCCAGGGAAATGACGGCTGCCCACCAGCTCAGTGCAGAGAATCACTTCCTGCCCAGGGTTTAGGCCGCTCAGCTCCAGCCGAAGAGGATCATCATGCAGGCAGCACTCCAGTGGGCTCCCTTCCTGCCTTCTGGGGCCCCCCCCCCAAAGCCAAGTCTTGGTAGTTCCGCCACTGCCCCAGACACCTGGCATCTTCCTCTGTCCCTTCTTCCTCCCCCACTGCCGCCCCTCCCCTCAGCTCACAAGGATCATTAATAAAGGAGACAGAGTGCCGACTCCTGGCTGCGCCCCTAGGTGGCAATGCGCCCTAGGCGGCTGCCTAGTTTGCCTAGTGGAAGCACCGACCCTGAATGTACTCAAGATGACCATTTTGCCTAGACTTATATACCTTCTCAATACCGTCCCCATACAGTTGCCTCAACTGTTCTTTAAACGCCTTCGCTGATCCTTCCAACAGTTTGTTTGGCATGGTAAACACCCGCGCCTGGGTCACGCTATCCTTAGATGTCGAAAGGAGGACGGAGGGGTGGGATTGCCGGACGTTTCTCTTTACTATAAAGCTATGGCCCTGGTCCGTATGCTGAACTGGGCTAATGACGCGACCACCAAACCTTGGGTGCCCTTAGGAAAGTGGCTATGGTGGGTAGGAATTTGGCGGGTGCGCCATGGGTCCTGGAGAGTGGCCGGGGTCTTTTGGATTGGACGTTTCCCCTAACAAAGGCAACCCTGCAGATCTGGGATAGACTGAACCCAGGGGGTGATTTTCCAGCCGGGGTCTCCCCTCTAGCTCCCTTTGGATGGGGTTCCCTTGGTTTCAACCTGGCAAAGACTCTCGGTTTTTCTGGTCTTGGGGGGACGACGGGAAGACATTTTGCGGTAAGTATGTGCCATCTGGGCAGCTGCTATCCCTAACCGAGCTCAGAGCTCGATTTGGGGATTTCCTTATGTCTGCCTGGCGCCACAGGAAGATGGCCGATTTTGTAACCAGACTTCCTACCCCCGTCGCCCGATAGATCGACTTTCCCCCCCGGAACAGTGGTTTGTCCATCCTCCGGACTCCCGACATCTCTCTCATTTGCATAAATTGGTCCTTGGCTCAACGTCTTGCTCGGTCACTTACTATGTTCGGGACTGGGAGAAGGAGTTGAGAACGGAATTTACGACGCGACAGTTGACTAAAATATTGCGCCTTGCCCACGTCTCCTCTAGGATACAGGAATCTCCCTACAAATTCCTGTCCCGATGGTATAGGACTCCCTCGAAGTTGAAACAGATGTTTCCTAACTCTGATTCTCACTGCTGGAGGGGCTGCGGCCAGGAGGGCTTGTTCCCTGGTGGGACTGCCCAGTCCTCAAACCCTTCTGGGATGCTGTTCATCCCTGGATTCAAAAATTAGCTATTACCCCTCCTGAACGCACCCTGCTCCAGTACCTTTTTCATGATACCCATACCACAATTAAGAGATACAAACGTAGTGTCATCCCATTTCTACTAAACGCTGCTAAATGTCTAATTCCAAGACACTGGAAGCAGAACACCTGTCCCAGCTTAGCTGAATGGAAGAGGGAAGTGAATTGGGTTATGGAGGCTGAACAAGGGAAGCAGTCTCGCTTCATGGATACTTGGACTGGGTGGATGTTCTACTCGGAAGAGATCCCAAATTATTAATGCACTGGGGGGGGGGGCTCGGGGAGGGGGGTGTCTGATGTTGCCTGGAATCCGGGGATTCCTCCTTCCTGCACTGCTACCTCTATGGCCGTGTTTCCTCTAGGCTGTCTCGTTCTCTCTTTCTCCTTTCTTTCCTTCTACTACTCTGTCCTTGGCCCCACTGAGGCCTAGTTTTCTTTGTTTTTCTCTCTTTATTTGGATTTTGTATCTATGCTCTGTGTCTGCTGTCTTCATGATTTCAGGTGACAAAGGTTACTGGTGGCCTCGGTCATGCGGGGCCCATCCGGAGGTCCTCTCCAGGGTCGGCCCCAGCCAGTGGGATGGGGATTGGTTGAGGTTCACCTCCGTTTGGCCAAAAGGCACACTCTACATTATGATAAACCTGTCTTATATGACAATGTCTTTAAGTTATTGTTTGCTCTGCAACATTGTTATCTATTCATGCAAGCTGCATTTTCTTGTTTATCGCTTGGTTTGGCATCTTGTCTTGTTGTGTTTGTAACTTGCAAATTGTGAAAATAAAGATTATTTAAAAAGACATGTTAAACTAGCTTTAGGATTGCTGTTTTCCTATGACAATATTACTTATTCCTACATCCCGGCAAATATCACTGGAGGACCTTGCACTCTAAGCCGTATTGCCCCCATCACAAGGACATGCAGTTGCTCGAGTAAGGAGGACTACTATATCTGTATCAGATAATTGTGAATCAGACATTACTTTCCAGGGCAGAATATACAAGTTTAGCTGTATTTCTTGTGGGAGTGCCAGGTTTGGCAGTCCATAATGCTAGAACCATTAACGCTTTAGCTTGTAACATGGCAAAAACCTTAATCACACTTCTGCTGCCTTGCAGGAGTTGCTCCTCGATTTACAAGGTACACGCAAGGCAGTACTCCAAAACAGAGTAGCCATAGACTATTTGCTTCTTAAACATAATTTTGGATGTGAGCATTTTGAGAATATGTGTTGCTTTAATCCAACCAATCATGCTACTTCCATGCAGTCACATATTCAAGCTTTGCATGAATTACCTTCAGCAATTAGGAAGGTTGTTTCTGGTAATTGGTGGGATGGTTATTCAGGTGGCTACCTGATATAGGAGTGTTAAGACAAATTGTTGGAGTATTGATTATAGCAGTCTGTTGTCTCTTTGCTTTTTGCAGTGCATCCCTAATCTGTTATCGATGACACGATCCTTCACTCTGCCTGAGTGAGCTCCTTCTGATCCCTATTACAGTGCATCCTTCTGTGTAATTAAGGATCACTTCCCAATCTGAAGTCACCTCCTCCTGGTTTCAGGGGAATGGTTACCGCCCTCAAGATGCGGGATCCCTCTGTAGGATTCGGATGTCTAACCCAGCTCCTGTCAAGAAAAGTACATTGGACTGTTATCAATGTGTCCAATGTAGGGACAAGAGGAGGGACTAATGTTATGACAAGCTTAGCATAGGAGAGAGACATTTTATTTTTTTCTAGAAAGTTAGAGAGCTTTCTTACGTTTACAGGAACTTTTGTTGAAATCACTTTTGCGAAATATACTTCTTCCCATCCCTTCGGAATGTGCCTTGGGAGGATGCCTCCCTTTTTCTGAAACAGGTATCTGTCATCTATCTAATTAATTACACTAAAAACCAATCTTGTATGAACATATACCAGTCTGTACCACACTATACTACATCTGTTTCAGTATTGTATAGAAAACGTCACCTCCGCCCATTAAACTCAGTCTTTCTGATAAAAACCACAGACTGACTCTTTATACGCGTATATGCTGGTCAATGTATGATGTGGGTTCTTGTCTTATCACCGTAAAATCCTTTTCTCTGAAGCTCATCGACAGACGCAGCTCCATCTATACAGAGACCATAGGGTTATGCTCCTCCCACTAGGAATAGGCACTAGGCAGAAAAGAAAGTTTAACCACGCCTAATGGGGCTGTCCCTGCAGACATATCCCCACACACTTTGCCATCAGAAAGCAGTTTAGTTGCAAGCAGTGTTTAGAAAAGAAAAAAACCCATTCACTCAGAAGTAGAGGGGCAGGTGCTGCGTCTATCAATGAACTTCAGAGAAAAGGATTTTATGGTAAGTTCTTACAAAAATCCAGTTTTCTCTATTGTTCATCGACAGACGCAGCTCCATCTATTCAGAGACCATAGGGATGTCCCAAAGCAGTATATTCATGAGGGGTGGGAAGACAAAGCAAAAAAGAACGGAACTCCCCAAAGGCTAAACTTAGCCAACCAGGTAACATGGAGCTCAACCAGAAACAACTGGAGCTCACCAAGAAAAAACATACACCCTCAAAGAGAAACAAAAAAGATTCTCTTTAAACAGCAGCCTGCAAAACCTTGCGGCCAAAAGAAGCATCCGAAGATAATCACACATCTACTTTGTAAAATTCTGTGAATGTGTGCACAGAGGACCAAGTTGCAGCCTTGCAAACTTGCAGCACTGACACCTGATGGCGAAAAGCCCAAGAAGCACTCAGCGCTCTAGCAGAATGCGCCCTCACTGGGAACGGAGGAGTTGACCCTTCAGTGAATAAGCCTGAACTACCGTCTGCCTGATTCCTCTAGATATGATCGCAGTAGACGCAGCCAATCCCTTACAAGATCCTTCGGTAAGGACAAAGAGAGCGTCTGACTTTCTAAAAGACTCAGTGGCCTCCAGGTGAAACCTTATTGCCCAAACTACATCCAAAGAATGCAAGGCAAATTGGACATAGTGAAGGCAGCACAATGTCTTCATTCAGATGAAAATTAAACCACCTTAGGAAGAAACGACTGATTAGGTTGAAGTACCATTTTATCTCTGTACCACCAGATAAGGTGAGCAGCATGACAACGCCGCCAATTCAGATACTCTGCGGGCAGAAGTGATAGCCACCAAAAAGGCAACCTTCTGAGACAATGACAGCAGAGAAATCTCTCAAATGTTCTCAAAAGGAGAGTTTGGAAGAACAGACAATACCAGATTGAGGTCCCAGGGCGGTAGCGGGGACCGTCTCGGGGGAGCCATATGGGGCACTCCCTGTATGTAGGTACAAATCAAGGCATGTGTAGCTAACGGCTGTTGGAAATATATAGCCAAAGCCGACACTTGGCCTCTGATAGTGCCCAAAGCCAACCGCTGTTCAACTCCTTTCTGCAGAAAGGCCAAAACCCTAGCAATCGAAAACAAGCGAGGGTGCACCTTCAGCGATTCACAACATTAAATGTAAGCTTTCCCCGTACGATGATAAATCTTCCTGGAAGTCGACTTCCTAGCCTTCAATAGCGTAGGAATCACAGAGTCAGAAAGACCTCTATCCCTCAACACCTGGCTTTCAACAGCGATGCCGTTAAAGCCAGCGACTGTAAAGTAGGATGGAAGATCGGACCTTGAGACATCCCTGAGAGGAAGTCTTCAAGGAGCATTGGCGACCAACCTTTCCAGGTCTGCGTACCAAGACCGGTGAGGCCAGTCTGGAGCCACCAGAATGACCGGAATCCCTTCCACCTCTATCCTGCGTAGAAGCCTTGGCAGGAGTTTCAGCGGAGGGAAGGCATAAATCAGCCGATACCGACCGCAAGGAGCCACCAGTGCATCTGTGGCGTCAGCCAGAGAATCCCGAGACCTGACTACGAACCTCTGAACCTTCTTGTTGAGGCGAGAAGCAAACAGATCGACCTTGGGTGTCCCCCACCGAACACACAATCCAACACCTGATGACTCAGTTAATCCGCTTGCCAGTTCTCCACACCTGGAATGTGTACAGCAGAGAGGGCTGGAACAAACCTTTCCGCCCAGGCCAAAATCTCGGCCACTTCCTTGGCCACCAATACACTTTTGGTGCCCCCCTGGTGATTATGTAAGCTGCAGCCGTGGTATTATAATGATTGAATCAGAACAGGACAATCTTGCAGACGAGTTGTCCAGTGGCTCAGACAAAGCTTTATTACTCTGAGCTCCAAAACGTTTATCGGTAGTTTTGACACTTCCACCGTCTAGGTACCCTAGGCACAGAGCTTCCCCAGCACCCCGCCCCAGCCTAACAGGCTGGTATCCGTGGTTATCACCGTCCAAAACAACGGAATGAAATACTTGCCCTGGCATAATGTTGGAGACTGAATCCACCACAACAGAGCAGACTTTATGTTACATAGTTTGTGAGGTTGAAAAAAGACATCATTCCATCCAGTTCAACCTATGATGTGTGTGTGTGTTTGCTGTTAACCGTACATTGTATACCCCTGTATGTTGTGGTCTTTAAGGTGCCCATCTAATAATTTTTTGAAACTATCGATGCTCCCTGCTGATAACACTGCTTGTGGAAGAGAATTCCACATCCTTACTGTTCTGACAGTGAAGAACCCCTTACGTATTTTAAGGTTAAACCGTTTTTCCTCTAGTTTTAGTGAGTGGCCACGTGTCTTATTGTATTCCCTTTCTCTAAAAAGTTTGTTCCTTGTACAAAGGTGTTGTGGCTCAACCAGATCAAAGAGTCCAATGATTTTGGATCCTTGTTCCAATTGACAAGAATCTCCCTTTGCAAAGGTCTGGTATGGAACTGAGCAAACAGAACCGCCTCAAAGGTTGATACCTTTAAACTCAGGGCCCGCATGCAAGTCTGCAGTGAAGACAAATTGTTTGCCAACAGCAACCGAATCATGCCCTGTAATTTTTGCAGCTTGTCCAGGGGAAGAAAGACCCTCGCCAAAGCTGAATCCAGAGTCAGGCACAGATAATCTAGTCTGAGTCAAGAAAGGTATCAGGGCGGATTTCCTGAAATTGATGTTCCAACCGAACTCCTGCAGGGTTTTGACAGTGATCGTCAGGTTGCCAATCAGGGCTGAATGGGAGTCCGCTCTCAACAGGAGATCGTCTAGGTACCCCAGTCCTGCAATCCTCCATTGGCGCAGCAATGCCAACACTGGTGCTAGCACCTTAGTAAACACCCTGGGAGCGAAGGCGAGACCAAAGGGTAATGCCACAAATTAATAATGCTCTTCTGCCACTGCAAAGCGAAGAAACCGCTGGTGACCAGCGTAAATAGGGATGTGTAGATATACGTCCTTGATATCTATGGAGGCTAAGAAGTCTCCCTGGTGCAGTGACACCACTACCGTGCGGATGGATTCCATCCGAAACCTCTGTACCCACATGAAGCGGTTAAGGGCCTTGGGTTCCAGGATTGGATGCACCTTGCCCTCCTTTCTGGGCATGGTGAACAGGTTTGAATAAAACCTTTGAAACCGTTCCTGAGAAGGGACTGGTACAATCACTCCATGTGACAGCAAATCGTGTACTGTAGGGCTGTGCATCTTCACTTACCTCACGATTCGAAGCGATTACGATTATTAGGGTCGCGATTCGATACGATTCGATTCCGCGATGCATCACGATGCATCACGATTACTGCCCAATGCCCATGCCCAGCCCACTGCCCAATGGTTTTCAAAACTTTATAAAAAAAAACAAACAAAAAAAAAAAACTTGTAAACTAAGCCTCAACAAATCAACCAAGCAACATCTTTCATAAAATATGACTGTCTGTCTGTCAGACTCCCTTCCTTGCATGCACTGAGCCAAAACCCCCGGGGCCCCCCCTTACCCCACAGCTGCCTGTGACAGTGACAGTGACACTGACAGAGACCCCCCTCCCCCCACAGCTGAGCTGACTGCAGCCTGACACACTGACAGAGACCTGGGTGGATGTCCCACACCTTCCCCAATCCCCCACAGCACTGACAAACACTGAGAGTGAGTGAGTCCCCCCCCCTTGCCCAGACCCCCACACTGACAGAGACCTGGAAGTCCCACACCTTCACCAATCCCCCACAGCACTGACAAACACTTGAGTGAGAGTGAGTCCCCCCCCTTGCCCAGACTCCACACTGACAGAGACCTGGATGTCCCCCACACCTTCCCCAATCCCCCACAGCACTGACAAACACTGAGTGAGTCCCCCCCTTGCCCAGACCCCCATAGCTGACTGACACTGACAGAGACCCCCAGGCCCCCACTGACACTGACTGACCCCCCTGGCTGCCAGACTGCCACAGCAGAACAGTAACCCCGGGCCACGACCGACCGTCCCCTGTCCCAGGCCCCCCCCCATCACAGACATCCCCCAGAGATACAGACGAGAGACCCCCATGAATGATTACACAATTATTTTTTCGGACATACCTGCTGTGTGACTGTGTGGGTTGTTGTGCACTGCATTGCAGAGGAGGACAGGTGCTGTGCTGCTCTCTGGGCTCTGTGGCGGGCGGCTGGCGTCACTGGCAGTGGCGTGGCGGCTGGGCCTCCAGGGCCTGTCGGCTACGGTGAGGTGAGGTGAGGTGAGGCTGGCGGCGCTGGCTGGCTGCGATGGGGACGAACTTGGGGCTCCTCGCTCCTGTGTGTGGACTCACTGGACTGGCGGCTTCTGGCTTGGATGGCTGGCTGGCTGGCTTCTAGGCCGCAGGTGGGACGCCGATACACGCGGGGGATGTCTTGCTGCGCCTCGACCCGGGTCAAAGAGGCGGAAGGGGAGAGGCGGAGCCTTTTTATTAAGCTCCCGCCACTAACCCACCAATCAGCTGCCGATCCTGCGATCTTGTGATTTTTTTTTTTTCCCTTGTGCGATAGGGCGTGGCCGCGGCTGATGACGTCATTTCGTATAATCAATTATGCCGGCAGCCCGCATCGATGCAGAATCGCGAAGGGTCGAATCGCGATGCATCGATCTTTCGATTATATTCCCCAGCCCTAGTGTACTGCTCCTCACAAGTCCCTAAATTGGTCTGGAGATAGGTGAAGATAGGACAGGAAGTACTGGAATTCTATCTTGTACCCCGATCGGATCAGTTTGTTTACCCTGTTGTCCTGAATCAAGGAGGTCCAGAGTTCCGGAAAGAAACGAAGACGTCCCACCCACACCAAAAGTGGGTGAGGGCGCCCCCTCATGCAGACGAGGGCTTGTCTGCAGATGGACTGGCCGGTCTTAGACTTTCCTGACAATGGTTTCTTGGAGCCCCCAGAAGACCTGAACGATTTACCTTTTCCTTGTGACCCGGAGTGTCACGTACCTGGATCGAGGCCAAAGTGCAGAGAGGGCTTCCCTTGCAGCTCAGTGCGAGTCACCCCTGGAAGTGGTACAGGAGGTGAAGCGCCCCAAGACGCACAGGTTGCCTGCGGGGAACAGGAGAGCAGGACCGGTGGACACCAGAGGATGGAAGAGGAGGCTAGTACACAGGCACGCCCGGCGACTTCCAGGAACTCCAGATATATCAGGCAACTTTGGTGCAGTAGTAAAAGCCAGGCCGGGGGTCATACACAGGTGATCAGTTCAACAGCAAGGCAAGTAGCAGAACAGGGGCAAGCCGGGTCACAACAGAAGAGCAGGCAGGCAGAAGCAGAGTCCTTAGGCAAGCCTGGGTCATACACAGGTAATCCGAGCAGGTAGGTAGTAGTAGCAAGGTCAGAAGGCAAGCCGAGGGTCAAACACCAGGGGAGAGATCAGATGGGTCAGAAGCAAGCCGGGTAACAACGGAAATTCCAGGAGAGTTCACAAGGTTCGGGTAACAGGACGCTGAAGTTAATCCAGCAATTTTAATGGGGCCAGAGGTGGGTTTACATAGGCCAGTAGATGGTCTCAATTGACACGTTGTGCGCTACCACGTATGCGCGTACGCTCATGCCCGCTTCCATGCACGCGCACAGGGGCTCGTCTGTAGCGCCCATTACTAGTACTGGCAGCAACGCCAGTACTTTTATGGCCATGTCCCTGACAGTGCCCCCCAAGGGGCAGCCTCCAGATGCCCAGACGGGCCAGTCTTTCTGGAAACCTGCTGTGAAATTCTTGAATCAGCCTTGGGGCATGAATATTACTCACGGGTTCCCACAAATTATCTTCAGGGGGATACCCCTTCCACTTGATCAGGTATTGAGTCTGTCTGCCCCTTTTCCGGCAATCCAAGATGGATTTGACTTCAAATTTGGTTTCACCATCCACCGAGACTGGAGGTGGGGGTAACTCTTCTCTCCCAGGAAAAGGACGTTACACAACTGGCTTAAGCAAAGAAGCATGGAACACCGGGTGAATCTTGTAGGAACTGGGTAGAGCCAATTCAAAAGCCACAGGATTTATCACTTTTTTTATTTCAAAAGGGCCGATAAATCTTGGCCCAAGTTTCCTAGAAGGACAGGACAGTCTTAGGTTCACTGAAGAGAGCCATACCTTGTCTCCAATCTTGTAAACAAGGTTTTCTTTGCTCTTTAGGTCATAGTATTTCTTATAGTCCTCCTGGGCCTTGAGTATAGCATCCTGAAGTGACTGGTAATTAGCCTTGATGGAACTTACGTGATCCTGAACTGAAGTTTCAGGTATGACATTAGGCAAAAAGGAGGGGTGGAACCCATAATTTGCCCAAAAATGGGGATTGATTGGTTGCAGAGTGCAGAGAATTGTTATATGCGAACTCTGCTCAAGGAAGGAGAGAAACCCAATTGTTCTGAGAACTTGTGCAGAAACATTGTAGATACTGTTCCAAGGTCTGGTTCGTCCTTTAGGCTTGCCCATTACTCTGTGGATGGTAAGCTGATGACAGACATATTTCTATGGACAAGGATTTACAGAGCTCGTTCCAGAATCTAGAAGTAAATTGTACACCTCTGTCTGATACAATGTTGTCTGGAAGCCTGTGTAGCCTGACTATTTCTCTGATAAACACGTTGGCCATGTCCAGAGCGGAGGGTGTGCCGATCATAGTTAAAAAATTTGCCATTTTTGAGAGACGGTCAACTACCACCAGGATGGTGGTGAACCCTTCTGAGGGAGGTAAATCCACAATAAAATCCATAGAGAGCTTCTTCCAGGGTTGTTCGGGAATGGGCAGAGGTCTCAGTAAGCCCCAGGACTTGGTTTTAGACCCCTTGTTATGTTGGCAAGTGATACAGGAGCCCACATAAGCCTTGCAGTCCTTATTTAGGCTGGACCACCAGAAGAGACGTTGAACAAGTTCGAAGGTCTTCCGTACCCCGAAATGTGTGGCAAGCTTGTGATCGTGAAAGGTTCTTAAGACCTGAAGTCTCACTTGTGAGGGAATGAAAATTTTATCTTGATGCCACAAGAGCCTATCTTGTCTCCTCAAGGGGGAGGTCTCTGGCTCTGTACACTGAGCAGAGGCCTGCCTAATCACTGTCTTAAGGTCAGGCTGAATGAGCAAAAAATTTTGAGCAGAGAGGATGGTATTGGGTTCAGTCGTTTCTGATGTTATCAGGAAACATCCGAGAAAGAGCATCCACCTTCCCATTCTTGGACCCTGGCCTGTAGGTTATATGAAAGTTAAACCTGGAGAAGAACAAGGCCCATCGGGCTTGCTGAGCCTTAAGCGTTTAGCTGTTTTAATGTACTCCAGGTTCTTGTGGTCGGTGAAGATCATGATGGGATGTGCGGCCCCTTCCAGCAGATATCTCCACTCCACATCATAATCTCTTTCCGGAGGCGTAATTTTCCAGGAGGAAAAAGCCACGGGGTGAAGGAGCGCCTTAGGGCCTTGACGCTGGGACAAGATCGCCCCTGTGGCTATTTCTGAAGCGTCTACTTCTAATACATAAGGCAGAGCCGGATCTGGGTGCTGAAGAATAGGTGCTGAGACAAACAGATTCTTTAATTTGTCAAACGCTACTTGGGCCTCTTGTGACCAATGGAATCGAACCTGCTGGCGAGTCAACTGGGTGATGGGTGAGATGATTGTGGAGAATCCCTTCACAAACCTTCTGTACAAATTGGCAAAGCCCACAAACCGTTGGACACCTTTCTTGTCAGAAGGGGCTGGCCAATCTAAAATTCACTTCACCTTTTGTGGATCCATGGAGATTCCGTCTGTGGAAATAATAAGTCCCAGAAACTGAATGGAATTCTTTTCGAAATCACATTTTTCTGCCTTTACATAAAGTCCATGCTCCCTCAAGGTGACAAGCACTTTTTTAACATGCGTCCGATAAAGTTCCAGGATGGTAGAAAAAATAAGAATGTCATCAAGATAGACAATCAAAACGTTGTCCAGGAATTCTCGGAAGATGTCATTCACGAGATGTTGAAAGGTGGCTGGAGCGTTACATAGCCCAAATGGCATAACCAACTACTCGAAATGGCCAAATCGAGTTCTGAACCCTGTCTTCCACTCATCCCCCTCTCGGATACGAAAATAAAAGATAGGCTGGCGCTCTAGTGCACTGAGATACGGTTTAGTGAAATGGCAAGATCATGGATCGGAACATAACTGAGTAACCAAATGGATTACCTATATGACAATAGGCAGGGGTGAAGTCCGTACGCTGGATGAACTGGAAGAAGGTGAACAATGGAGTGGGGGTCTGCACGAAGGGCCGGCTCTGCTGCACAGGAAGTCAATCTGTGGACGGAGTGAAGCAAAAGACAAGCGGAGCGCCTCTAAGTGCAATACGTTTATTAGGTTTAGAGCATACAATAAATGGTAACTCACTAGAGGTAAGATAAGTAAAAGCTCAAATGCGGAGTCATGGGGTCAGACTGTCTGTGATCGTGTGCACTTTGACCTTGCCTACGTCACGTGGTTGACCCTGAGTCCCAGCTTGCCTCGAGAGCCCGGTCCCGGAAGAGAGAGCCGGCATCTCCCCGCCATCCACCTACCGGAAAGGATCACCATCATCTCTCGGCAGCAGTATCACGGACAGTCTGACCCCATGACTCCGCATTTAAGCTTTCACTCATCTTACCTCTAGTGAGTTACCATTTATTGTATGCTCTAAACCTAATAAACGTATTGCACTTAGAGGCGCTCCGCTTGTCTTTTGCCTCTCTCGGATACGAGCAAGGTTATAGGCTCCTCGAAGATCTAGTTTGGTGAAGACCCGGGCAGACCAGAAACGCTGAAAAAGTTCAGGGATAATGGGGAGAGGATACCGGTTCTTAATGGTAACTTTGTTAAGTTCTCGGTAATCCACACAGGGTCTAAAAGTGTCATCTTTTTTTTCAACAAAAAATATACCGCCCCCAGCAGGAGAGGAGGAGGAACGAATGAACCCCTTCTCCAAGTTCTCATTGACATAGACCCAAAGGGCTTCAAGTTCATTCTCAGATAAAGGGAATATCCTTCCAAGCGGGATCTCAGCTCCAGGGAGTAGTTCTATGGGACAATCATAGGGCCTCTGCCTTTTTTTTATCAAAAACATCCATGAATTCTTGATAAGCTGCTGGAACGCTCAGAGGGGTATCAAGTACTGGTTGAACGGCCAGGCAGGTAGAAGAGTTATTTGATCTGGGAAAAAGGCAGTTGTTCTGGCAGTACTCAGAAGTGAAGGAGATCTCTTTCTTGACCCAGTTGATCTGAGGGTTATGGGCCTGCAGCCACGGGAGTCCTAGGATGATGGGAAACATGGGTGAGGATAGAACATCAAAACGGACAAACTCTTGATGGCCGGAGTCTGTTGTGGTGAGGATGGGACAAGTCTCCTTGGTAACTGGTCCGGAGCTGGGCAGGGAACCATCGGCTAAATAAACCTCAAGTCTTTGTTTCTTAGGTTGTCAGGTGATACACAGTCTTTTAGCCAATGCAAAGTCCAAGAAACAGCTGCATGCCCCAGAATCCACGATCACCAGGAGCCGAACCTTCCCTTCCGCCACCTGTAGGGAGACAGGGAGAACAAGGTGAGAAGGGGAAGGCTCAGAGACTTGAAAGTTCAGGGGGCTCCGTGGGTAAGACTTACTGCGTCTCACTGGGCAGTTGCGTAAGAAATGTCCGACCCCTCCGCAGTAGAGGTAGAGGTTGGCCTGCCGGCGGCATTGTCTCTCATCAGGAGTCAGGGAAGAGTGGATCAAGCAAATTTGCATAGGTTCCCCTTCCGTAACCACGGTAGCAGATGACCGAGTAGGAGGTGAAGTAACAGATGGGACCTTGGGCAATACCCAGGTAGGTTGGGGGCCTTGGAGGCGTGCGGAACGCTGTTCCGGCAGACGTCTGTCCAGTTGAATAGCCAACAGAATAAGACCTTCAAGAGAAGCAGGGGTTTCAACACGAGCTAGTTCATCCTTGAGTTTTTCAGACAGTCCATGGCGGTATTGGTACTTAAGAGCTGCCTCATTCCAATCTGTGTCAATGGACCATCTGCAGAAATCAACGGTGTAGTCCTCCACTGGTCGCTTACCCTGTTGTAGAGCATGCAAGGCTGACTCTGCAGTATAGGTGCGCTGGGGGTCCTCATAAAGTTGGGCCATTGCCTCAAAGAAGGAGTTCACAGAGTTCAGTATTGGACTTTTCTGTTCAAGAAGGTCATGAGCCCAGGTTTGGGGTTCCTCAGACAATAGGGAGATTATGAACCCCACTTTGACAGTCTCAGAGGAAAAGGTTCTAGGCTCTAGGGCCAAGTACAGCAGGCAAGCATTTTTAAAGGCCCTGAATTTATTTAGTTCTCCCTGAAAATGTTCAGGTGTTGGTACCTGTGGCTCAGGTGGGGGACCCATCGCCATATGAGAGAAACCGGTGTGTTCTTGTTGAGAGGAGGCAGAAGCGGAACTGGCAGAGGGTTGGTTAGGATCAGCAGGAGGGGGAGAAGCCGTTAGATGCTGCAGACGACCTTCCAACTGAAAGTAGCCCTCTTGAAGCCTTTGGACTGCTTGGGTCAGGGTGGTAACTTGTTGACACAGAGCCTCGAGCGGGGAAGCACCTCTGTCGGCCTCTGACATGGCTGGATTATACTGTCACGTATCTGGATTGAGGCCGAAGTGCAGAGAGGGCTTCCCTTGCAGCTCAGTGCGAGTCACCTCTGGAAGTGGTACAGGAGGTGAAGCGCCCCAAGATGCACAGGTCGCCTGCGGGGAACAGGAGAGCAGGACTGGTGGACACCAGAGGATGGAAGAGAAGGCTGGTACACAGGCACGCCCGGCGACTTCCTGGAACTCCAGATATATCAGGTAACTTTGGTGCGGTAGTAAAAGCCAGGCCGGGGGTCATACACAGGTGATCAGTCCGAGAGCAAGGCAAGTAGCAGAACAGGGGCAAGCCGGGGTCACAACAGAAGAGCAGGCAGGCAGAAGCAGAGTCCTTAGGCAAGCCGGGGTCATACACAGGTAATCCTAGCAGGTAGGTAGTAGTAGCAAGGTCAGAAGGAAAGCCGAGGGTCAAACACCAGGGGAGAGATCAGATAGGTCAGAAGCAAGCCGGGTCACAACGAAAATTCCAAGAGAGTTCACAAGGTTCAGGTCACAGGACGCTGACGATAATCCAGCAATTTTGATGGGGCCAGAGGTGGGTTTATATAGGCCAGCAGATGGTCTCAATTGACACATTGTGCGCTATTGCGCTGTGCGCCACCACATATGCGCTTCCGCGCACACGCACAGGTGCTTGCCTGTAGCACCCATTACTAGTACTGGCAGTAACACCAGTACTTCTACGGCCATGTCCCTGACACGGAGGTACGAAAAAGATGTTTATGAGCAGTAAAGGAAGGCCCCTGCCTAGGACACGGCACCTTGCCCTTAGAAGATTAGGGAAGAAGAGTACTCTTACACCCTGTGATACCTTTGATCAACTCATTCAGAGAAGATCCAAACAGCCTCTCCCCTGTGAAGGGAAGATCAATCAAGGCCTAGTCAGCAGACCAGCTTTTCAGCCACACCATGCATGCGCCTAATACAAAATCCCACTGCCGACGCCCTGGCCACTAACAGAGCCGAATCTAGGGATGTGTCATACATGAACACCAGGGCTTGAGCCAACTGGTCCATTAGTTCCAGCACCGCAGGGGGGAGCCGTTCAGCTTCCAGTTACTTTTAAGTAACTTCACCCATTCCGTAGCTGTCTGTGCCACCAGAATGTTCATAAAGGTAGTCTTTAAAATGGAACCCGCTATCACATGGAGATGGTGCGACAAAGACTTCACCCGTCTATACACAGGGTCCGCAAAGGTTGTTGACTCTTCCACTGGTACCAGAGTCGCTTTATTTAACCTGGACACCGGGTGATCCACCTTCAGCGGTACAGTCCACTTAGTGGACACTGAGTCCGCAAAGGGGTAACGGCATGCAAAACAGTTAGGCACCAGCCACACATGCTTAATGCGCCACCATTGTTCATGCACAATATTATGAAACAATTCTGGACAAGGGAACACCTTGCCCGAGTTGAGATTTGCGGGAGCCAAAATACACATGCGTACCCAGCGCTGTGGAATCATCAGCCAATTTTAACGTTTCCCGTTTCAGAAACTATCAGGGCTTCCACCAATGCGCGTTCCCGCCCAGAGGCTGATAAGGACCTTCACAGTCAGAATGAGAAGACACCGACCCTCAGGGTGTGCTACATCTTGGGCGGCCAAATCTGCCTCAGAGTCTAGGACCCTGCCAACGTAGGCGAAGGCAGAGGGCATTTGCAGCTGCCAACACTGGAAATCACAAAATCTACCTTAGACATCAGATTTTGCAAAAATGCAAGATATCAGGCTGGGACTGTGACCCAGAAGGTTGTGCAGTTGCTCCCAGGGGGTCCGCAGGTGAAATTTTATCCTGGGACTCCATCTTACACTGATTTAAAAAGTTGAGCAGTGTCCCTTTGCCAAAAACGCGAACCACCGCTGTTACTGCAGGCTCTCAAACCCTGACTAATGTTACTAATAGCAGAGTGGATGAGGAAAAACCACAGGAAAACCCCAGCAAAACTTTACCAGACAGCTTTTGAAACTGTCAGCATGTGCTATGCAAAATGAAAATGACACTGACTGCACAGGAAAAGGAAGAACAAACTCTGCCTCTATAATTAGAAAGCTAGATCGGGGGAGACCTGTGGATGTGGTGTATCTGGATTTTGCTAAGGCATTCGATACAGTCCCCCACAAACGCTTAATTTACAAAATAATGTCTGCAGGCATAGATCACAAGGTTTGCTCCTGGATAGAAAACTGGTTAAAGGGGCGTGTCCAAAGGGTGGTAATAAAGAACGCATACTCAGACTGGACTGGAATGGTAAGTGGAGTCCCCCAAGGCTCAGTACTGGGACCAATTTTGTTCAATTTATTCATAAATAGCATTGAGGATGGGATCACTAGCTCAATCTCAGTTTTTGCAGATAACACAAAAATAAGCAGGACAATAACTTCACATCATGATGCAGAAATCTTACAGAATGACCTGAACAAAATAACAGAGTGGGCAACTACGTCGCAAATGAGGTTTAATGTGGAGAAGTGTAAGGTATTGCACTTGGGGACTAAAAACATAAATGCAAAATACGCGTTGGGAGGGAACCTCTGAGGGAATCAAGAATGGAGAGAGATCTGGGAGTCTTAGTCGAAGATAGACTAAGCAATAGCATGCAATGTCAAGCTGCAGCTGCCAAAGCCGGCAGAATATTAGCATGCATAAGGAAGTGAATATATTCCAGAGATAAAACTATAATCCTACCACTTTAAAAAACTCTGGTCTGGCCACATCTGGAGTACTCTGTCCAGTTCTGGTCACCAATCCTCAGAAAGGATGTACTGGAAAGAGTCCAAAGAAGGGCAACTAAGCTAGTTAGGGGATTAGAGGACCTAAATTATGAGGAGCATTTACAAGCGCTTGATTTATTCTCCCTAGAGAAGAAACGCCTGAGAGGGAACATGATAGCGATTTACAAATACCGTTGATCTCAGCATAGAAAAAAAATATTCAGTCACAAGAAATGTAAGAGGACACGAGGCCATACAATGTGACTGTAGGAGAAGCGATTTAACCTCAGGCTACGCAAGGGTTTTTTTTTTACAGTGAGGGCAATAAGATTGTGGAACTTTCTTCCACCAATGGTGGTAACTGTGGGCAGTATGGCTACTTTTAAAAGACTCTTGGACATACATCTCCAAGATCAAAACATTAAGGGGTATGGGAAATTAATACATCCACAAACACCTACACAGGTTGAACTCGATGGACTGTTGACTTTATTCAACCTCAGCTACTATGTAAAAGCCATGCCACACGCCTGTCCAGCTCGTGGACCTCAGGAAAATGGCCGCTCAATGCATTCTGTTAGGGGAATAAAGAAAATGTCTGGCCACATATTTCAATGGGAATAGAAAACCTCATGATCCACAACAAAATGGCGGCCCCCACGGCACGCCATGCGGTCTCCAGGACCCCCGATAGGGGTCCTAGAACAGTAGGTATCGGAAGGTCCCTAAACAGGGACCCCATCAGGACAAGCCACCCCCACCAATTAAGCACCACAACGGCTGCAATATTACCGCCCCCCTCCAAGGTAAAAACCTGCTAGGGGTAAGGGAATGCTGAGGTGTATACAGGCCCAGTCCTCCAAGAGGCAAGGGGAACAGAGGGAGTCCTTGGGTCAGACTATTCCAGGGAGGGGGCCCACGTCCACCCTGCGACCGTCTGAGGCGTTTGGGGGACAATCTACTCACCATACCATGATACCAGGTGGGCACTACTCCGAAACAGACCACCTCCCACCCGGGATGGGGGTGGTGTCAGCAAGGGGGAAAGCTGCGACTCAGGCCTTCCAGGTCGTTTGCGTCCCAGGGGCATTCCCTCGGGGCACAGTCATGGCGAGGCCTAGTTCTGGACTATAACCTGCTCACGCTCGCTGGCCAGCTGGGAGACCTTAAGGATAGAGATTATCCAGTGCGAAATGGCAGCTGGCTGTTGCTTGTCTGGATCTTGGTCCTCAGGAACTAACTAGTGAAAATAAAAAATCACATCTAATAAAACATTCCCATTAAAATAGTTACATAGTTAGTGAGGTTGAAAAAAGACATCAGTCCATCCAGTTCAACCTATGATGTGTGTGTGTTTGCTTTTAACCGTACATTGTGTACCCCTGTATGTTGTGGTCTCCAAGGTGCCCATCTAATAGTTTTTTGAAACTATCAATGCTCCCAGCTGATACGACTGCTTGTGGAAGAGAATTCCACATCCTTACCGCTCTTACAGTGAAGAACCTCTTACGCATTTTAAGGTTAAACCGCCTTTCCTCTAGTTTTAGGGAATGGCCACGTGTCTTATTGTATCTCCTCTCTCTGAATAGCTTGTTCCTTATGCTAGGGTCGCCAGTACAGTATTTGTACATTGATATATCCCCGCTCAATCGTCTCTTCTCCAGAGAGAATAAGTTCAGTGCTTGTAGTCTTTCCTCATAGCTGATGTCCTCCATTCCCCTAATTATTTTTTTTGCCCTTCTCTGGGCTCTTTCCAGTTCCAGCACATCCTTCCTGAGGACCGGTGCCCAGAACTGGACAGCATACTCCAAATGTGGCCGGACCAGAGTCTTGTAGAGCAGGAGAATAATCTCTTTATTTCTGGAGTGAATCCCCTTTTTTATACATCCCAGTATTCTGTTGGCTTTGCTTGCAGCGGCTTGGCATTGCATGCCACTGCCACGCCTGTTGTCTACCAGTACCCCCAAGTCCTTTTCCATCCTAGACTCACCCAGAGGTTCCCCCCCTAGTGAGTAGCTTGCTTTCTGGTTTCTGGCCCCCAAGTGCATTACTTTACATTTTTCAACATTAAACCTCATCTGCCATGTAGTTGCCCACCCCGTTATTTTGTTCAGGTCCGCTTGTAAGGTTTCCACATCCTGCATAGAAGATATTGGCATGCTTAGTTTAGTATCATCTGCAAATACTGAGATTGTACTCGATATCCCCTCCTCTAGATCATTTATGAATAAATTAAACAGGATTGGTCCCAGGACAGAACCCTGGGGGACCCCACTTTCTATACCCGCCCAATCCGAGTACTCCCCATTAATCACCACCCTCTGGACTCTCCCCTGGAGCCAGTTCTCTATCCAGGTACTCACCTTATGGTCCATACCTACCTTCCTTAGTTTGTACAGTAAGCGTTTGTGGGGAACGGTGTCAAAGGCCTTTGCACAGTCCAGATACACCACATCCACAGGCTTTCCTTTATCTAGGTGGCAGTACACTTCATCGTAGAAGGTTAATAGATTGGTTTGGCAAGAACGATTTTTCATGAATCCATGCTGATTACTACTAATAATACAGTTTTCATTACTAAAGTCTTGTATGTGGTCCCTTAACATCCCCTCCAAAATCTTGCAGACTACAGATGTTAGGCTGACCGGCCTATAGTTACCCGGGATACATCTCGGCCCCTTTTTAAATATTGGTACCACGTTGGCTTTTTTCCAATCAGCTGGCACCATACCCGTCTGTAAACTATCCTTAAAGATCAAGAATAATGGTCTGGCAATCACCTGGCTGAGCTCTTTCAGAACCCTCGGGTGCAAGCCATATCCCGGTGATTTATTTATGTTAAGTTTCTCTAGTTTAGTTTTAAGTCTATCTTGTTAGCCATGGCGGTATTTCCTGAGGTGTGTTGTTTAGTTCGGCCTTACAAGCTAGGTTCGTGTAGCCCCCCGATTATTTTGTGAAGACTGAAGAGAAGAAATTATTTAACACTTTTCTCTGTCCTCAGTGGCCATATTTCCTTTGTCATCTTTTATGGGGCCAATGTGTTCTGGCCTCGCTTTCTTACTGTTTATATACTTAAAGAACTTCTTGGGGTTCTTTTTACTCTCCTCCGCTATATGTCTCTCGTGTTCTATTTTAGCCGCCCTGATTTCATCTTTACATTTCTTATTACACTCTTTGTAATGCTTAAATGCTGCCAATGACCTCTCAGCCTTGTATTTTTTGAAGGCCTTTTCTTTAGCACTAATATGCTTTTTATGTTGGAGTTTAGCCACCCAGGGTTTAGCTTTGCTCTTTTAAATTTATTTCCCTTTGGAATGCACTGGCCAATCCCCTTGTTAAGTATGCTCTTGAAGCACTCCCATTTTTCCTCCGTGTTCTTTGTTCCCAGGGTTCTATCCCATTTGATATTTTCTAGCAGCGAGCGCAGTTTTGGGAAATTGGCTCTTTTGAAATTCAGCGTCTTAATATTACCCTTGTGCTTCCTATTACTGTAATTAATACTGAAACTTATTGACCTATGGTCAATGTTTCCTAAGTTGGCCCGTATTTCTATATCCGTGAGCAGGTCTGTATTGTTAGTAATCAGTAGGTCAAGTACCGCATTGTTTCTTGTCGGTGCATTCACCATCTGACCCATGAAATTGTCCTGCAAAACATTTAGGAACTGCCGAGCCTTGGCTGAGTGTGCGGTTCCTTCTGCCCAGTCTATATCAGGATAATTAAAGTCCCCCATTATATTGACATTTCCCATCCATGCTGCCAATCCTATCTGTAAAATGAGGTCCACCTCCCCCTCCTCCCTCTGGTGGGGGGGGCCTATAGCATACGCCCAATATTACCTTCCCCACCGTGCCTTCCCTTTGAAGCTCTACCCATAGGGATTCTGCCTCGTCCTTAGCTCCATTATTAATATCATCCCTCATATTTACCTGTATACTGTTCTTAATATACAAACATACCCCTCCCCCTTTTTTACCTTCTCTATCTCTGCGATAAAGGGAATACCCCTGAATGGTTGCCATCCAGTCATGAGAGCTGTCAAACCAAGTCTCAGTTATCCCCACAAAATCTACGTCCTCCTCAAACATCAGCAGCTCCAGCTCTCCCATCTTGTTGGCCAGGCTTCTGGCATTGGTATACAAACCTCGTAATTTTGACCGGTTACAAATATCCTCATTTGATGTTTTTAGGCTGCTCTTGTGATTTTTCCCCCTGGAGCTCCGAACACCCTACTGCTAATGCCCCCATTTCTGCCCTCTGAAACTTGCTTTCCACTGGCTAATTCTACATCTGTACCCTCCCCCCCATTCCCTAGTTTAAAAGCCCCTCTAACTTTGTGGCCATTGTAACAGACCGTTTCAGCAGACAAGGGGTTAAAATCTGTTTAGGCGATATGCCCCTTTCTGAGAGACAGGCACAGCTACTGCAGAACATCAAACTCCCGAACTGGATACAAAATAGCACTCCAACCTGGAACCTCACGAATAGCTGCTAGCAGACGAACAGGAAAAGCATACATCAGCTTACACTCCTAGCAATCAGTCTCCAACAGCATACAGTGAATCCCCCCAAGAACGAGACAAGGCTCCGTGTGAGGCTCAAGCAGTGGTCTGTTTATTGAGGGCTACCTGCCCCTGTATTTTTGCAGGTTTCCCACCTGGTGGACACTCTCCTAGGGGACCAAATGGCAGACATGTATCACATTACAGACTCACAGAAGCAAAACATCCCCAGATAGCTCAGGTCTGCTCATTAACATGTTTATCAATAGTCTCAGACCCAACCAACACACTGTCCCACTCTAGACAAAAGCACTCAGTTAATCAGTAGACATTCCTCAGGAGGGTGCTGCTGGAAACAATCCCCCCCTCTCTCTGCAGCTAAAACTAGTTTTCACAGCGACCTCTATCCTGAAGACAATGGAAATTGTAATTAGGTTTGGCTTCCAGGATAGAGGCAAGACTCCATTAGCCACATGGTTAAAAGAAACACAAAAAGACACAAAAATGCATAACTCCCAGTCTACTGAACAGAACCCCCCACATTCAACCCATCCCCAGATAGCCTGGATCTGAGCGCTCAACATATTC
Organism: Pelophylax lessonae; assembly: GCF_965119305.1. Lineage (NCBI taxonomy): Eukaryota > Metazoa > Chordata > Amphibia > Anura > Ranidae > Pelophylax > Pelophylax lessonae. The sequence goes on along the minus strand of NC_138778.1, from coordinate 77,265,341 downwards.
AAACAGCGCTCAGATGCCACAAACACAGTCAAATCGCCATGGGGTTTAGGTTCAGCATGGGCTGTTGAGAGGGTCCATAGTCACATTGCAGGAGGCAAGCAACCAGGCTTCTCCAACGCCCAGTGGCGAGATTGGTCTCGTCACAGCCATCCTCGCACCCAGTACGGCTGCACCCACCCCATTTAGGTGCAATCCGTCCCTACCAAAGAGCCGGTGGCCGTCTGAGAAGTCGGCCCAGTTCTCCAGGAACCCGAAACCCTCCTTACTACACCAGCTCCTCAGCCACTTGTTAACTTCCCTAATCTCCCGCTGCCTCTCTGGTGTGGCTCGAGGTACAGATAGTATTTCGGAAAATACTACCTTGGAGGTCCTTCTCCTCAACTTGGCGCCTAAGTCCCTGAAATTGTTTAGGACTCTCCATCTTCCTCTGCCTATGTCATTGGTACCCACGTGTACCATGACAGCTGGGTCTTCCCCAGCCCCACCCAATAATCTGTCCATCCGATCTGCGATTTCCCGAACCCGAGCGCCCGGCAAACAACAGACTGTTCGGCGCACACGGTCTTTGTCACAGATTACACTGTCTGTCCTTCTAATAATTGAGTCCCCTACCACCAGCACCTGTCTTTCCTTTCCCTTTCTCCCGGCCTCACTGGAGGAGTTCTTCCCCTGGCAGCTAGGGGCGTCGCTCTGCTCCAGCAATGCTGGTCCCTGACTGGTTTCCCCAACATCACACAACGGGGCGTATCTATTGGGGTGCTCCAGCCCAGGATCAGCCTCCTTGCCTTGTTCCCTTCTACCCCTCCTGTCACTCCTCTACTCTGCTCTGATGCCTGCACCTCCAATACTCCACCCACCTCTGTGCAGACCCCTGCCTGCACCTGACTGGTACGATCCTGGCTCTCCTCCGGTATGGACATTTGTCTCAGTGTTGCCAGCTGCTTCCCTAGATTTAGGACCTGAGCTTCCAGGGAAGCAACTTGCTTACATTTTGCGCATTTGTATTCGCCCTCGATCACATGTCCGAGGAACGCATACATATCACAAGATGTACACCGAGTCGCATCTCCATACCCGCCGGGCATTGTACCTACTAATCTAATCTAATGGGGATTCAGTGATTTAAGTCTATCCTATGTGGCTATTTCCTGGCTTCCTGACTCTACCTTCTCACCCTCTGGTACTTCGCTACCCTCACTTGACAATCAGTTGCACAACACTCACAATCTCACAGCCCGGTCAGTCGCACAACACTCCAAGTCTCACAGCCCGGTTCAGTCGCACCTTACTCACAGTCTCACAGCCCAATTCAGTCGCACCACACTCAGTCGCACAGCCTGGTCAGTCGCACAACACTCTCAGTTGCCCAACACTGTCAGTCGCACAACACTCTGTTGCCCAACACTGTCAGTCGCACAACACTCTCAGTTGCCCAACACTGTCAGTCGCACAACACTCACAGTCGCACAACACTCACAGACACACAGCCCGGTCAGTCGCACTCAGGTAGCAATAGGTACTCCCAGACACTCAGGTAGCAATAGGTACTCACAGACACTCAGGTAGCAATAGGTACTCCCAGACACTCAGGTAGCAATAGGTACTCCCAGACACTCAGGTAGCAATAGGTACTCCCAGACACTCAGGTAGCAATAGGTACTCCAATAGGTACTCCCAGACACTCAGGTAGCAATAGGTACTCCCAGACACTCAGGTAGTAATAGGTACTCCCAGACACTCAGGTAGCAATAGGTACTCACAGACACTCAGGTAGCAATAGGTACTCACAGACACTCAGGTAGCAATAGGTACTCACAGACACTCAGGTAGTAATAGGTACTCACAGACACTGAGGTAGTAATAGGTACTCAGAGATACTCAGGTACTACACTACACCCTCAGTCAGTGTTCAATCTCAGTCACCAGTCTTACTTACCTAGTGTGTGTCCCTTTAAGCCTGACACTTGCAGTTCCTGGCGGTGATTCCTCCCTCAGACAGTCAGTCTCCGCTCTGCACCCGCCTCCCTCTGTCACTTCCCGGTCAGCCTTTGCTCCGCTAGTCTCCTCTGCTCCCTCTCTGTCTGGGGGGGGGAGGAGGTTCCGCACCACTCGCCGCCCGCCGCAAAAGGGGGGGGTTTACTGCACTGCTGGCCACCCGCAACAAGAGAGGGGGGGGTTACCGACCTGCTCGCCGCCCGCTCGCTTTTGCTTCTGGGGGGGGGGTTCTAGCACCGCTCCCCACCGCTGCTCTTCTGGGGGGGTTACTCACACACTCACACGCGGTCGGTCACACACACACTCCTCTCTCTTGCACGCCCTGTCAGCCTCTGATCCCACGCTCTGCTCCTCTGCTCCACAGCACCACCTGCCGGCCGGCTAGCACTGTAATCACTGTCACTGATCAAAATCTAAGACCGAAGTCCCAGCAGGGAGCTAGGTCCTATTCCTTAACTGCTTAACGACCGCCTAACGACTATATACGTCATTAGTTTAAAGCTAAATACCGGTGTTATGGCAGCAGATAGCTGCCATAACCCCAGGATTTCTTTAAACTGCAGGCGGTCGGCTTTCAGATAAGGGTGGTCGCCGCTAGATCACCCTTTGGGGACAGCGGAAGAGGTGCCCCCCCCCCTCATCCCGTCCATTTTCCCCGCTTACCGGACCTGCCGGCAGAGGGGAAAGCGATCCGGCCCTGGATCCTCTTAGACAAGATGGCCCTCACTCGACTCTATGGTCTTGGAGGACTGGAGAAATGTCAAATGTCGTTGCCTAGCAATCGATTTTAAGGTCCCTTTTTTTTTCATTTTTTAGTGTACTTGTGAGTTCTGAGGTCTTTTTGACCCCAGATTTCACAATAAAGAGATCCGGTCATGCCTATTTATATTACAAGGAATGTTTACATTCCTTGTAATAGCAATAAAAATTATCACATTTTTTTTTTTTAAACGGTGTAAAAATAAAAAATAATAGGAAAAAAAAAGCGCCCTGTCCTCGTTAGCTTGAGCGCAGAAGCGAACGCATACGGAAACCCCGCCCACATATGTAAACGGTGCACAAACCACACATGAGATATCGCCGCAATCGCAAGAGCAATAATTTGAGCCCTAGACCTCCCCTGTAACTATAAGCTAGTAACCTGTTGAAATTTTTAAAGCGTCGCCTATGGCGATTTTTAAGTACTAAAGTTTGTCGCCATTCCGCGAGCGTGCGCAATTTTGAAGCATGACATGTTGGGTATCTATTTACTTGCCGTAACATTCTTTCACATTATGGAAAAAAATTGGGCTAACTTTACGGTTTTCTTATTTTTTAATTCATAAAAGTGAATTTTTTCCAAAAAAATTGCGTTTGGAAGACCGCTGCGCAAATACGGTGTGATAAAAAATATTGCAACAATCTCCATTTTATTCTCTAGGGTCTCTGCTAAAAAAATATACGTTTGGGGGTTCTAAGTAGTTTTCTATAAAAAAAAAACAGATTTTAGCTTGTAAACACCAAGAGTCAAAAACAGGCCCGGTCCTTAAGTGGTTAAACTAGGCAGAAACAAACTGCTTGCTGATCGCAAAGAGTATGGGGTTATGCCTGCAGGGACAGCCCCATAGGCAAAACCAAAAGACCTGGATGACCACAGAAAACAACTGTGGTGGATTACCGAAGAATTCTTTCCCTGGTGAAGAAAACACCATTCACAACAGTGGCCAGATCAAGAACAATCTCCAGGAGGTAGGTGTATGTGTGTCAAAGTCAACAATCAAGAGAAGACTTCACCAGAGTGAATACAGAGGGTTCACCACAATATGTAAACCATTGGTTAGTCTCAAAAACAGGAAGGCCAGATTAGAGTTAGCCAAACAACATCTAAAAAAGTCTTCACAATTCTGGAACAACATCCTATGGACAGATGAGACCAAGATCAACTTGTACCAGAGTGATGGGAAGAGAAGAGTATGGAGAAGTAAAGGAACTGCTCATGATCCAAAGCATGCCACCTCATCAGTGAAGCATGGTGGTGGTAGTGTCATGGCGTGGGCATGTATGGCTGCCAATGGAACTGGTTATCTTGTATTTATTGTAAAAGCAACCAAAGAGTTTTTTAAGGGAAAGAAATGGGATGTTATGCAATGGCCAAGTCAGTCACCTGACCTGAATCCAATTGAGCATGCATTTCACTTGCTGAAGACAAAACTGAAGGGAAAATGCCCCAAGAACAAGCAGGAACTGAAGACAGTTGCAGTAGAGGCCTGGCAGAGCATCACCAGGGATGAAACCCAGCATCTGGTGATGTCTATGCATTCCAGACTTCAAGTGGTTGTAAACCCTATAAAAAAAAAAAAACCTGCAAGACAAAGGCATAATGAGCTAGTATGCATCGCATACTAGCCCATTATGTGTAACTTACCTTAAAACGAAGCCCCGACACGGACCCCCAGACATCCCTGTGGGCGCTGCCATGATCCCTCGCCGTCTCTTCCGGGCGCGCTGATTGGCCGGAAAAGACGGCTCCGGCGCGATGATTGGCGGGAGCCGCGATGACGTCGCGGGAGTGATTTTTCCGGCAAGCTACGGCAAACATAATTGAAGGTCCCCCCGGACCTTCAGAGCGCATGCGCCGCTCGCGCGAGCGGCTGCATGCACTGTAAATATCTCCAAAACCGTGCCGGTTTAGGAGATATTATTTGTACCTACAGGTAATCCTTATTATAGAACACTCTCCAGGAGGTAGGTGTTATAGGCTTACCTGTAGGTAAAAGTGTCAAAAAGCGGGATACTACCGCTTTCAGGCTGTAATTGACTGCAAAGAATTTTCAACCAAGTATTAAAAGTGAAAGTTTGATTTATGATTGTTAATCTGTCCCATTACTTTTGGTCCCTTAAAAAGTGTGAGGCACATATACAAACTGTTGTAATTCCTACACCATTCACCTGATTTGGATGTAAATACCCTCAAATTAAAGCACATCTTGTTTGTTTCCTTTCAAATCCATTGTGGTGGTGTATAGAGCCAAAAAGATTAGAATTGTGTCGATGTCCCAATATTTATGGACCTGATTGCATGTAATTTATGATTTCTTGGCCATTTTTCTGAGAAAATAAATGATAAACACAAAAACTTTTCTTTCACTCATGGTTAGTGTTTGGCTGAAGCCATTTATTATCAATATACGGTTTACTCTTTTTAAATCAGAATGACAACAGAAACTACCCAAATTACCCTGATCAAAAGTTTACATACCCCAGTTCCTTCTACCGTATATTGCCCCCTTTAACATCAATTATAGCTTGAAGTCTTTTGTGGTATTTGTGGATGAGGCTCTTTATCTTCTCAGATGGTAAAGCTGCCCATTCTTCCTGGCAAAAAGCCTCCAGTTCCTGTAAATTCTTGGGCTGTCTTGCATGAACTGCACGTTTCAGATCTCCCCAGAGTAGCTCAATGATATAGAGGTCAGGAGACTAAGATGGCCACTCCAGAACCTTCACTTCATTCTGCTGTAGCCAATGATAGGTCGACTTGGTCTTGTATTTAGGATCATTGTCATGTTGGAATGTTCAAGTACATCCCATGCGCAGCTTCCAGGCTGATGAATGCAAATTTTCCTCCAGTATTTTTTGATCACATACTGCATTCATCTTGCCATCAATTCTGACCAAATTTCATGTGCCTTTGTAGCTCACACATCCCCAAAACATCAGCGATCCACCTCCGTGTTTCAAAGTAGTAATGGTGTACCTTTTATCATAGGTTTTGTTGACGCCTCTCCAAATGTAGCGTTTATGGTTGTGGCCAAAAAGCTCACTTTTGGTCTCATCACTCCAAATGACTTTGTGCCAGAAGGGTTGAGGCTTGTCTCTGTGCTGTTTGGCATATTGTAAGTGGGATACTTTGTGGCATTTGCATAGTAATGGCTTTCTTCTGGTGACTCGACCATGCAGCCCATCTTTCTCCAAGTGCCTCCTTATTGTGCATCTTGAAACAGGTCCACCACGTTTTCAGGGAGTCCTGTATTTCACCTGAAGTTATTTGTGGGTTTTTCTTTGCATCCCGAACAATTGTCCTGGCAGTTGTGGCTGACATGTTAGTTGGTCTACCTGACCGTGGTTTGGTTTCAACAGAACCCCTCATTTTCCACTTCTTGATTAGAGTTTGAACACTGCTGATTGGCATTCTCAATTCCTTGGATATCTTTTTATATCCCTTTCCTGTTTTATACAGTTCAACTACCTTTTCCCGCAGATCCTTTGACAATTCTTTTGCTTTCCCCATGACTCAGAGTCCAGAAACGTCAGTGCAGCACTGGATAAAAGATGCAAGGGTCTGTCAGGAGGAGTCCAGAAACTCATTGACCTCTTATACACACACACACAAAATAATTACAAGCAAACAGATCACAGGTGAGGATGGTTACCTTTATTAGCCATTCAAACCCCTTTGTGTCAACTTGTGTGCATGTTATCAGGCCAAAATCACCAGGGTATGTAAACTTTTGATCAGGGTCATTTGGGTAGTTTCTTTTGTCATTATGATTTAAAAAGAGTAAACAAAGTTGATTCATAATAAATGGCTTCAGCCAGACCCTAACCATGAGTAAAAGAAATGTTTTTGTGTGATCATTCATATTCTCGGAAAAATGGCCAAGAAAACATAAATTCTGCCAGGGTATGTACACTTATGAGCACAACTGTATGTGTATGGTATTTGCTGTTTATACCCGTAGTACAGCCCAGAAACAATAGTGCATATTTTGCTTTATTGTTTTTTTTGTCCTTCCTAAAACACATTGACACTAAAGCAAATTAAAAAAATAATAAAATCCTGCCCAAAATATACTGACCCTAACCTTTGGCCCTTACTTGATCCAAACACTAACCCTGGCACTGACCTAGATCAAACTCGATCTAGGTATTGTTTTATATATATATATATATATATATATATATGTTTTTTTTTTTTTACAAACACTTTTTTCTTTCTGAAAGGAAAGAAAAAGAAATTGCATCTTCCTCTCCATTCACAGAAAAAAAAAAAAAAAAAAACAGTGGCAGGCTTCATAGTGACTAATCATTGTGATAGCCAATCAGAGGCTACCACAGCGATCAGATGACCCAAAATCAGGAGATCCAGATCCGATCATTAGTACAGGGCTCTCGATGTGACCCCCCAGTCTCTGTGCTGGGAGCGCACCACATGTCCCCTGGCAAAATCGGTAGATAGGATTTTGTTCTTGGCTAGTATCTGCTGTGTACATACCAAGTGTAGGCAGATTTCCTCAACAGTGCCAGGACCTGGAAGATTGGTCCATAAAACTGGGGGTGTTTCAGGACCGTTGTCACAGATGGGGGTGCTGAATGTGGACCCCCTGGTTCTGCTGGCCCTTTAACCGCTTGCTGCCTGCCCACAGTAGTTTTACTCTAGGCAAGTGGCACAAGCAGGCCAGGCAATGTACCTGTATGTAGCCACCTGTTTTCCAGGTTTAAGTTGCCCATACGTGCACCCTTTGTCAACCCATGCTGTGATTGGACACAGGATGCGCGTGGCAGCATATTTCAGCCAATGATTTTTCCTGAAATCAACTGATCGTCAGGCTCCAATCACAGACCGTGTTCTGTGTTTACAAAAACGCATAAATTCTGTGTGCATTTTAAAAGCAATCTGGCCATTTCTTTTCCCTGCAAAGCGGGGGGAAAAAAAAACAGCCAGTTAGTAAAGTAACAACAGGACATATTGCACATTGTTAGGCACACAGTTAACCCCTTAATTGCCCCTAGATGTTAATCCTCTTCCTAGCGTGTGTCATTAGTACAGCGTTAGTGTAAAATTTGATCACTGTATAAGTGTCACTAGGGATGTCAGTGTCTGTTAGTGACCCTCCTAGATGATGTCTGTTAGCACCAGATTGCCTGTCACCCTATCATAGTCACACTAGAAGTCGCTTATCACCACCATTACAGTATAGCATCTATGGCTGCGTAAATTTGCTATACCTGTCACATAAACCAATTTAATATAGACTTAAAATGGGATTTTCTTTTTTTTTTTTTTTACCAAAGACCTGTAGCAGAATACATTTTGTCCTAAATTTATGAAATTAGATTTTTGTTTTCTGGATATAATAAATAGCTGGACCATTTTTGTCATATCAATGAAACAGTACAATACAAAGTACTACTGTTACTAAACACTACTCAGACTCAATTTAGAAGAATAAATACAAACATAACGTAACATTGCTCGAGCTTTTTCCTTCCTTGTTTGTCAGCAGCTGCTCCTGCCAGCACTGTTAGTCTACAAGTCCCAGCTATCATTTTGACAGCAGGGAATTTCTGGTAAAAACAAGGGAGAGAGGGTCAAGGGGTTACAGGTGGACACTGGCTGCAGCCTTGTGGATGTGATCAGCAGCCACTTGTGCCAGCAGATTACGTCTGCGGGGCTGGTACTTCGAGACGCAGCGGAGCAGACTTTACAAACTTTGTGGATGTGATCAGTGGCTTGTTTGCTGCTGATTACATCCATTCTCAAAAAGGCAAGGTGTTCTGAACCACTTTCTGTGTAAGCTTACATCCTTGGAAACCTCTGTTGTTGTAGGAGTTACTGAGCTGGCCTTCTGCAAGCAGCTCTGCTCTACCAAAACCCTTGCGCCAATGGCAGTAAAAAAGGGTTAATTAGGTAGTAATAGCAGTTAACTGCAAACACTCAGGGGTAAGTTCTTATGTCAATGACTGAAAAAAACAAAAACAAAATAAAAGTCTCTGCAGCAGATAGCTTCAAAGCTGCTAAAACTATGATATAAGTCAGATATCAAATCTGTGAGAGAAGGTGCAAGAGAGCGCTTGTGGCCTCTACAGTCCGAGTCAGCAAAAAATCTCAGTAAAAAAAGGAAACAGGAAAGCAGAAACCCCCAAAAAAGCTACAGATTACTGTGATGAGATGGACTCTAGGCTGCAGATGTTGGCATGGTCAGTAGGTGAGCTGAAGGAAACCCCAGAATCATTAGTAAAGTGTGAGCTGGAGCACCTGTTACAGCAGGACAGTTTTAGGTTTAGAATTTGACATGTTGCAACCAAGTGGTGGTAAGGCGATGTATGCCTTAGAGTAAGAGGCCCAACCTTAGACACTCACACAGCTCAGGCAACTGAACACACGAGTGAGGTGTTTGTTTTTCAAACTTTTTTTTTTCCTGAAAGTGTCTCTTTAGGCTTTGCATTGAGCACTAACATCTGTAGTCAGTTCTCCTCCAGGGGGAGCCAGACACCACAATCTGTTTACTTTGGTGAAAAAAGGAAAATTGCCTGTGTACAATTAGACACTTGGAGAGTACTTGCTTGGTGCAGGTCAGTAACACAAGCTGAGCATGGTTTGGGCACCAGTGCAATATTAGTTTTATTTATGCCACCATCTAAAGCTACTACAAAGAACCAAAAATAGTTTTTTGGACTGCACAAGATGGTGCCATGTGATTTTTTTATGATCTGATCTGAAGTATAGCAATAGGTGGAGCCTGGTGAGTCAATGTTTCAAGATGCTCCAGCAGTGAGATCTGAGTTTTCCTTGTCTTAATCTACAAAGTTTTCTTTCCACCTTGAAATTTTAGGTGTTTCTGCAAATATAGTACAATAAAAGCAACAGAGAGAATGGAAGCCCATCGTAACATCCATAATAATGGATGTCCAGATCCAGTAACTTATCCTCAGATAAATGTAATCAATAGGGTTTCTTGGGATTTACAAACTTATCAACTGAAACATTTTGGGTGGTACACATATAAGGAAAGGAAAAATTCAAGAGACACTCATTATGTTGTCTTGTTTTGGTAAGAGTGACTGACAACAACTGTACGGAAGTGACAGTAATATAGCGCAGACAAAGAGCATTTTTAATGGCCAATGAATACTACAAAATCTATACAGAAATTTATTAAATATTTTGCAATATGTATAAAATACTGCAACCTCACAGAATGTGTTGAGCACATATTACATTTCGCTCTCCAGAAATCTTCACTCATAACTCAATGGAAGGCTTCTTCATATCCTGAGACTTCATCTCAAGCCTTTTCGCTGCAATACAAAGTCCACTACTGAAGGCTTGGCATCACTCCATATTTACACTCCTACTCTGTTTTATAGAAGAATGAATCTTCTTTTGTCGTAACCGTTCATGGTTCATATTTTCAAGTCTGTAAACAGAAATAACATCAGAGATTAGTTCCCAGGTCTTGTCTACACTTTCAAAGATAAACAACAATGTTAGACCTTGTTTACATGGGGTATACTTTTTTTTTTTTTTTCAATCAGAAACAAACTTTTATTTAGTGTTGTGCATAAAAGAGAATAAAACATTAACAATACAGAGAATCAATTTGCAAAACAAAAGTAGAAATACAATCATGCAGTCAGCGCAATAGAAACAGGAAATCGTCAAGGCAAGATGAAAAGGAAAAAAAAAAAAAAAATCTGTGAACAACATATGCAGAGAAGAAGTATATACCACAACTAAGACGTACAAGTTGCAGGGGATTGTAACCATTTACCCCAAAATTTTTCATATCTTGTCGGACAACCCCTATTAACATTTTTTTGAAAGGTACAGTATTATTAATATCTGCTATCCAAGCAGCGAGGGGGGGGGGGGGGATGACTGAATCCATGCGTGGGCTATGAGCCTCCTGGCACTAAATAAAGTTTCCTGTAAAAATCTGGCAGTATGTTTGTCTATGTCTACATTAGGGAAGATTCCCAGTAAGCACATCTTAGGATCCACCAACACCGGGGAACCCATCTGGTCATGAAGAAATTGTACTACTTGTGCCCAGAAGCCACGAATTTGGGGACAATGCCAGATGAGATGCCTAAAGGTGCCAGCGAATAACAAACATCTGGGGCAGGTAGGATCTCGAGATGGGTTAAACTTAGCCAACTTGACCGGAGTGAGATATGCCCTGTGCGTAATATATACCTGCGTCAATCTGACAGCTTCGGGGATACTAGTTTACAAGTTTCCAATGCATCAGCCCACTCATCATCAACAAAGTCTCCGGTTTCCTCCACCCACCAACCCCTTACACTGTAGGCAAGTTGGGATTATGAGGGATTAGTAAGCATGTCATACAGCATGGAAATAAGCTGACGTGGTTCGTGACCCGTAAGCACCTCTAAAGATTTCAATGGAGGGCAAAGTTGGGTAATGATTAGCAAATTGGGATCGCAAGGCATGTCTAATCTGAAGGTACTGGAAGAACATATAATTAATTCGGGAGGTGGAATTCCTCCCTAAATTGATCAAACGTTTTGATAGTGCCATTTAGCAAAACATGAGATATGAGGTAGACTCCTCTTCCCACCCACATCTCTGGATCAGGGACCTGAAGAAGCTCCGGCAAGTGTCTATTGTACCAAAGAGGTGTCATAGAGAGAAGCCCGGGACAGCCCAATTTAGAAACGGTAAGATCCCAAATTTTCCTATGGTGGGCTACCATGCTGGCATGATCTGTGGACGCAGGGTAGCCATCTATGCCACGCAGTATACCACAGAATGTGTGCCGATACGGCATTTTTGGGAGCTGACAGACAAGGGACAGATATCTAGAGCGATCAATCTTGCCTATATGGTAGAAATGAGACAACGGAGCTGCGATATAGTAGGCCCAAAATCTGGGATGGCCAGGCCGCCCAGGGTCGTGGACTTTTGTGTGCGTTTCCAGGCCAGTTTATGTCTGCTAGCACCCAAAATAAAGGTCTTCAGTAAACTGTCTATTACCTTAAAGTGTTTGCAGTGAATGTCTGCATAAAGTCCTATTTTATCTTCAAGACTGCCATATCTCAGACCATGGATCCCAGGATGACTGCGTATAGCCATCGCCAGGGGTTCCACAGCCAAAGCATAAAGCAGGGGTGATATCGGACATTCTTGTTGTGTCCCCCTTGATAGAGGGAATGGCTCAGACGTCCAGCCATTAGCCATCACTCTAGCCCGAGGACAGAAATACAATATCTGTAGCCATTTGATAAAATTGGGTCCAAAGCCAAATCTCCAGAGGCACTGCCAGAGATACTGCCACTCCACTGAGTCGAAGGCTTTGGCAGCATCCAAGGCCACAAATACCCTGGAGCCCACACAATCGTGAGTCGATTGAACATTCATAAACAAGCGCCTCGTATTAAAGGCCGCATTTTTGGGAGGCATGAAACCAGTTTTGTCCGAATGCACAAAGGACAGAATCACTTTGTTAAGTCTAAGGGCAAGGACATTGGTCAGCATTTTCATATCACTCTGAAGTAATGAAATGGGTCTATACAATTCAGGGTATTGAGGGTCTTTCCCCGGTTTGGGTATCAGCATTATTAGCGCCTCACTCAGAGTCCGGCAGCCTAGCCGCTTCAAACATGGCATTATAGATAGTCAGAAGTCTAGGGGTCAGGGTATCAGAGAACTGGGCATAAGATTCTATCAGTAAACCATCACATCTTGGGGCCTTTGCCTTCGCAAAATGAGTAATTGCATGGGCAATATCATCTGCCGAAAGAGGGGCCTCCGGCAGAGCCACCTGCTCAGGCGACAAAGTGTGAAAACGAAAAGAATCCAGCAGTTCGGAGCGGTCCAGGGAATCAAAATGCACCGTAGAAGAATACGTCTCCCTAAAAAAGGAGACAAACCAACTATAGCGATTGGGTCTGTGGAGTCACACGAGGTAACCTGACTCAGTGTGATAACTACCAGTGGTCTATTGTCTAGATGCGCCAAGTATGCTAAGAGTTTACCTGGTTTTTCACCGTACTCAAAGGTCCGCTGTTTGCAAAAGAACATTTTGTGGTTAGCCTTTTCCTGATATGCCTGCTCAACTGCCCTACTTTGGAGCTTGATCTGTGCTAACAGGTCCAGAGATGGAGACTCCACGTATTGACCCTCCAAAGCAGCTAATTGCGATTCCATCTGAAGGTAACCCGCCCGGGAGGCCCTCTTAAAACTAGATATATGGTCTGTCAAAAGCATACGCGCATGCTTCTTAAGGGCGTCCCAGACAACTTGCGGAGGGGCAGAATAGTCATTGGAGAAAAAAAATTCCCTTTCCCTATGTAGAAGGTTCAAATACGGGACTAAGGATAACCAAAGAGGACTGAGCCTCCAGTGTACCAATGGAGGATCACCAAACGAGGTTAGTATAGTCCAATAGGGGGCATGGTCAGACAGCAATCTAGGGCCAAAACCAGAACCCAGCAATTTCGGGGGCCAGGGTCCGAGAAACCCAGATGGAGTCAATTCTGGACATGGTAGAGTGCATGGTAGAGTAACAAAAGTAGGCCCTCTTGGTGGGGAACAGATAGCGCCAAGCGTCAACCAGGGCATGAGTCTCTTAAACCTAGTCTCATGATCCAAGAGCTCCCCCGCCAAGGGTGGGCCCATTCTATCCATACGCGGGTTGGAAACCATATTGAAGTCACCAAGCCATATTGCCGGTACCGCAGGAAACCTGGACACAAATGCCAGGCCATCACTGAGGACAGAGGCAGTGTAGGGTGGGGGCATGTACCAAGCCAGAATCAGCACACCATTACCCCTGATCTTCCAATAAAGACATACATGTCCTGAGGGTCCAACACCGCCACCTGAGTCTCAAATGGCACCGTCTTAGAGATAAGTAGAGAGACACCCCTTGAATATTGGCTAGGAGTTACATGGAATAAACACCCCACCCAGGGGCGCCGCAGCGCTCCCCTCAGGGGGCCCCCCGCATGAGTCTCCACCAGTGCCACAATATCTGCCCTCTGTGCCTTCAGATAGGAAAAAATAATCAATGTTTTTGTCATGCAATCCCCGCTCCAGGTAAGTATCTTTAGATTGCCCATAGTATGAACACAGAAATGAAATGCCACAGGATGGACTCCAGGACCCCCAGAGCAGGCAGTCTCCCCACCCCCTCACACAGACATGACACATATAGCATTAACTACAATAATATGAACTGTATTTTGACCTCCGCATATGCAATTGGTAGAAGCACATCACAAAACGCAGATACAACTATTACCCTAACCCACCCAGCTCTGCACGGACCCCAACTTGTGGCAGCATGTATCCCAAACCAAAGAAACAGTGGTTGTAGCATAGAAGATCTCTAGCATGGCGCTACAGGGCCAACAGAGCCCCAGATCGCCAGCCAGAGCACAGTACATAAGCAAAAGGTAAACCCTGAGAATGTAATAGGACTGGGGCGAATCTTCACTGAAGGCAAGTCCCAACAGCAGGACTCTCAGTTGATGAAAACAGAGCCATAATAGGCAAAATTAGCCAGTACATCTCCCGACGGGGAAAGCTGAAAAGTCATGACAAATGTAAGGCACACAACACCTTCCCAGCTAATGTTCCAGTTGGCAGCAGTTAAGGAATGCCCGCGATTCTGCCCGCGATTATAAGCTGACATGTGAATGCAGCCTTACATGGCAGGAGATTTAATTCCTTTGAGTTTTGTAAGTGGATTATGGTGTTTAGATCTCAATATTTGTACTAACAAAAAACTTTAGGACAAACTTTATGACATCACAAAAAAAAAAGATTCTGTTTCTTTAACCACTTTCAGACCGGAGGATTTGGTTGCTCAAAGACCAGGCACCTTTTTCAACTTGGCACTGCGTGACTTTAACTGACAATTGCGTGGTTATGCAATGCTGTTCCCCACAAACAGAGCTTTCTTTTGGTGGTATATGATCACCTCTGCGCTTTTTATTTCTTGCGATATTAATAAAAAAAGAGCGAAAGTTTTATGAAAAAATTACATTTTCAACTTTGTCTTTTAAAAAATATCCAATATACTCAATTTATGTCATATATTTTGGCCAAAAAAATCTCAATGAGCGTATTTTTATTGCTTTGCGCAAAAGTTATAGCGTCTAAATACTGGAATTTATGCAGCTTCTACTTTGACTGCCTATCTCATTTCATGAAGTGCTAAAATGGCAGGGCAGTACAACCCCCCCCCCCCCAAATTACCACTTTTTGGAAAGTAGACATGCTGAGCTCATTGAATATTTATTTTTTTGTCACATGTGTTTGAAAAATGACTAAAAAATATATATATATTTTTTTTTTTTACACAAAGTTGTCATTGAAATGATATATTGCTCACACATGCCATGGGTATATGTGTAATTACACCCCAAAATATATCTTGCTGCTTCTCCTGAGTACAGGGATACCACACATGTGAGACTTTTTGGGAGCCTAGCTGTGTACGGGACCCCGAAATCCAATCACCACCTTCAGAATTTGAAAGGGCCTAAATTTTTCATTGCATTTTCTCACTACCTATCACGGTTTAGGAGGCCCTGAAATGTCAAGATACCACAAAACCCCCCAAATGACCCCATTTTGGAAAGTAGACACCCCAAGCTGTTTGCTGTGAGGCGCTGAGAGGCATAGAGAGTCCATGGAATATTTTATATTTTGCCATAAGTTTGGGGAAAATTACATCTTTCTTTTTTTTATTTTTATTTTTAACACAAAAGTTGTCACTAAAAGATCCATTTCTCATGTATGACATGGGTGTATGTGGAATGACACCCCAAAATACATTCTGCTGCTTCTCCTGAGTACAGGGATACCACATGTGAGACTTTTTGGGAGCCTAGCTGTGTACGGGACCCTGAAAACCAATCACCACCTTCAGGTTTTCTAATGGAGTACATTTTTGATTTCACTCCTCACTACCCATCACAGTTTCTGAGGTCCTGACATTTCCAGAAAGCACAAACCCCCCCCCAAATGACACCATTTTGGAAAGCAGATTTGCTGAGAGGCATGGTGAGTCTATGGAATATTTTATATTTTGCCACAAGTTCCGGGTAAATTTACATTTTTATTTATTTTTTTTTTTTTTAACACAAAGTTGTCACTAAAAGATAAATTGCTCACACATGCAATAGGTGTATCTGGAATGACAAGCCAAAAAACATTCTGCTGCTTCTCCTGATTACAGGGATACCTAGCCGCGTACAGGACCCCGAAAACCAATCACCACCTTCAGGCTTTCCAAGGGCGTAAATTGTTGATTTCACTCCTCACTACCTATCACAGTTTCGGAGGCCATGAAATGCCAAGACAGCACAAACCCCCCCAAATGACCCCTTTTCTGAAAGTAGACACCCTAAGTTATTTGCAGAGAGGCATGTTGAGTGTTTTGCAAATCTCACTTTTTGTCACAAAGTTTTGGAAATTGAAAAAGAGGAAAAAAATGCATTTTCTTTTTTTCTCCTAATTTTCGCAAATAAATGAGAGCTGCAAAATACTCACCATGCATCCTAGCAAATACCCTGGGTGTCTACTTTTCGAAAAGTGGTCATTTGGGGGGGGGGGGGGGGGTTGTGCTATCTTGGCATTTCATGGACTTCAAAACTGTGATAGGTAGTAAGAAGTGAAATCAACAATTTACGCCCTTAGAAAGCCTGAAGGCGGTGATAGGTTTTCGGGGTCCTGTACGTGGCTTGACTGCCAAAAAGTCTCACACATGGGGTATCCCTGTACATGTATTTTGGGGTGTCATTTCACATATACCCATGGCATGTGTGAGCAATATATCATGGAGTGACAACTTTGTGTAAAAAAAAAAAAATATATAATTTTTGTAAGAACTTACCGTGAAATTATTTTCTCTAAATCCTCTGACAGTCGCTGCCGATCCATATAAGCCTTCACTATTGGGTAATGGCGCCCTCTGCAGGAGTAAGCTAGGCAAATAGAAATGTTAATACAAAACTTTTCTATACTTAGACATACCTCTAGGGGGCCATCCCCAGCCATTATCCCTATCCCAGTACCGGAAGGCAATAACCCCTAGATCCAAAAAAACAGAGCAGTGGGGGCGGCAAATGTCAGAGGACTCAGAGAAAAGAATTTTACAGTAAGTTCTTACAGTCGCTGCCGATCCATAGAAGCCTTCACTATTGGGAAAACACCCCAAGGAAGAGATAGAAAAAAATATGTCTCTGCAAACAACCGCCGCACCTCAAAACTTTGCGGCCAAGGGAAGCATCCGAGGATGCCAAAACATAAATTCTGTAGAATTGTGTGAAAGAGTGCACAGATGACCAGGTCGCCGCTTTGCACACCTGAGCCAGAGCAGTCTGATGGCGAAAAACCCAAGAGACGCTGACGGCTCCAGTAGAAAAGGCCCTTACAGGGAAAGGAGGAACCTGACCCTCGATGGAAGAGGCCTGAAACAAAAAAATATCAGTCCGATCCACGGAGAAAAGGCGTCTGAACCCTTCCGAGGTCCCTCAGGAAAAACAAACAGGGAATCAGACTGCCGAACAGATGCCACGGCAGCCAGGAAACCCTGACCGCCCAGACCACATCCAAGGAATGCAAAGCCATCTCCTGGAGATGCTCGGGCTTCTCACAAGTGAAGGCAGCACTATATCCTCGTGGAGGTGGAAAGAAGAAACCACCTTGGGAATAAAAGACTCAGTGGGTCACAGAACCACTTCATCCTAATGAAACACCAGATAAGGAGAACGGCAAGACAAAGCCGCCAATGCAGACCCTCTGCGAGCAGACGTGAAGAAAAGCAACTGCATGGGACAACACAGGCAGAGGAAAAACTCTGATGTTCTCAAAGGTAGGTAGTTGTAACACAGACAACACCAAATTCAGGCCCCATGGAGGCAAGGGAGCCTTCCTCGGAGGAGCCAGGCGCCGCACGCTTATAAGGAAAGTGTGAAGCAAAGAATACGATGCCAAGGGACGTAAAAAAAGACGGTCAAAGCCGACAACTGACCCTTGATCGCATTCAGCGCCAAACACTGATCCACCCCTTTCTGCAGGAAAGCCAAAAACGTTCGCCACCGAGAAGGAGCGAGGATGGAACGCATGCGATCCGCACCAGGCATATACACTTTCCAGGTGCAATGAGAAATCTTCCTCGAGGTAGCTTTACGAGCCTTGAATAACGTAGGGATGACCACCTGTGGAAGATCCCTACCCCTCAAGACCTGGATTCCAACAGCCACGCCGTGAAAGCCAGAGACTGCAAAGCAGGAAGGAAGATCGGCCCTTTAGACAGAAAATCGTCCTGCAGCGGAAGCCGCCAGGGAGGCCTGACGACCATCTGAACAATGGCCACATACCAGGGCCGACGTGGCTAGTCTGGGGCCACCAGAAAGACCCACATCCGTTGCAATGCAAACAGTGGAACCAGAAGGAAGGCATACAACAGCCAATACCGGTGCCGAAGGCATCCCTAACGCATCCGTGGCGTCCGCCAGAGGATCGCGAGGTCCGGCCACGAACTTCCAAACCCATTGGGACCAGCCCCATGGGGCGTGAACAGATCCACGTCCAGAGTCCCCCACCGGGCGCACAGGAGGCGAAACACCTCCGGATGCAGGGACCAGACTCCCTGGTCCAAGGTCAGGCGACTCAGACAGTCCGCCTGCCAATTTTCCACACACGGAATGGGAACAGCCAAAAGCACAGGAATGCACAATTCGGCCCAAGACAGAAGCAAAGCCACCTTCTCGCCGCCCGGGCACTCTTGGTGCCCCCTTGGTGATTGATATAAGCCACTGCTGTGGCGTCGTCCGTCCGTACTGGAACCGGACACCCCTGAAGTTGAGATAACCAACGGAAACAGACAGAGCCTGATCGCGCAGAGCTCCAAGACGTGTTACAGCAAAGAGGCCCCCACCGCCGACCACAACCTCCGGGCACAAGGCGTGCCCAGGACTGGCATCCATGGTGAACACCGTCCACAAAAGAGGCCAACAGGACCGGCCCGGTGTCAGGGTCGGCGACCAGAGCAACCACAAAGGATCCAACCGCAGCCGGTGGAACAGAGAAACTACTTGTCCAATGATGAGGAGTCCTGCCTCACCTGGCCACCTGGACGGCTGCGAAAGCCGAAACCATCAGACCCAGAGATCGCACATAGGTCTGCAAGGAGGAGGAATCGTCGTCCCTGAGGGATCTGATCTTGTCCCTCAGGAGTCGGGGTTGGCCCACCGGAAGAAAAAACTCACGCTTGAGCCGAGTCCAGGACCATCCCCAGGTAATGAAGACGACCTGAAGGAGTCAGTGCCAACCAATGAAAATGGACGTTCCACCCGAACTCCCGGAGTGTCTGAAACCAGCACGGTCAGAAAACTCGACAAAGATGCACACAAGCTCGACCTGAACAGGAGGTCAGCCAGATAAAAGAGTACGCAATCTCCTTTAAAAACGCAGTAAGGCCCGCACTGGAGCCAAAATCTTGGTGAAAAACCTGGGAGTCGAAGCGAAACCGAAGGGTAGCGCCAGAAAACTGGCCAGCTCCCCTGCCACCGCGAAGCGGACACATCTCTGAGAACCCTCGTAGATAGGGATGGGTAGACACACATCCAGCAAGGGGATGGGAGGCCAGGAAGTCCCCTGGACACAATGATGCCACGACCGGCTTTGAGGGAATCCATCCAGAATTCCAGCACCCGCAAAAAACGGTTCAGAGACTGCAAGCCCCGAAGCGGACGCACTGTGCCCCCTGTTCTGGGCACAGAGAACAGGATGGAAGAAAAAAAACCACGAAACCTGTCCCGTGAATACACGGGCACAAAGACTCCTTGGGCGAGCAGAACATGCACCGCCCCCATGAGACCCCTGGGACAAGCAGGAGGCAGCTGCAGAGCCGACAGGAAGAACCTGTCCACGGGCGAGATCCCAAAACTGATCTTGTACCCTGAAAAAGGAAACTCATGACTCCCCCTGTCCTGAATACTGGACAACCAGGGAACCTGAAAGTAACACAGATGTCCCCCAACCCCTAAGAGGGGTGAGGGCGTCCCTGCAGGAAGAGGTGGACCGGGCCGCCGAGCCAGACTGACCGGCCTTTGTCTGACCCGACCACAGCTTTTGACCACCAGAGGGCTTGAAGCCCTTGTCCTGAGCCCATAAGGCGCAAAGGACCCATGCTGAGCTATCAAGGAAGGCCCCCGTCCTAGCGCAGGAGGACCTACCCCTAGCGACCGGGGGCAACCGAGTACTCTGACCCCAGTAAGCCCCTTAACTCAGCCCGAGTGTTCCCAAAAGGACGACTCACCAACAAGGAACATCAGACACCGTCTGTCTGGAAGCGTGGTCAGCCGACCAGCTTTTGTGCCAAAAAAAAGGCGGTGAATCGCAACACCCGACCGCAGACAACCAAGCGACAAATGGAGCCTCCCCAAGGCTGCGTCACACAGGAACATCCCCGTTCGGGCAACCCAAACCACCAAGTCAAGGGCAGTCGGATAGGTCGACTCTGCCACCAGGGTGCACCGAAGCACCCTGGCCCATGCCGCGAGAGCCTAAGAGGCCAGCACCGCGGGTTAACACAGGTGTAAACAGGAAAGCGCCTCAACGCGCCTATCAGCCAGATATGTGAACTGGCATTGAGGTGGATTTAGTGAGCCCAGAGACAGTGTGGTGCACATAAGGGGACACCGCCCAACGTCTGATCGTGGCCTCCTAAAAAGGGATAGCGGTGGGAAAAGACGCTCCACCAGCATATGTGTAATGCGATGTCACCGGTCATGCACAAGTTTGCAAAAATTCACAGGGCAGGGAAATCTGACCCAACGTCCGGGCACTTCGGGACCAGAAAGCAGCCCTTGTACTTGACTGAGAGGACTCATCGTCAAGATGGATAGTTTCCGTAATGGCACTAATGAGGATAGCTTAACCACTTAACGACCAGCCACGTAGATCTACGTCGGCTGACTTTGAGTGGTTATACCGGGATGATGCCTCTAGCTAGAGGCATCATCCCGGTACCGTTGTTTGAAGCCGGCGGTCGGCTTTCCGTCGGTAACGATCGATGCGGCTCGGGAGCCGCTCGATCGTTACCCGGGGGGGCGGGAGGGGACGTCCCCCCCCCTCCCGCCGCCTTCCGCGGCTTTGCTCGGGGCTCCCGTCCCACCGGGAGCCCCGAGCACCCAGCCGGCACATCCGCCGGCTGGATGGAGTCCCGATGAATGACGGAAACGGCATCGATCGGGTCTCCGATGACGTAACCCGGAGGCGGCGTCCATGACGTCACATCCGGGTTACTGTGCCGCAAAAGGCGGCAGATTTAAAAAACGGCTGTATGCAAAAATGCCGTTTTGGGCGTTTTGCATACAGGGAAGTGTAGTGGAGGGGTCTAGGGTCTTTTAGACCCTCGATCCCTCCATAAAGTGTACCTGTCACACATATTGCTGTCACAAGGGATGTTTACATTGCTTGTGACAGCAATAAAAGTGATCAGATTTTTTTTTTTTTTAAAAACCTGTAATAAAGTTAAAAAAAAAGAAAAAATAAATAGGAAAAAAAAAAAAAAAAAATTTAGCCGCCCCCGTCACCGTTAGCTCGCGCACAAAAAAAAACGTATACGCAAGTCGAGCCGCAAATGAAATCGCTGTTCAAACCACACATGTGAGGTATCGCCGCGATCGCCAGAGCGTGGGCAATAATTTAAAAAAAAGAGCTACACTCTAACTCAAAACTGGTAACCGTTAAATAAATTTAAAGCGTCACAGATTGAGATCTCTATTGACCGTAGTTTGTCGCCATCCCACGGGGGGGCGCAATTTTAAACCGTAACATGTTTGGTATCTATTTACTCGGCGTGACATGTTCTTTCACAATATACAAAAAAAATGGGCTAACTTTACTGTTTAGTATTTTTTAAAATTAGTGAAATGTGATTTTTCAAATTTTTTCCAAAAAAATGGCGTTTAAAAGACCGCTGCGCAAATACCGCGTGACAAAAAATTTTGCAATGACCGACATTTTATTCTCCAGAGTCTTTGCTAAAAAAATATATATAATGTTTGGGGGTTCTAAGTAGTTTTCTAGGAAAAAATACTGGTTTTAACTTGTGAACAAAAAGTGTCCGAAATAGGGCTGGGGGTAAAGTGGTTAAAGCAGCGCGTCCCCGCGCTACCGAGAAGGAAGATTCTTCCCCCCTCTCCTCCTCATAAGCGGAGGACATGGACCCCACATAAGTGACATTTTCCGTGGCACCCATTCAGGCTCGGAGTTCAAGTACTGGGAGGGCACAGGCCGTTAATTGTTTAAAATTTGTTTTTTTTTTAAAAGAGCACTCCGCAGATCCACCATAGATGCAAAAAAAGTGTAAGAGCAGCAGCAAACGGAGACCAGGAAAGAGGCTTCAGGAATACCCAAAGCCCCTACCAGGCCTGCGGGGGAATTTTTGATCTGGGAGTCCAGAAAGCCAATACAAAATAAATGGGACGCTGGCCCTTTAAATCGGCGGTTCCTGCGGAACCCCACCGCAGTCTGTATTGTTTGAAAGAGCTCCTTCAGAAAATGCAAAATCCAAATAAAAATTTTGGCAGAAAAATGCCTTTGGCATTAGTAAAAATCCCCCCACAGTTTCATAAACTGTCACAGACTGCTCTGAGGTAAAATGGAAGGAAAGAGAGGAAGTGACCTCATGCCCTTAGAGGCCTAGCCCAGGAGCCACAATAAAATGGTGCCTAATGAAACTATATGTAAAAAAGGCACCAGCAAGATGGCCGCTTGCCCTTACTAGGCATGTGCCCTTACCCAAGATGGAGCCCAATCAGTAGTAAGGCAGTATCCATGACATGGCTGCTGCCCACACACAGAGCACAGTGTCCTGCCCTCACCTAAAATGGCAGCCGCCCTAAAACGGCGCCAAACTAAGCGTACACACGCAGTCTGGCCACCCCAGGGGACCCTAAGGAGACCCCACACTGCTATGGAGCCCCTCCCAAAACCCCCCAGGTACCACAAGTACCTCACACAGCGCCCTCAGCAGGGCCAGGGAGGGAGGGAAATAACACCAAGCCAGCCAGACGGGGTATCCCACAGAGACCACCAGCCCTGCCATCCCCTAAGAGTGGGCCCACAAACCCCCCCAAAAGTCCCCAGGGACAAGGGGGTACTCACCAGTCAAGGGAAGCGGGCACCGCTATGATACGGGAGAGCTCCCACCCTAAGTGGGGGTGCTGTCAGCCAAGGAGGGATGTGGGCAACACGTGGGCCTTCCATTTTGAGTCAACTTCAGCGAAGACGCAGCTCCACAGGCTCGTCCCCACTCCGAGGGGCACTGTCGTTGTGAGGCCTGGGCACACCAGTAACCTGTGACACTCGGCAGGCTGGGACTCCATAAGGATCTATATTACCCAGTGCGAGGCCCAGGTCTGCAGTCACTTGTAGTCCTCCAGGAAAAAGTCCCTGACTAACTAGTGATAGTGAGAGAAATAACCTATTTTCTGAAGAAAAATATATATTGCCAGAAAAAAACAGAAAGAAAAACCGAGACACTAGGACGCGGCTAGAAAAGCTAGCCTACTCCTAAGCTAGGCAGCATAAAACTGAGGACTAGTTGTGACTGGATCAGGGATAATGGCTGGGGACAGCCCCCTAGAGGTGTGTCTAAGTATAGAAAACTTTTGTATTAACATTTCTATCTGCCTAGCTTACTCCTGCAGAGGACATAAGAGAAAAAAATAATAATACATTTTCCCGAAACTTGTGGCAAAATATAAGATATTCCATGGACTCACCATGCCTCTCAGCAAATAGCTTGGAGTGTCTACTTTGCAAAATGGGGTCATTTGGGGGAGTTTTGTGCTATCTTGATATTTCAGAGACAGGTGACAGGTAGTGCGGAGGTAAATAAGCAATTTACATCATTAGAAAACCTAAAGGTGGCGATTGGCTTTCGGGGTCCCGTACACAGATAGGCACCCAAAAAGTCTCACATATATAGTATTCCTGTACTCAGGAGAAGCAACAGAATGTATTTTGGGGTGTCATTTCACATATACCCATGGCATGCGTGAGCAATATATCATTTAGTGACAACTTTGCGTAAAAAAAAAAAAAAAAAATTGTCACCTTCCCGAAACTTAGGGCAAAATATAAAATACTCCATGGACTCAATATGCCTCTCAGCAAATAGCCTTGGGTGTCTACTTTCCAAAAATGGGTAATTTGGAGGGTGTTTGAACTGTCCTGGCATTTTAGGTTTAATCTTAGCCACACATCACCCACATTTCTAACCACTTGAAAACCAAGCCTTTTCTGTGACTTTTTGTTTACATGAAAAAAATTTTTTTTTTTTTTTACTAGAAAATTACTTTGAACCCCCAAACATTATATATTTTTTTTAAAGCAGAGGTCCTACAGCACAAAATGTTTTTTTCCATATATGCTGAGCACAAACGCTGTTTGTGTCAAAATATAGAAAATCAGTGTGGCAGCCGATGAGTGTACCTGCAAGGCAAACTGGTTAATAGAATGAAAAACAATAACAAAGTACAGTAAAAGTACAGTAGGAAGAGTAGAACAGAAAAATAACTCAAAACGACAACTATTTTTGCCTTATTTATTTTATATATTTTTTTGTAACTTTTAGTAATTTTTTACAAGCTGACCTCAATGCACTGTCTCATTGGGCAACTATGTGGCAAATGAGGTTTAATGTTGATAAATGTAAAGTTATGCACTTGGGGGCTAAGAATATGTATGCATCATACATATTAGGTGGAGTAGAACTGGTAGAATCCATAGCGGAGAAGGATCTGGGTGTTCTGGTAGATCATAAGCTTAATAATAGCATGCAATGCCAAGCTACTGTTTCCAAAGCAAGCAAAGTCCTTTCTTGTATTAACAGAGGCATGGACTCCAGAGAGAGAGAGAGATATCATTTTGCCCCTGTGCAGATCATTAGTAAGACCTCATCTGGAATATGCAGTTCAGTTTTGGGCACCAGTTCTTAAAAAGGATATCGGGGAACTGGAGAAAGTGCAGAGAATGGCAACCAAAATGATAAGAGGCATGGAGGACCTCAGCTATGAGAAAAGATTAGAGGAAGGGAATTTATTCTCTCTTGAGAAGAGTAGATTAAGGGGGGATTTGATCAACATACTATAAATACATAAAGGGTCCATATAGTGAACTTGGTGTTAAGTTGTTCACTTTAAGGTCAACACAGAGGACAAGGGGGCACTCTTTACGTCTAGAGGAAAACAGATTTAGTCTCCAAATACAGAGAGGTCTCTTCACCGTAAGAGCTGTGAAAATGTGGAATAGACTCCCTCCAGAGGTGGTTCTGGCTAGCTCAATAGGTTGCTTTAAAACAAGGCCTGGATTCTTTCCTAGGTGTACATAATATAAATGGGTACCAAAATTTTTTTTTAGGTAAAGTTGATACAGGGAATATCCGATTGCCTCTCGGGAGAATCAGGAAGGAATTTTTTTCCCCTGCTGTAGCAAATTGGATTGTGCTTTGCTGGGGGTTTTTTTTCGCCTTCCTCCGATCCACAATGTTGTGTGAAGAGGTGCTCATAATATCCCACCACCTGTCATTCTCTGCCTCTCACCTCATATCAGCGACCCTACAGGGTCAAACCGCATATATCATCCAAACCAGTCAGCAATACACCTTCGATCCACTCCTCCTCAGTTATCAACATATAGGGCCAGCTGTTATTATCCAGACCTCAAACCTCAATGATACCAGTGGTCTTACATCAGATGGCGCCTCCGTGATGTATGTAATGATATATAAACAAGATCTAGTGCTCCCTGTATTGCTCAACAGTAAGTTTAATCAAAAATTATGAAGGTTACACTCACATGATATATTTTCAAATGCAGAGCCTGCAAGCGTGTGTGTATGCCTCATGTCGGAATTCCAAGATGGCCGCGGGTCACGTGACATTCCCCGTACGCGTTACGTCCTTCTAAGAGGCGGGACTTCATCAGCGGGGATAGCCTGTCTAGTCACGGACCCAATTATATACTGGCCACGCTCCACCCGCCTTCTCTGTGTAGCCTCCCTCATCACCTAGGAGACAGGACGCCTCCTCACAAGCCAGTAGGGTTGCACAAAGAATAGGGGCGGGGAGCATAACGAACAACAAAAAGAGACTGAACTCAAAGGGCTGTCTTGCCGACATTATTTTTCTATATTTATAAACTGAGTGCATAGTTAAGATTATTTCATCTAATTTGAACACTTTTTATAATTGTATATTGTTTAAATATGTTTATACAGATCATGCTGAGTGACACTGCCAACTAGAGGAATATCATAATATGGCCGGGGTCAAGTTGTGACATTAATACATTGATATTTGAGATCATTGTATATACAATTGACATTGTGTCTTATATTTCTATTGGCATTGACCTTGGGCTTCTTGTAGTTGATTGGCGGTTGCTGCCCAATTATGAGAGAAATATTGTCGGCAAGACAGCCCTTTGAGTTCAGTCTCTTTTTGTTGTTCCTTATGCTCCCCGCCCCTATTCTTTGTGCAATTCTTCTGGCTTGTGAGGAGGCGTCCTGTCTCCTAGGTGATGACGGAGGCTACACAGAGAAGGCAGGTGGAGCTTGGCCAGTATATAATTGGGTCCGTGACTAGACAGGCTATCCTCGCTGATGAAGTCCCGCCTCTTAGGACGTAACGCATATGGGGGAATGTCACGTGACCCACGGCCATCTTGGAATTCCGACAGGAGGCATACGCACACGCTCGCAGGCTCTGCATTTGAAAATATCATATCATGTGAGTGTAACCTTCATAATTTTTGATTAAACTTACTGTTGAGCAATACAGAGAGCACTAGATCTTGTTTGTATAACATTACATACATCACGGAGGCGCCCTCTGGAGTGATTATTCCATCTGATGTAAGACCCCTGGTGTAATTGAGGTTTGGATAATAACAGCTGGCCCTGTATGTTGATAACTGAGGAGAAGTGAATCGAAGGTGTATTGCTGACTGGTTCGGATGATATATGCGGTTTGACCCTGTAGGGTCGCTGATATGGAGGTGAGAGGCAGAGAATGACAGGTGGTGGGATATTATGAGCACCTCTTCACACAACATTGTGGATTGGATGTCATCTAATATTGGGATATACCTCTATCACTAAATAAGAAGGACTTTATTTCCTCACATATATGTCACTCTGCACTTTTGGGACTCTCCTCCAGCATATTAGATTTATATATACTTTTTAATGTTTACTAGGATTGCGCTGCACTTTGTTTATATAAAACTATGTAATTTTTTTCTTTTTTTACACTTTTTTTTTTTTTCCAACTGCAACTTTGCAGGTTAGGGTCTCTCAAAATGTCGATAGCCATCGAACATCTTTCCAGACCCTGTGTTAGTGTGCCCTACACTGTGTCGTGCTGTACCCTACACTAATACTCCACTAGAGTGTGGTAGCGTTGGAAACAGTCCCTGATGCAGAGACCAGGTTGGTCAGGACAGAAGGGACAATAAAAACGGGTGTCACGCCTAAATCCGCGCCTGCTACAGACACGACATCTTCTTTGGGGGTTTCTTTGGGTAGGGGTACATGGGAGGACATGTGGAAAATGCCTCTCATGCAGCCGGCTCACTGCATCTGGTAGGGGAAGTGGGGCAGGAGCACCTCCTGGATACAGGTAGGCTCCGATGATCTCTTCCTGGAATTCTAGGAAGGATCCAGCTCGTCCTGACGCTTTGTATAGCACAAAGGTGTTTAGAATAGCCAATTGGAATAAATAAACAGACTCTTTTTGTACCAGCGTCTGGCTTTACGGGCAACTAAGTACGGGGCCAAAAGCTGGTCGTTGAGTTCCACCCTTCCCATATTAAGGTTATATTCGTGGACACAGAGGGGTTTCTCCAAAACGCCAGTTGCCGTATGAATTTGGACCGTCGTGTCTTCGTTAAGAGAGGACAGAACGAAAACATTTCGTGTATCCCTCCACTTCACTGCAAGCAATTCGTCCGTTTTCATGCAGGCTCTCTCCCCCCGACTAAGACGGGAGTTTACAAGCCATTGGGGGAAGCCCCGGCTATTTGGTCGCACAGTGCCACATGCGCCAATTTGTAATTCAAGCAAGTGACTAAAAAGTGGCAAGCTTGTATAAAAATTGTCCACGTACAAATGGTACCCCTTTCCGAATAAGGGTGACACGAAGTCCCAAACTATCTTGCCGCTGCTCCCTATGTACTCTGGGCAGTTGGGGGGCTCCACAGTAATATCTTTTCCCTTGTAAACCCGGACACTAACTGTGTAGCCTGTGGCCCTGTCACACAGCTTATAAAGCTTGACCTCGTATCTGGCACGCTTGCTGGGGGAGATACTGCTTCATAGCAAGGCGGCCAATAAACTTATTCTCATCAACGCAGACAACTTGTTGGGGGTAAACAAGGCTGCAAACCGCTGATTAAAGTGGTTTACGAGGGGCCGAATTTTGTGGAGCAGGTCATATTCAGGGCCTCCCCGAGGACGACAGATTTCATTGTCGTTGAAGTGCATGAACCGCAGAATTTGCTTGTATCTCGCCCTGGAAAAGGAAGCAGAGTACACGCGCATATGGTGAATTGGGTTAGTGGACCAATATAACCGCAACTCCTTTTGGTTATGCCCATGTTAAGGGAAAGGCCCAGAAAGGTTTTAAACTCGGAAACCGTTATAGGTTTCCAGCAGGATTGTCTGGCAAGAGATGAATTTGGGTTGGCGGCGAGGTATTGACCAGCGTATAAATTGCTTTGGTCCACAATAGATCTGAAAAGATCTTCCGTGAAAAACAGCTCATAAAAATTCAGGGGAGTAGAATTGGCTTTTTCCACATGGATTCCAGGTTGAGCAGTGAATGGGGGAAGTACGGGCGCTGTAGTATCAGTGGTCTGCCAATTAGGATATGCCAGCGCATCAGGGAGGGCACTATGGGCTCTATAGGCCAGTCTTCGAATTTGCGGTGGCTGCGGGCTACTTGTGCTAGCCACCGCACTAGCTTCAAGTATACTTATGGGACTCGCCACGTCACCAAGTGATACTGCAGTGCTGGTTGTTCTAGGTCCAGGGTGTACTAGGCCGCTGGTGCTTGCCAGTTCACCAGAAGCGTGAGCGGCACTAGTACCGACATTCTGCTCCATACAAGCACCCTGCAATTCCTGCACCTCAGCAACTCCAGAATGGGGTCGGGTACACCTGATCTTAACCGGGACCCATCTGTCGTCGGAGCTATCTGTCAGGGAGCCACTGTTCTCTAAAGGTTTGTATACTGACCCTGATTCTGCCAGTGAGGCTTCCCCATCACTCTCATCTGACATTGTCAGTTTACTGTAGGCCTCTGCACTACTGTACCACCGTTTGGACATTTTAGCAACTAAATTTAGAGGTACAGTAGTGTGACTCACAGGGAAAAAAGCACCTGGTTGTTAAAGACTATTTCAACCGCAACCAAAAAACTGCTAATGCTAGCAGGGATCAGGCCTGACTCTGCTAACACAGCTGTTTTGTGTGTTTTTTGGAGGTGACAGTAATCTATTGATTACTGCACTTGCCTGGGTGGGGTGGGGTGGACTGGGTGTAGGGGCTAAATGCAGGTGCTGGCAGGAATCAGTGCAAACACCGCGTTTTGGTAACACTAAACTATTGGGGACCCTAAAATAGTTCTGATCAGATCAGATATTGATCTGTTCAAACACTATACTAGTAATGGAGGTGTATGTGGTAATCAAGGGGTTAACTAATATTTCTAACTATGCGCTGGGGATCTGCGCTGTCCTAGACTGACGCTAACGCTAACTAATGTCAGCTGTGACACTAATATTTAGTTCTAGTCAGGTTGAAACCAAAAAAAAAAAAAACAGTATTGAAAACCCAACCATACAATCCTATACCCGTTGTTGATCCAGAGGAAGGCGAAAACAAACCCCAGCAAAGCATGATCCAATTTGCTACAGCAGGGGAAAAAAATTCCTTCCCGATCTCCAGAGAGGCAATCGGATATTCCCTGGATCAACTTTACCTAAAAAAAATGTTAATACCCATTTATATTATGTACACCTAGGAAAGAATCCAGACCTTTTTTAAAGCAATCTAGTGAGCTAGCCAGAACCACCTCTGGAGGGAGTCTATTCCACATTTTCACAGCTCTTACGGTGAAGAAACCTTTCCGTATTTGGAGACAAAATCTGTTTTCCTGTACACGTAAAGAGTGCCCCCTTGTCCTCTGTGTTGACCTTAAAGTGAACTCAACACCAAGTTCACTATATGGACCCCTTATGTATTTATACATGTTGATCATATCCCCCCTTAATCTCCTCTTCTCAAGAGAGAATAAATTCAGTTCATCTAATCTTTTCTCATAGCTGAGGTCCTCCATGCCTCTTATCAGTTTGGTTGCCCATCTATGCACTTTCTCCAGTTCCCCGATATCCTTTTTAAGAACTGGTGCCCAAAACTGAACTGCATATTCCAGATGAGGTCTTACTAATGATTTGTACAGGGGCAAATTTATATCTCTCTCTCTGGAGTCCATGCCTCTGTTAATATAAGAAAGGACTTTGCTTGCTTTGGAAACAGCAGCTTGGCATTGCATGCTATTATTAATCTTATGATCTACCAGAACACCCAGATCCTTCT
This sequence comes from Pelophylax lessonae, assembly GCF_965119305.1. NCBI lineage: Eukaryota > Metazoa > Chordata > Amphibia > Anura > Ranidae > Pelophylax > Pelophylax lessonae. The sequence goes on along the minus strand of NC_138778.1, from coordinate 77,234,934 downwards.
CCGCTATGGATTCCCCCAGTTCTACTACACCTAGTATGTATGATGCATACATATTCTTAGCCCCCAAGTGCATAACTTTACATTTATCAACATTAAACCTCATTTGCCACATAGTTGCCCAATGAAACAGTGCATTGAGGTCAGCTTGTAAGTTGGAGACGTCCTGCAAAGAAGTTATTCCACTGCACAGCTTGGTGTCATCTGCAAAGACTGAAATGCTACTTTTAATCCCAGACCCTATATTATGTATAAAGATATTAAAAAGTAAGGGTCCCAACACTGAACCTTGGGGTACACCACTGATAACTTTAGACCAGTCACAGTAAGAATCATTAACCACTACTCTCTGAATGCTATCTTTTAGCCAATTTTCTATCCAATTACAAACTTATCTTTCCAAGCCAGTAGACTTTACCTTACACATTAGCCGTGTGTGGGGAACTGTGTCAAACGCTGTTGCAAAATCCAAGTATACTACGTCCACAGCCACCCCTCTCCTCTGTCCAAGGTTTTACTTACCTCCTCATAAAAAGAAATCCGGTTTGTTTGACAAATTCTGCCTCTCATGAATCCATGCTGTCTGTTGCTTAAAATTTTTTTTTTCCAGCAAGAACGCATCTATGTGGTCTTTTATTAAACTCTCCAATATCTTCCTGACTATAGAAGTTAAACTAACAGGTCTATAGTTACTTGGCAAAGACTTTGATTCCTTTTTAAATATAGGCACCACATTGGCCCTACGCCAATCCAGTGGTACTATTCCAGTCCTCAACGAGTCCCTAAAAATTAGAAACAAAGGCTTAGAAATTACAGCGCTCAGTTCTTTTAGGATGCGTGGGTGGATGCCATCTGGTCCAGGCGCTTTATCCACCCTAATTCTGTCTAAATATTTCTGGACCATATCACTTTTGAGCCATTGTGGATCATTTGGGGCTGTGTCAATACCGTCCTCATTATGGTCATGAGCTCCCCCATGCTCCTTTGTATATACAAAGCTGAAGAAAGAATTCAATAAATTTACCTTCTCTTTGTCCCCAGTCACCCACTCCTGATTATTTTGTAAAGGGCCTACATGCTCAGACATAACCTTTTTACTGTTAATATATTTGAAGAATTTTTTGGGGTTTGTCCTACTATGTTTTGCAATCTGTCGTTTATTTTGGATTTTTGCGTCCCTGATTTCCTTTTTACATATTCTGTTATATTCTTTGTAACAATTGATCAATGGTAGTGTTCCCTCATTTTTATATTTTTTAAAAGCGCCTTTCTTTTTATCAATAGCTTTAGCTTTTTTAACTTTTGCCGTGAGCCACATAGGTTTTATTTTTAGCCTTTTAAACGTATTACCCATGGGAATATACTTTGCAGTGAGTTTGCATAAAGTCTTTTTGAAAAAAACTGAATTTTTGTAAAATCTTACCGTAACATTCCTTTCTCTGAGTCCTCCGACAGTCGCCGCCCACTCATACAGTCTTCACCAATGGGTATTGACTTCATCTCCACAGGAGTAACTAGGCATAAGACTTGTTAAAAAACAAAGCATTTACATAGACACACCTATGGGGGCTGTCCCACTGGTCCAATACCCCCCTGCAATCAGCCATCCCAACTCAGTTTGGTAGCAAGCAGTTAAGTCTATAAGAACCCCAATAGAGAGGCGGGGTCGGCGACTGTCGGAGGACTCAGAGAAAGGAATTTTACAGTAAGATTTTACAAAAATTCAATTTTCTCTTACGTCCTCCGACAGTCGCCGCCCACTCATACAGTCTTCACCAATGGAATGTCCCAAAGCAGTGTAGACATGAGGGGTGGGAAACGCAACCGTCAGAAAGGCAACGCAGTACCCACATCAGAGAAAGGAACCTTACATGAACAGAAAGGTAACACTCTGGGTAAAAAAAAAAGCTCAACAGGTGCAACAACCCAGGAAAGCAAATAATCAAGGGGATAAACAACCCCAATAGCCAGGTACACACAATAAAACCAGGGTCCCCTTACGGTACTGCCGCACAGAAAACTTTGCGGCCAAAGGAGGCATCAGCTGATGCCAGAACATCAATTTTGTAAAATTTGATAAAGGTGTGCACTGACGACCAAGTCGCAGCCTTGCATACCTGGGCAACCGAAGCCTGATGCCGAAAGGCCCAGGGCGCACTCACCGCTCTGGTAGAGTGCGCCTTGACAGGGAAGGGCGGTACCCATTCCTTCAACGAATAGGCCTGTACAATTGTCTGCCTGATCCATTTTGAAATGGTCGCCGCAGACCCAGCCATACCCTTCCGAGGTCCCTCAGGAAGGACAAAAAGAGAATCCGATTTCCGAAAGGATTCAGTCGACGGCAGGTAAACCCTGATCGCCCCGACAACATCCAAGGAATGCAAAGCAACCTCCTTAGGATACTTAGGATTCGCACAGAGCGAAGGCAGAACAATGTCCTCATTAAGGTGAAAATCAGAAACCATCTTTGGAAGAAAGGACAGGTTAGGTCGCAAGACCACCTTATCCCTATGAACCACCAGGTAAGGAGAGCGGCAAGACAAGGCCGCCAACTCCTAGCAGAAGTGATCGCCACAAGAAAAGCAACCTTTTTAGACAGCAGAGTCAACGAGATTCCCCTAAAGTTTTCAAACGGGGAGCGTTGTAACACGGACAGAACCAAGTTCAAGTCCCATGGAGGTAAGGGCTCCCTTTGAGGAGGGGCCAAATGCCGCAGACCTTGAATGAAGGTGCATATCAAAGGATCAGACGCTACGGGGCACTGGAAAAGGACAGCCAGAGCAGATACCTGGCCCTTAATCGTGGCCAACGCAAGGCACTGGTCCACACCAGACTGAAGGAAAGCCAACACTCTCGCCACCGAGTATGAATGAGGAGAGAAGCCCCTGGACTCACACCAGGCAAAATAAGCTTTCCATGTATGGTAATAAATCTTACCAGACGAGGCTTTTCTAGCCTTGAGTAAGGTAGGAATGACCTCTGAGGAGAGACCCCCGTCTCTCAGGACCTGGCTTTCAACAGCCATGCCGTTAAAGCCAGCGACTGTAAAGCAGGATGGAAGATCGGTCCCCGAGACAGTAGATCTTCTCGCATTGGTAGCCGCTATGGAGGCTCGACGACCAGGTGAACGATGTCCGCGTACCAGGACCGGTGTGGCCAGTCCGGCGCCACCAGAATCACCAATGTTGGTTTCGAGGCCAACCTGCGAAGGAACCTGGACAACAACTGAATCGGAGGAAAGGCATATATCAGATGATACTGATGCCAAGGCACCACTAGTGCATCGGAGGCGTCTGCCAGAGGATCGCGCGTTCTTGCCACGAACCTTTCAACCTTGTGGTTTCGCCGAGACGCGAACAGATCCACATCCGGGGATCCCCATTTAGCACACAGCATTTGAAATAGAGTCCGGGTGCAGGGACAATTCCCCCTGGCCTGCCAATGAACTGCCGATATTGCCGGGACATGAGTCTCGGCCCAAGACAGAATGCTGGTCACTTCCTGGGCCGCCCGGGCACTCCTGGTGCCCCCTTGGTGATTGATGTAAGCCACCGCAGTGGCATTGTCCGTCTGCACCCGTACAGTGCGGCCCTGAAGACGATCCGACCAATGGAGCAGGCACAGCCTGATCGCTCCCAATTCCAATATGTTTATGGGAGGGAGGATTCCTCCACCGACCAAGTGCCCTGGGCAGACAGGTTGCTCCACCCCAGCCCGACAGGCTGACAAACGTGGTAAGTACTGTCCACAGTAACGGCCGGAATGATTTTCCGTCCGCCACAGCCGGGGACTGAAGCCACCACAGAAGATCCATTCTGGTTTGGTGACACAGAGACACTCTCAGATCCAAAGACTGAGGGAGCCTGTCCCATCTGGCCAGGATCTCCGCTTGGAGAGACCTTGTGTGAAACTGTGCAAACGGTATCGCCTCGAAGGCGGACACCGTCAACCCCAGGGACCGCATACAGGTCCTGAGTGACGAGGATTCGTTTTCCCTGAGGGCCCTGACCTTGTTCTGTAGGGTTCGGAGCTTGTCCTCCGGCAGGAACACCTTCGCTTGAGCAGAGTCCAGAACCATTCCTAAATATTGGAGACGAACCGAAGGAGACAAGGTCAACTTCTGCACGTTCATGGTCCATCCGAACTCCTGAAGCGTCTGAACTGTAGTGGACAGATCGCGCAGCAGGCTCTGGCTGGCACTCGATCTTAACAGGAGATCGTCCAGATACCCCAAGACCGCAATGCCCTGTGCCCGTAACAGGCCCAGAACGGGAGCCAGCACTTTGGTAAACACCCTTGGAGCCGAAGAGAGACCGAAAGGTAACGCCACAAACTGATAATGTTCCTCCGCTATAGCGAATCGGAGGTACCTCAGATGACCCTCGAAAATGGGGATGTGTAGATACGCATCCTTCAGGTCGATAGAGGCCAGGAATTCGCCCGGACTCAGGGAGGCTACCACCGAGCGAAGCAATTCCATGCGGAACTTCCGAACGCGTACAAAGCGGTTCAGAGCTTTTAAGTCCAGAATAGGATGCACCTTGCCCTCCTTTGTGGGCACAGAGAACAGATTCGAGTAAAACCCCCGAAACCTGTTCCGATGAGGCACCGGGACGATCACCCCCTGGGCGAGGAGATCTTGTACTGCCTGATGCAGGTCCTGTAACCGCCCTGGGGTCAAATGAAGATTTGAGGGAAAGAATTTGTCCGCCGGCCGCGAAAGGAATTCGATCTTGTAACCTGATCGAATGATTTCCTGAACCCACCTGTCCGGAATTCGGAGCAGCCAAGGCTGGAGGAAGCCGCGCAAACGTCCCCCCACCCCTGAAACAGGTGAGGGCGCCCCATCAGGCAGAGGCGGACTGGGCCGCCGCACCAGCTTGGCCAGATTTAGGTTTGCCCGCCCAGGGCTTTCTCTGGCCATCCTGGCCCTTGAAGGGTTTCCCCTTGGTCTGTGCCTTAAAGGCACGAAAGGACCCCTGATTTGGTTTAAAGGAGGGGCCCTGCTTACCGCAGAAAAACTTGCCTTTAGGATTCTGGGGCAGCAGAGTGCTCTTGCCCCCAGTGACCCCCCCAGTGACTACCAATTCATCCAGGGATTCCCCAAACAGGTGAGACCCCGCATAGGGGATGTCAGCCACCATTTTTCTGGAAGTCTGGTCAGCCGACCAGCTTTTCAACCAGATCAGGCGACAGTTAATCACCGCGACACTGGACAGGCGCGCAGCTAATGGGGCCTCATTCAAGGCTGCATCGCACAAATACATGACTCCTTGATAGATCTGGTCCACCATCGCCACGGTAGTAGGGGGGAGCAGAATCATCAGCCACGAGGGTGCGTCTTAGCACCTTGGTCCAATCCGCCACAGCCTGAGCCGCCATGACAGAGGCGAAAATAGGCTTTAGCAGGGAACCTGCCACCATGTAGGCATGGCGGGCAAGGGATTCCATCCTCCTATCCGTAGGATCCCTAAACACCGGAGAATCTTCAGTGGGTACCAGAGTGGCCTTGTTCAATCTGGCCACAGTGTGATCCACTTGAGGGGCCACACAACAGCGCGAATCCGTAGGAGACGCAAAGGGATAAAGGAGCTGAAACCTCTTGGGCACCACAAAGGTGCGTTTTAAATGACGCCATTGATCATTCACAGTAGAGTGAAACTCAGCGGGGCAAGGGAACACCTGCTCCGCCTTGCGGGTCCTGTGTGTACCAAAAGAGGACACAATGCCCGGAGGATTGGGCTCATCCTCTAAATGTAGCGTTTCCTTAATGGCAAGAATTAGCGCATCCGTAGCTGCGCCGTCCTCGGCTATCCCAGGGGGGGAATCATTCACCCCTGCAACCTCCGCCTCCCCCTCAGACAGAGAAGAGCGAGACCCTTCAAGGGCACGCCACCTACGGCAACCATATCCGATTCAGAATCAGAAGACAAGGAAAAACGAGGCCTTTTTCTGTCAGCACGTTCAGTCATCAGAATATCCACTTTGGACACCAAAGTCTCCACTGCAGCAAACAAAGTCAGGGACCGGGATCAGGGAGCCCAAAAACGCACAGACATGAGGGGATAACACAGACACACAGGACTGCCAGCCCCAGACAGAGGCCCCACATAGAATGTACTTACCTGTACTCCATGGCGTGGGGTGCCTCTCATCGACGGGAAACCGCCCACCCTCAGATGGCAGGGGTGCCGTCAGCCAAAAAACGCAGGACGATAGCAGTGCACGGAGGATGAGGCGTCCAGGTGAGGTATCCACCTCCCAGGCTGCATCCCTGAGGACAGGGATGGGTCGTTTGCGGGGCCAGGGCCAACACATAGCCTGCTAAACGCTCGATGGCGGGCTGGGATTCCATCAGGCCCTTTGTCCTGGAAAAACCAGGACGACCAATCCGACTCCCAGCTCCGCAAAACGCCGTCTTCATCCGAAGATTCGACTAACTAACGCTGACAAAATAAACAGCTAGTAGTACAAAGAAAAAACACATTTGCAGCAAATAAAATCATAAAATAGAAGAAAGGCTGAGACTGAAGCCCCAGCACAGGGAAGCCTATCTTACTCCTTAACTAGGCAGAAGACAAACTGGGTTGGGTTTGCTGATTGCAGGGGGGTATTGGACAAGTGGGACAGCCCCCATAGGTGTGTCTATGTAAATGCTTTGTTTTTTAACAAGTCTTATGCCTAGTTACTCCTGTGGAGATGAAGTCAATACCCATTGGTGAAGACTATATGAGTGGGCGGCGACTGTCAGAGGACGTAAGAGAAATTCCCATTTCTGTTCTGTGCTCATCAATGCCTATATTCCCTCCCAGTCTAAATCCTGGAGAGCAGCCCTCATCCTTGGAAAATTTGCTCTCTTAAAGTTAAGTGTTTTTGTATTTCCTGTATGCATTTTTTGCTTACAGCTAACATTAAATTAAATCATGTTATGGTCACTGCTACCCAGATGTTCTTTTATATGAACATTGTTAATAAGCTCTGCATGGTTTGAGATTACCAGGTACAACAGAGCATAATTTCTAGTGGGGGCCTCAATAAACTGCACCATAAAATTGTCTTGTAATAGGTTTATAAATTTGTGCCCTTAACGGTTCCAGCAGTGCCATTACTCCAGTCAATGTCTGGGTGGTTATAATCTCCCATTATTAACACTGTCCCAGCCCTTTCTATCTGTCCCAGGAGCTGAGTCTCCACCTCCTCATTAATACTGGGAGGTCTATAACAAACTCCAATGATAATCTTTGTTTTACGCACACCCATGTACATTTCAACCCATACCAATAATAGTGATCAGAAAAAAAACTGTACACCATAAAAGTGACACTGTGACAGGGCAATGAAGGTGTTAACTGGGGGTGATCAGGGGGGTTAAAGCTTTATTGGGGGGGTGGCGGGTATCCTAATCCTAAAAGTAACGGTCGCAAGCGCTAAACCCCAAGTCACAAGTCACACTAATACAGAAATATAGGCAAATGCTATATACTGTCTGTGACGAAACCAGCTAATCGGACATATAACCTGTGTGGGGTTATATGCTGGAAGACCACGGGAGTGGTGTTGCTTTGGACTTGGGTCCATGTCACCGCAAGATGCAGACTCTGAGACTAGGATCAATGTTACAGGCCTAAAGCTGCCTGTTGCAGCAGAGGACTTCTCCACACAATGAGAGACTAAAGAGATGCTAATGACGTCAAACTCAGCTATTGTCTACTGTGGGGATGTGTATTGACACTTATAGTAAGGTGTTTTGAAAACGAAGACGGGCAGTCTGCGAGCCTACGTCTTCTGCTTTTGCTCATTCACCTATTGTCTCTTTCCAAATGGCCAAGGTATGTTGACTATGTTCTGTATGCAATTGCATTTGCATATGATTATGAAATCAAACACATGAGACTGTATATATTGGAAGTGAGTTGTGGAATAAAGTGTCTTTTGTTTTACCCTTCATCGAGCTTAGGCTGATGTTTGGGGGGCCAGGTCACTGCATCACGTGAGATTCTGGAGACCTAAGACAGAAATACTTGGTCCAAGTATTGGGGATCTGTTACACTGTCTGTAGTGTGCAATGTGACAGGGGTTGTAGGGGTAAACTGGGGGTGATCAGGGGGTTAAATCTTTATTGGGGGGGTGGCAGGGACCCTAAACCTACTTGGGACAGAAACTAACTCGCTAGCGCTAACTGAAGTCACAATCACACTATCACAGAAATACAGAAAACCACTATATTACCTGTATATAGTGTGCAATGTGACAGGGGGGAAGGGGTTAACTGGGGGTGATCAGGGGGTTAAATCTTTATTGGGGGGGTGGCGGGTATCCTAAGCCTAAAATAAAAGGTTGCAAGCGATAAACTAAGTCACACTAATACAGAAATATAGGAAACAGTTATATACTGTCTATAGTGTGCAATATGACAGGGGGGTGTAGGGGTTAACTGGGGTTGATCAGGGGGTTAAATCTTTATTGGGGTGGCGGGGACCCTAAACCTATTTGGGACAGAAACGAACTCGCTAGCGCTAACTGAAGTCACAATCACACTATCACAGAAATACAGAAAACCACTATTTTACCTGTATATAGTGTGCAATGTGACAGGGGGGGGAAGGGGTTAACTGGGGTGATCAGGGGGGATCAGGGGGTTAAATCTTTATTGGGGGGGGGGTGGCGGGTGTCCTAAGCCTAAAAGGGACAGTCGCAAGCGCTAAACCAAGTCACAAGTCACACTAATACAGAAATATAGGAAACAGCTATATACTGTATACAGTGTGCAATGTGACAGGGGGTGTATGGGTTAGCTGGGGGGGGTGATCGGGGGTTAAGTGTGCCAAGCTAGGTGCGTGCAAGTGTGCTGTGTGCAATACTCACAGTTTTGATCCTCTCTCTTCTCTTGATGAATCTAAAAAAGATTTTGGGAGGAGAGAGCGGGTCATTTCTGTGCCTGTGTTTACATTACACAGGCACAGGTCAGTCTCTGATTGGGCAGGACCGATCAACAGGTCCAGGCCAAAACTCATTAGCCTGGACCTGATGACTGATCAGTTCTGAACCCAATCAGACCATCAGTGGGGCCGGGGGGCGAGGGAGCGCGCCCCAGAGCGACGGGAGCGAGCAACGTTGTATTACGTCGGTTTGCCCAGCAGCGGGCGGTCTGTTAGTGGTTAAAGCATGAATAACAGCACAGTGCAGTGTACAGCAAAAAAAAAAAAAAACATCCTAACATATCATTTCATACTCCATCCAAAACTTAAAGTTTTGGGGTTAGATGCATTTTAACAACAGCTCATGAATCGCTTATTGCAGGAGGCAGTACTTTTCTTTACATAAGGTCGCTATAGATAAAAAAAAAACTAAGAAAAATCATCTTGCTACAATAGTTTAATGTAGTGCCCAAAAGATTCTCACAAGTATTTAAAAAGTGTAAACCCTACACTTTTCAGTACATTTGGTATCATGCCTCATTGCACAGATTCACAAAAAATGATTTAAAATCATGTAATTTTATAAAGTTTTGGAAGTGGAACTTTACCACAGCTTTAGAACCCCCTCTCGCCGTACCTCTGCTCCTCCATCTTTAAAAATCCAGCGCGAATACCGGTGAAAGCTCAGTGGTATATCAGTGCATGCACAGAAACTCGCAGCAAGCATGCGCCCTTGGTAAAACTGCCTTCTGAGGATATTTGACATGGCAATCTCTGAAGGTAGCAAGAGGGGGGGGGGGGGTGTGCCTACAAAATCCTCGCCTAGGCGAGGAAGCAGGAAGTGCTGTAAGAGGAAGGAGGTGGGGACCAAAAGAGAAATAAGTTCATGCAATGGGTGAAGGTCCACTTTGTCTATCATAAATTAAAACAATTTTGAAAATTTTTAACTATTATAATGACAGAGTAAAATACTCAAAGTATCTTTAAAATCCCACTAAAAAATTAATTGAGCTCTTTACGTAATACCATCTCCTCATTAAATCAGTCCACTCGTAGTATCTAGTTTAATATTATAGTAACTTTCTATGCCTGCAGTAAAATCTGCATTACCCTAACAATGGGTAATGCAGATTTCATTAAAAAAAAAAAAAAAATGTAACTACATGTTAAACTCTTCTGAAGTTTACACATTGACACACTGCAATTTATCTCAAGCTTTTACCTGGTTTTTCGAAGCTCAATATCTTCTTTTGTCTCTACTTTCGGCTTTTGGCTGGCTTCTGAAATCATGGTGCGGATTTTATCCAGACAGTCTGCCAAGTTGCGCATCTGGTACCGACTAATTTCTGAAACTACGATTACCTCCCCATTTCGGTTGATCCTGTTTTTGTTCTACAGTCAAAAGCATAAAACAGGAATCAAGAAATGCAAAAGCAAGGGTACATAAGTACAAGTTGAGAAAGTGGCAAAAGAAAGTACACCCTAGGGGATTGGTGCGCAAAAACTTTTGTTAAAAATAAACTAGTTTCTTTAATTAATGCTGAGGCTTTCTTGTGCGTGTTATACTTCTCACCCAACGTGACATGATCTGTATTCTATCTACACACCATGTCCTGTTTGTTGAACATGATGCTTGACATGTCTGAAATAAAGAATTTGCAAAGAAAAAAAAAAACGGAATTTTTGTAAAATCTTACCTGTAAAATTCCTTTCTCTGAGTCCTCCGACAGTCGCCGCCTCTTCATATTCGTCACATATGGGGTATTAGACTTTGCTCCGAAGGAGTAGCTAGGCAACAGAATATGTTAACAATAAAGCTTTAACATATCCCACCCTCAAGGGGTGGTCCCCTCAGTCAATACCCTCCTACTTCCTGCAACCATATCTCAGTTTTAGTGGAATAGCAGTAGAGTACACAATCAAACCCCAAAAGAGGGGCGGGGGCGGCGACTGTCGGAGGACTCAGAGAAAGGAATTTTACAGGTAAGATTTTACAAAAATTCCGTTTTCTCTTACGTCCTCCGACAGTCGCCGCCTCTTCATATTCGTCACATATGGGGACGTCCCAAAGCAGTGCAAACATGAGGGGTGGGAAACGCATTCGCGCCGAAAGGCAACGCAGTCTCCGCATCAAAGAAGGAACCTTACCAAAGGAAGGAACCAGCTGGGCAACAGCAAAAAACAAGTGCTCAACAGGAGCAACAACCCAGGAAAAGACAAAAAACCAGGGGATACAAAACTTATCCCAACAGCCAGGAGTCCCCAACAAGGGACCCTAGGGAACAGCCGCACTAAGAACCTTGCGGCCAAAGGAAGCATCCGCCGATGCCTGAACATCTACTTTGTAGAATTTTGTGAAAGTGTGCACGGTCGACCAAGTCGCCGCCTTACACACCTGGGCTACAGAAGCCCCATGACGACAGGCCCAAGACGTACTCAGAGATCTAGTCGAGTGCGCCTTCACAGGCACAGGGGGAACCTTCCCCTGCAAGGCATAGGCCTGTTCAATGGTCTGCCTGATCCATTTGGCGATGGTAGAGGCCGAAGCCGCCATGCCCTTCCGAGGACCCTCTGGAAGAACAAACAAGGAGTCCGTCTTTCGAAAAGACTCAGTCGACTTAAGGTAAACCCTTATCGCCCGAACAACATCCAGAGAGTGCAATCTCACCTCCTTCGGATGTTTAGGCTTCGTGCACAACGAAGGCAAGACAATATCCTCATTAAGATGGAAGTCCGAAACTCGTTTCGGAAGAAAAGAAGGATTAGGTCGCAAGACCACCTTATCCAAATGAATAACCAGGTACGGAGACTTGCAGGACAAAGCCGCCAGCTCCGACACTCTGCGAGCCGAAGTGATCGCCACCAAAAAGGCGACCTTTTTGGACAACATAGACAACGAGATCTCCCTGATCTGTTCAAAAGGAGCACGTTGTAACACAGATAGAACGAGATTCAAGTCCCAAGGGGGCAGAGGATCCCGCCTCGGGGGAACCAGATGCCGCACACCCTGAATAAAGGTGCCAACCAATGGGTTGGAAGCCACGGGACGTTGAAACAGAACGGCCAGAGCAGACACCTGACCCTTTATCGTAGCCAGCGCCAAACGCTGATCAACACCCGTTTGAAGGAAAGACAGCACACGGGACACCGAGTACGTGCGGGGTGAAAACCCCCTGGACTCACACCAGGCAAAATAGGCCTTCCAAGTACGGTAATAAACCTTCCCCGAGGAAGATTTCCTCGCATTGATTAAAGTATGGACGACCTCCGGAGAGAGACCCCTCTCCTTCAGGACCTCGGTCTCAACAGCCAGGCCGTCAAAGCCAGCGACTGTAAAGCAGGATGGTATATCGGTCCTTGAGACAGTAGATCGTCTCGAAGAGGCAGACGCCACGGGGCGTCGACCGCCAGATTCACGAGGTCTGCGTACCAGGACCGGCGAGGCCAGTCCGGTGCCACAAGAATCACCGTGCTGCGTTCCGAGTGTAACCTGCGAAGGAACCTGGACAGCAACTGAATCGGCGGAAACGCGTACATCAGCCTGTACTGATGCCACGGGGCCACTAACGCGTCCGACGCGTCTGCCCGAGGGTCGCGCGTCCTTGCCACGAACCTCTTCACCTTGTTGTTGAGGCGAGACGCGAACAGGTCCACATCTGGAAGACCCCACTTCGCGCACAACGTCTGGAAGACAGCCGGATGGAGAGACCATTCCCCCTGATCCAGGGTCTGGCGACTCAGATAGTCCGCCTGCCAGTTCTCCACTCCCGGAATGTGAACCGCCGTTATCGCCGGGACATGAGTCTCGGCCCAAGACAGAATGTCGGCCACTTCTCGAGCCGCTCGGGCACTCTTGGTGCCCCCTTGGTGGTTGATGTAGGCCACCGCCGTGGCATTGTCCGTCTGCACCCGAACCGGGCAACCCTGCAGCCGGTCCGTCCAGCGATGAAGACAGAGACTTATCGCACGCAATTCCAGAATGTTGATCGGAAGGGAAGACTCCCCCTCCGACCAAGTCCCCTGAGCGGACAGAACGCCCAGAACTCCACCCCAGCCCGACAGGCTGGCATCCGTGGTGATTACCGTCCACGAGATCGGACGAAACGACTTGCCCCCGGACACCAACGGGGACTGGAGCCACCACAGAAGGTTTTCCCTGGTGCGAAGACTCAACGAGATCTGAAGATCCAGAGATTGAGGTCGCCCGTCCCACCTGGACAGGATCTCCGCTTGGAGACCCCGCGTGTGAAACTGTGCGAAAGGAATCGCCTCGAAGGCCGAGACCATCAATCCCAGACATCTCATACACGTCCGCAGAGACGAGTTCGGAACGTCCCTGAGGGACCTGACTTCCTCCCGGAGAGTCCTGAGTTTGTCTTCCGGCAGGAAGACCTTCGCCTGCACCGAGTCCAGTATCATTCCCAGATAGGGGAGACGAACCGACGGACTCAGTGTCGACTTTGGAAAATTTATCGTCCAACCAAACTCCTGTAGAGTTTGCATCGTGACAGACAGGTCCTCCTCCAGACCTTGGCTGGTCGCAGACCGAACCAGAATGTCGTCCAGATACCCCAGGACAGAAACGCCCTGGGCCCTCAATAATGCCAGAACCGGTGCAAGCACCTTGGTGAAGACCCGCGGAGCCGAGGCGAGACCAAAGGGCAACGCCACGAACTGGTAGTGATCCTCCGCAATGGCAAATCGAAGGTACCTCTGATGACCCTCGAATATGGGGATGTGAAGGTACGCATCCTTCAAATCGATGGAGGCCATGAATTCCCCCGGAGCCAGGGCAGCCACCACCGACCGCAGGGATTCCATGCGGAACTTGCGAACCCGCACAGAGCGGTTCAGAGCCTTCAAGTCCAGAATCGGACGAACCTTGCCCTCCTTTCTGGGTACGGTGAACAGATTGGAATAAAACCCCCGAAACCTGTCCCGATGAGGCACCGGAACCACCACTCCCTGAGCCCTCAGGTCCCGCACCGCCAGGTGCAGGTCCCGCAAGCGCTCTGGAGACAGTTGAAGATTTGAGGGAAAAAATCTGCTCTCCGGCCGAGAGAGAAACTCGATCTTGTAACCAGATCGAACGATTTCCAGAACCCATCTGTCCCGCACACGGGCCAACCAGGGCTGAAGAAAACCGAGCAAGCGTCCCCCCACCCCAAAACTGGGTGAGGGCGCCCCTTCAGGCCGAACTGTTATGGGCTGCAGGTCCGGATTGGCCGGACTTCTGTTTACCAGACCAGGGCTTCTTCTGAGAGCCTTGACCTTTGAACGGTTTGCCCTTGTAGTGCGGCCGAAAGGCACGAAAGGACCCCTGAGGGGGCCGAAAATTAGCATGCTTCTTCCCAGAAGCCCCCTTAGCCTTGGGGAAATGGGGCAAGAGAGTGCTCTTACCCCCGGTGATCCCCTTAATCAACACATCCAAGGACTCCCCAAAAAGGCGAGACCCATCATAAGGCAGATTGGCTAAGGTCTTACGTGAAGATTGGTCCACCGACCAACATTTCAACCAAACCAGGCGGCGAGACAACACCGCCACGCTGTGCACACGTGCAGCCAACGGAATCAGGTCCAGGTCCGCATCACACAGATACATGACACCCTGGTGGATCTGATTCACCATATCCAGGGTCGCCGGCGAGGCCGAGTCGGCCACTAGGACGCGCCTAAGCATCTGCGTCCAACTTGCGATCGCCTGGGCCGCCATGAGAGAAGCAAACAGAGCCTTAAGCATAGAACCCGTAACAGAATAAGTATGACGGGCAAGAGACTCCAATCTCCTATCCGTGGCATCACGGAAAACAGGGGAACCCTCTGCAGGAATCGCAGTGGCTTTGTTCAAAACCGCAATTGCATGATCCACTGGTGGAGGCACACACCACCTTTCATCAGTGGCAGGCGAAAAAGGATAACGCAGCTTGAATTTACTCGGTACCGCAAAAGGCTTGCGCAGATCGCGCCATTGATCCTTAACAGCGCGCTGAAAATCAGCATTGCAGGGAAAAACCTGCGGCGTCCTGCGTTTCCTCTGCGTCCCATAAGCCGCCAAGGCAGCGGGGGGACACACTTCGTCCTGCAAACGCAGCGTTTGCTTAATGGAAGCAATCAACTCATCCATGATTGCAAGTTCTTCAGGCGAGCCAGGGGGAGAATTATCAACCCCCTCAACTTCAGCCTCCACCTCAGACCCCACTAGATCAAGAGAGGAGCGGGACCCCGATAAGGAGGCCCCTGCCAGAACAGCCCCATCACCTTCACCCTCAGAATCAGAGGAAAGAGCAACTCTGGGCCTTTTAGTAGATTGAGCAGCCACCAGCATTTGCACCTGAGCAGCAAGGCCAGCCACAATAGTGGCTAAATCCCCCCCTGGGGGGGAAACAGCGGTCCCCTGGCTTTCCACCAATACTGTAGGAAATTTGCCCTCCTGAGAATCCATTGCCCCTGTAATGCCAGACAACCAAGGGTTAACTGCCCCTTTTAAGCAAGCGCGGCAAGCGCAGCCCACCGCACCACACTCAAGCACAATGAGACCCCCACAGGGAATATGCAAACTGAACACAGGCAATGGACAGCAAGAACAGAAGGATAAAACCTGAGGAGACCCTCGCCGCTGCTGCTGCCTCGATCGGTGTTCCAGGAAAGAGGAAGTGATGCTGCCAGGGCGCTTCTATGTAAGCCTATGGAGGCTACAAGAAAATGGCCGCCATGCATGTAAACCATGCGGCCGGAGCGGGTGTAGGCAAAATGGCGTCGTTTGGCGCCGAAACCGCCGCTCCACAGTGCATTAAAACACACATTACATTCCAATATCAGAATACATGTCAGATCGCCGCAGCGATCGCCGTATAGTGCCCAAACATGCCAAAAAAACATGCCCCACAGCACACAGCTTCTCACACTGACCAGTCTGACACACACAGTGTCATACAGCTCCCCCCCCCCCCTTGCAGCCCACAGCATGCAGCCGAGAGATAGGGAGACAAGCAGTGTGAATAGAGGCAGGTTACACAGTCCCAGACTGACACCCCCCCAGACAGACAGGTCCCCACATAGATACACTTACCTCACATGGCGTGGGGGACCCGCACAGGCGAACAAGCCGCTGCACATGAGGCAGGGAGAGTCGCAATTCAAGACGCACAAAATGGGGGTTAAGAAACCGCACAGCGTCCAGTGAGGTAGCCACCTCACCAATCATCCCTGCACCGAACAGGGATGGGTCGTTCACTGTGCCAGGAGCGTTACCTGGCTGAACGCTCGATGGCAGACTGGGAAGCCACTGACCCACGACCAGGGGGATCAGCCCGAGACCCAGTCCGCATGATCCTCTTCGTCCGAAGAACTAACTAACGCTGACAAAATAACAGCTAAATAAAGGTAGAGAGAAAAACTCAAACAAAATATTAAAAAGAAGAAAGAGCCTGGGACAGAAAGTCCCAGCACAGAGAGAGCCAGCCACTCCTGACAAGCTAGACATTAAAACTGAGATATGGTTGCAGGAAGTAGGAGGGTATTGACTGAGGGGACCACCCCTTGAGGGTGGGATATGTTAAAGCTTTATTGTTAACATATTCTGTTGCCTAGCTACTCCTTCGGAGCAAAGTCTAATACCCCATATGTGACGAATATGAAGAGGCGGCGACTGTCGGAGGACGTAAGAGAAAAAGAAAACTTTTTTTTTTTGTTTTGTATGATGTATTGAGGGGTTAGAACCTCTCAAGTTTGTAAGGCTTTCTACCTGTTGCAGAGATTCATCTTCATCCTGGGTTACATTGTTGCTGAGACAGAACCTTCTATATCCCCTGAAGATGTCCGTTGCACCACATGAAACACGTGTAGGGTGAAGTCAGTGGAATATGATGTTGTACAGTGTACACCCACTGTTAATCCCTGGTGTGTTTTGCCTGTATTACTCTAACTTTTGTTAGTATATCTACTTTTAATGAATCATGTGGGTTTTAGCATACTACTCTATGGTCTTTTTTTTTTCCCTTTCTCCTACCCATGTGAAAGATTGTATTAATATGCCGTATGATGTTTCAGATATATATTTCAGTTCATGCTCATTCTACGATAGACTGTGGCCCCCTTGCATTCACATATTAACGAGCTAAGACTGAAAACCATTCATCCACCTTGGTCAGCAGACAGCTATGTTTTGCATTTAGACGACATGTAAACACCTGTTCATTCATTCATTGGGACACTTGACAAAGTTAAGTCTGCGCATGGAAATTACGGACTCCACCTGTACACATTTGACAATTGCTTACATTAACACATGACAGCTGAACACAGACCAAGTGTCTGCCCCACAAGACACAATCTTCCAACACACGACACCCCACATATTGTCACAGATGTATAGGACACAAAATCCTTTTCATGTAACTGTTTCTATGAGTGATGTTGTACTGTTCAATTGACTTCGGCTTGTAAACCAGTTTCAAGCCGTTTTTGCCGCCGAAATACCCTTTAAATGGGAGCACGAAACTTGAAATAAACAGTTGTGACTGCACCAAGTTTGAGTGCTGTGTGTCGTCATAACTCCCAGCTGGTTGGAGGGGAAATCCATTATCTATTGGGGGAAGGGCTGTAATATCATCGTGATTGCCTCCTGACGAGGAGTGAGCGAACAGTTTGGTGTCAGAAAGTTGGATCTGCCAAAAAACACAGTATGGGGTAAGTGATTATATTTTCTATTATTATTATTACTACCCTATACTGTCAGAGCAGATAAACGGTACCCAGTTAACCGCTAATTTTAGCAACTCCCGGGAATCTGAAATTCCCAAAGATGGGGTTTGATACTCCAGCGCTTGGAGCGCCAAAGATAAAATGGGGTCTGGAACCCGGTTACAAAGCAGTACTGTGTGTGATGGTGGATTCCCCCTCCAAAACCTTGTATATATTTGTATAGACACTTAAGTGTATTTAGTCGTTATATAAGATTGCATGCCATTGTATAGATGTATGTGGAGATTGTATGTGATATTAAGCTGAGCTTGAAGGTATAGTCTTGCCCACCAAGGATAGTTAATCAGCAGACCATGAGTTGGATATGTATAAATCTGATTATTTAGGCGCAGCAAACCACATAAATTGGGAAACTAGGTTTTTCCAATAAAGTATAAAACACTGATGTCACTACCCATAGAGATATAAACCTTCAAACTCAGCTGATCTCACTTTGTATTCTGAGCTTAAGATAATGGGAAATTTTCAAGGTAAGGAGAATTCCGAGAAAATGATGAAATTTACGTTTAGGAAGATTGTATGAAAATTGTATCGTGTATGGGCAACCTTAGATCCATGAATCGTTATGTTGTGTTCATTTTAACACTATTCCTAAAGGTGCTGTATCAAGCAAAGCATTTCATAACACCGAATGAATATTGGTTGCATAATAATTTGTTTTGTGGTTATTACTTATGTTTTAAAAGTGATGTGATTTTGCCGTACTATGCTGGTCATGGCAGCTTTTAGAAGCAAGGAAATATATATTTGGTGTGTAAAGTGTGACCTTAAGGACTAAAAATTGTATCTCTATCCTTAAAAAAATCGTAAGCAATTTTGAACTTTCATCATTAAGGTTTTGTGTCACCAACTTTTCTTTCTTCACTGGCCTTTTTAAAAAAATATATATTTTCTAAGTGCCTTTTTAGCAAACAAACCCCCCCTCCCCCCCTCTCCCCCCCCCACCTCTTTCGGTCTGTGACACAGGTAACTGCAAAGGGACTGTAAACAGCTGTATTGTCATACAAATTAACGATCAGTTTTGCCTTGTAGAGAAAACAAGTTTTAAGGAATGTTCCGAATTGCTGAAGAATGGGTGACGTATGGGTTCTTGTATTTCAAATGTGAAATTACTAATATTTTGAGCTGCTCGTTTTTTTTTCAACCATGGTGAACAATAATAATTTTTTTCTTTAAGTTTATGGTATACCATAATAATAACAAAAAAAATATAGAAATCCACGTGATAATAATTAATTTGACGTCAACAATTTTTGGTATTAGAAAAGTGCACTGTTAGGAAGGAAAATGTTTGATATGCTTACTGTATGCTCAATTCCTCTAACCGTTGGTTTATTTTTAGGAGGAAAAGTAAAATGTTTTGTTACTAAACCTTTCTGATGCTTATTCCTCAGATAAGTGAAATTTGAGATTTTCAGAACGACCAAGCACAGCCTTCAACAACAACCAATCATATGGGAGTATTGTTTCCAAATAGATTTTTTCCTGATTGATTAGACTGTTTTTATGGGTGTTAGAAAGTTTTTATTTATTGGGTGTCAGATATTTGATGTGTTCTAATTTGACATATATGAGCTCTGGCATAAATGAGGTGCTATGCTTTAGATAATTAAGCATCTCTGGTCTTTTTTTTTTAGAGTTTTCCTTTGGTATATTGGTACATACTTTTGTATTCTGGTGCTAAACACTAATTTTTGAATTTATGCACTTATGCTTTTACTACCTTTTCTCTTGACAAGATTATTGGTATGGGATAATGTGCTCAGGCAGATAATGTAGTACTACTCTTATATTATGATCTTGGATACAAATGAAATTTTACAGATTTGTGTACATATACCATATGTAGCTCTGGAAACTAGTGAGCTGATTGTCATTTATATGTCACAGCACGTTATCAGATGTGCAGTATGTGAAATCTGTATTGTTAAATAGTAGAATAGAAAGCTGTCATTC
Source organism: Pelophylax lessonae (assembly GCF_965119305.1). Lineage (NCBI taxonomy): Eukaryota > Metazoa > Chordata > Amphibia > Anura > Ranidae > Pelophylax > Pelophylax lessonae. Next base: position 77,215,300 of record NC_138778.1, on the reverse strand, counting down.
AAAAAAAAAAAAAAAATAGGATGGAAGTGGTTGGCTTGTTGATAGTATGCTAAGAATTAAAATGAATTTATGCCAGCGTTACTACTTTGAAAGGTAAACCTCCTGCGGTGAATTCAATTAGTTGATCTCTTTTCATCCTGAAAGTGACTCACTGCCCAGGTTTTGCATATGAATGGTTCTTGAAGTCAGATTTTGTGTCTCCAGGGCCATTTGGTTTCAATTTCCTGTTCAGGTGTCACCAAGCAAACTGTGCAATCACTTATAGATTTATGTCTGCATGAGTACTGACTTCTAGCTGTTTTGTGTGTCTCTATGTGTCCATGTACACAAGACAGCTTGAATTTCACTCCCTGTTGTTCAGTGATCACAGTATCTTAGCCATGCAAGGGATACTCAGTTCTAGGTAGCTTCCTGCTTGGGTGAGTCAGAGGACTGCAATTTAACCCATCTCCACCTTTGGAGGAATACAAGGCAGTTCAACCCCTCCAAGGGTCCTCACCATTGTTGCATGTGTAGACATGCTGTGTTCTCCCACAACAGTGCCATTAAGTATCCTTCCTGTTACCTGCCTTCCTGTAGGCCCTAAACCTCAGTGCTGCGAGTAGCTTCACTAGCATTTATTTTTTGCTGCCTGTCTATAGGCCAGACGCCAAGTGGCGCAAAATACTCCTGCCATTCTTGTAAAACTTGTATTTTTGTCTCTGTACTTACCTGCTATTCTTGCTAAAGTCAGAATGACTTCAGACCCGTCTCAACCCCATGAGTCCATTTATTCTCATATCTAGAGATTTTGCAAGAGGAAAATGTGGCAGAATTAATTAATTGGAAAATTAAACAGTGATTATGGTGATCTCTCGCTCTCGTTTCCTTTGCCAACAGGTGCACCAACCCACCCATTCAAGCCTGGTGACAGAATCCTGGTGAAGGCCCCTCCATAAGCTGACGTCGCTAGACCGACCCTACGGACCCCCTGCAATAGTTCAAGCAGTGACCAGAACAGCGGTACTGACAGACGACTCCCCGGTTTGGATCCACGCATCGCGACTGAAGGAAGCCCCACCCCTGGACCCCACGACGACGGACCGGAGATTGTGACGCGCACCAGACGAATTCCAGTTGGATCCAGACAGACGCATTGGTACAATGCCAACGGACACCCCTACTCCTGTAAAACTTCCCATTTTTGCAGCAGTGGTACTGTTTACAGCAAGCTCAACACTAGTAGCCACTGTTTGGTTACTGGCAACATGTGCTCACCACCCTAAGAACCTCTCCTCATTTTGCCCTTCCTCACCCCAGGAAAGGAGAGAGACACGAGACATTCATGTCTCCACTTTACAGTTAAAGTCAAGTTTATTGGACACAAAGGACAACATATGGATGTTTATTGCTACCAACATACTGAACTCTTCTGACTTTTGCCTTTCTGATCACTACAATTCTAATGATTTGTTCTCTACCTGCCTGCTAGCTGTTCCTACCCCAGTTAATGTTTTAAAAGTCTATTATAGTGGGGTGTGGGCTGACTCAAGTATAGAAGACACTGATGTATACACTCATCCAAATCTATATGCTTATCGTAGTGACAGATCCTCATATTCACTCACAGAGACAATGGTAGAGATAGATACAGGATATGTAACCTCCGCTGAGGTATGTTACAACATGACCTGCAATAGAAGCTATATCCCTATGTGCACACAACCAAGTCGCCAGCCTACATACACCTTGGAATATAATGTCACCTGTTTTGTGCTATTCAGAGACTCTAAGTGATCCCACCGTTATAAATAAGCTGGGATCAAAGGTTGGGTTGAAAGATTGTATTAATATGCCGTATGATGTTTCAGATATACATTTCAGTTCATGCTCATTCTACGATAGACTGTGGCCCCCTTGCATTCACATATTAACGAGCTAAGACTGAAAACCATTCATCCACCTTGGTCAGCAGACAGCTATGTTTTGCATTTAGACGACATGTAAACACCTGTTCATTCATTCATTGGGACACTTGACAAAGTTAAGTCTGCGCATGGAAATTACGGACTCCACCTGTACACATTTGACAATTGCTTACATTAACACATGACAGCTGAACACAGACCAAGTGTCTGCCCCACAAGACACAATCTTCCAACACACGACACCCCACATATTGTCACAGATGTATAGGACACAAAATCCTTTTCATGTAACTGTTTCTATGAGTGATGTTGTACTGTTCAATTGACTTCGGCTTGTAAACCAGTTTCAAGCCGTTTTTGCCGCCGAAATACCCTTTAAATGGGAGCACGAAACTTGAAATAAACAGTTGTGACTGCACCAAGTTTGAGTGCTGTGTGTCGTCATAACTCCCAGCTGGTTGGAGGGGAAATCCATTATCTATTGGGGGAAGGGCTGTAATATCATCGTGATTGCCTCCTGACGAGGAGTGAGCGAACACCATGATTACCTTGAGGTGCTGGCTTTGGATAACCAGCTAAGGACAGTGGAGGTTGTGAAGTCAGTGGTATCCTGAATGGTGGCCGCCCCAACTGGATGATTTCTGAGCGGCTAATGGCTAATCTCTTGTCATTTGGAGATTATTGTTTGTTAAGGGAATTGGCACACTTGTCTGTGAGGGGGTTTGGGATTCTTACACATGGACTTTTACTTTTTTGTTATGCATAAGTGAATTATATGTTATGGGACTGTTATTTTACCATTTATTTGATGTACATTGTTTATTATGGTTTCATATGAGTTAACCCTATTTTTTCACACATATTACAAGTGTTACATAGTTACATAGTAGGTGAGGTTGAATAAAGACAATAGTCCATCTAGTTCAACCTGTGTAGGTGTATGTGGCCGTAATCATCTCTTATACCCTTGAATGTTCTGATTCTTGAGATGTACATCTAAAGAGTCATTTGAAAGCCACCATACTTCCCGCAGAAACCACCTCTTGTAGTAGAGAATTCCACAATCTTGTAGCCCTAATAGTAAAGAACCCCCCACATTGCCTGAGGTTAAAACGCTTCTCCTCTAATCGCATTGTATGCCCTCTAGTCCTCATGCAATACTTCCGACTGAATAGCTTTTTTTTTCTATGCTGAGATCACCATTGAGATATTTATAAATTGCTATCATGTCCCCTCTCAGGCGTCTCTTCTCCAGGGAGAATAAATCAAGCGATTGCAGACGCTCTTCATAATTAAGGTCCTCCAATCCCCCAATTAGTTTAGTTGCCCTTCTCTGGACTCTCTCCAGCTCCAACACATCCCTCCTGAGGACCGGCGACCAGAACTGGACAGAATACTCCAGATGTGGTCGGACCAGAGTTTTATACAGTGGAAGGATTATAGTCTTATCTCTGGAATACATCCCTTTCTTTATGCATGTTGTCAGGTGTATTGGGATGATTAAATATTAGAAAAAACATGGATTTAAAAAGCCATGTATATTCCATCTTATGCATATAAGATTCTGAACAGTACAGCTTCCATTTTGTTTAAGGTGAATGAAAGTTCATATATGTCCTCTTGCAAAATGTCTCTTACAAGAGAGAGTAGAATTTCAACAGAGGTCTTTGTATTTCTTTTGTCATAAATAAGTGGAAAACTGACGTTCTTTTAGATAAGACTCAGTCAGCCTGACGCTATGTTAAGGGGGTGATGTCTCCTTAATTGTCTGTATTTTAAAGATGAACAATAGGTTCATTTAGACTATATTTTTAAAGATCCATTATTATTATGTGTGAGAAGATATTAGCAATAACTATGTCATTATATTATGTAAGGCATATACATATATATTTAGGAATGTTATATCACATGTTGGGTTTATATTCTTGCTAAACAACAAATCTTACTTAGATTTAAGAGTGAATACTAATTACTTCATTTTAAAAGGCATGTGGTAGGAGTGTTTATATAAGAATTGCTTTGGACTAGGCTAAGTGATATAAATTCTACAGGCCAGACAATATGTCTGACAGTAATGGCAGAATTCAAATAATTAATGGACTTTCACTAGCAACGGGTCAAAGGTCATCAGATAAGAATATATTCTAATTATTGTTAAATACAAAATCTAATGAACGGTATAATACTGCCCTCTTTGGACGAAATATCAAATGCAGTCTTGGGGTAATTTACATATTTCCAATATAAAAATATATATTGTATTAAAAATATAATTATTGCAATGGCATTACTTGCCAGGGTAAATGATGGTGATTAGATGGACATTTATGTATGTACTGAGAGTATGGACAAAGTTTTATGTTGTGTTTTATAGTTAATCTTGAACATAGAGAAATCATCATTTAATTTTATTATCCAAGGTATAGGGTTAATTATTAGGAGAGGTGTGACTATGACCTCACCAGTTAAGGTATAGAATATCCCAACCAATGGGGATAATGTTTCATCCCTCTGGGTTTAACTTATGGTAATTTCTATAGCCCTTTGTTCATACCATATAAAAGGAAGAACCCACATAGGACACATGACACATTGCCCAACATACAATACACATACATCACACACACTACTACATCCCTCGATATACTCATCCAGACATACTCCATCTTGCTCCATCATTCATCTGAAACTTTGAGGGACGCCAAAACGAAACTGCTCCTCACTGACCACCATCTTAAGAAAAGGCATCCATCTTAGGACTCTGGTAACGACCATTTGAAGCTAAGCTAGCAGCCATCTTAAGTGTGGTAAATATAACTTTGCTGTGTCATTTGATTTTATTCAATATTGTTTATTTCCTTCCTTATATGTTTTATATTGCATATTTAAGGGTAATAAGATTACAATCCCAGCCGTATAAACCATAGAAGATTTTTCTCTAAAAAGCTGATTTTTGTTTTTATACATTTTTATTAATATCAGATTTAGCGCATTATTTGCGATTTTAGTCTCCCGTTTTGCATGGCTTATTCTCACTCCATCTGCAGTGAAGTGACCTTCTGCTATGCGATTCGCAGACAATTGTGGTCTGTTTATATAGAATACTTACCTATGGTTTATGCTATACCTGGAGAAATGGCAATCTTGCTTTTGTTTTGCTTTCACTTTGCTTTCACTTTCACTATTGAGCTAAACCTCACATTGCATTGATTGTTTGAAGTTAGTATTTTCTGTAGAGTTATCTTTTTGTGTCATTTCTTGTTTGATCATATATTGTGAATACATGTCTGGTGAATAAATATTTTTATATATTCCATACTGTAGACTGTACTCACTAAGATTGGTATATGCTTTTAAAAAGAAATTAATCAATTAAAAATAATTCACTACATATTGATTTGTGGAAATAAGTGAAGATTCTCCTTCCTCACAGATCTTTGCTTATTGACATAGACACTGTTATATTCAGAGCAGTATAAATATTCTGACATAATGAAGTACGAGCGCGAGATATTATTAAATATTCTTACAATACTAATATTCTGCCGGCTTTGGCAGCTGCCGCTTGACATTGCATGCTATTGCTTAGTCTATCCTCTACCAGGACTCCCAGATCTTTCTCCATTTTTGATTCCCCCAAAGGTTCCCCCCCCTAAAGTGTATTGTGCTTTTATGTTTTTAGTCCCCAAGTGCAAAACCTTACACTTCTCCACATTAAACCTCATTTGCCATGTCGTTGCCCACTCCGTTATTTTGTCCAGGTCATTCTGTATGATATCTGCTTAATGCTGTGCAGTTATTGACCTGCCCAATTTTGTGTCATCTGCAAAAACGGATATAGAGCTACTGATCTCGTCCTCAATGCTGTTTTTTGAATAAATTGAACAAGGTTGGTCCCAGGACTGAGCCTTGGGGGACCCCACTTACCACCTCAGACCCGTCTGAGTATGCGCTATTTATTACCACCCTTTGGACACGCCCTTTTAGCCAGTTCAGTATCCAAGAGCAGACCTTGCGGTCGATGCCTGCAGACCTTATTTTATAAATTAAGCGCTTGTGGGGAACTGTATCAAACGCCTTAGCGAAATCCAGGTACACCACATCCACTGGTCTCCCTCTATCTAGCTCATAGCTCACCTCCTCGTAGAATGTTAAGAGATTGGATTTACAAGAATGCCCATTTGTAAACCCGTGCTGGTTACTGCTGATGATGTCTGAAACCACCTTCGGAAGGAAGGACTGATGAGGTCGCAAAACCACTTTATCCCTATGAACAACCAGATAGGGGGGAGCGGCAAGACAGATAGGGGGAACTCCGAAACTCTGCAAGCAGATGTGATCGCCACTAGAAAGGCAACTTTCCGTGACAGCACCGGCAGAGGAATCTCACGGATGTTCTAAAAAGGAGGATGTTGTAAAACGGGCAGAACCAAATTCCGGTCCCAAAGAGGCAAGGGCGTACCCCTTGAATAAAGGTGCGGATCAAGGAATTTGACGCCAGGGGACGCTGAAAAAGAATGGCCAGCGCAGACAGCTGGCCCTTAATCGAGGTCAGCACAAGATGCTGATCCACACCGGTTTGCAGGAAAGCCAACACCCTCGACACCGAAAAGGAGCGGGGATGGAACCCCTGCAACTCACACCAGGCGAAATAAGCCTTCCAGGTATGATAATTAATCGTACCAGAGGAGGCCTTCCTGGCCTTGAAAAAGGTAGGAATGATTGCCGATGAGAGACCCCTGTCTCTCAAGACTTGGCTTTCAACAGCCACGCCGTCAAAGCCAGCGACTGTAAAGCAGGATGGAAGATCGGCCCTTGAGACAGAAGATCGACTTGAAGTGGAAGCCGACAGGGAGCCTCAACGACCATTTGCATGATGTCCGCGTACCAAGACTGACGCGGCCAGTCTGGGGCCACCAGAATCACCAACCTCGGTTCCGAGACCAACCTGTGGAGGAATCTGGACAACAACTGAATCGGGGGAAAGGCATAAATCAGTCGATACCAATGCCAAGGCACCACCAACGCGTCCGAGACGTCCACCAGAGGGTCGCGTGTTCGTGCCACGAACCTTTCCACCTTGTTGTTGAGACGAGACGCGAACAGATCCACATCCGTGGATCCCCACCGCGCACACAGCATCTGAAACACGTCCGGGTGTAGGGACCATTTCCCCTGGTCCAGGGTCTGGCGACTCAGATAGTCCGCCTGCCAGTTCTCCACACCTGGAATGTGAACTGCCAAAATCGCCGGGACCTGCGTCTGTCCGTCTTGGCCCAGGACAGAATCTCGACCACTTCCTTGGCCACCTGGGCACTCCTGGTGCCCCCTTGGTGATTGATGTAAGCCACTGCCGTTGTGTTGTCCGTCTGTACACGCACTGGGCAGCCCTGAAGCCGAGCCGACCAACGGAGCAAACAGAGCCTGATTGCCCGCAGTTCCAAGACATTTATCGGCAGGGAGGATTCCCCCTCTGACCAAGTTCCATGGGCACACAACTTGCCCAGAACTCCACCCCAGCCCCACAGGCTGGCGTCCGTGGTGACCACAGTCCACAGCAACGACCAGAAGGACTTGCCTCCTGTCAGAGCCAGAGACTAGAGCCACCACAAGAGATCCGATCTCATTTGTGGGCTCAAAGAAATCCTCCTTTCCAAAGACTGAGGATGTCTGTCCCACTTGACTAGAATCTGTGCTTGAAGAGATCTTGTGTGGAACTGTGCAAATGGGATCGCCTCGAAAGCCGACACCATCAGGCCCAGGGACCGCATGCAGGGACTCACATTTGTTGGGCACTGTACAGCAGGCACGGCTGAGTGCCCAACAAATGTGAGTTGATCTGCCTTTCTCTAATAAAGCACACCCTTATTAGTAAGCAGAGAGCACTAGATTTCTTCATCTGTTTTTTATATGTCCCGGGATCCCTCGAGGTGCAATACAGTGTGGCTCTTTCCTGGAAGTCTGATCCATGATACATGTGATTGCTGGCCCGTTTGGGTCCTTTAGGAAGGTGAGAGGCTAATTCACCTGGTGGAGGGATTCACTAATTGGTGTTTACAACTTGTTTTCATCACTGGATTTTCTTCAATTGGATACGGGGACACTCTTCATATCACTTTATTGGAAGCACACACATTGCTATGTGCCTTATGAACTGGATATGATTTATTGTATTTAAAGTCATCACTTTTTTATTATATTTCTGGCGCATCACATTTTGGTAGGATTCGGAGCTTGTCCTCCGGAAGAAAGACCTTCGCCTGGGCGGAGTCCAGAATCATCCCCAGGTAGGGGAGACGAACAGAAGGGGACACAGTCGACTTCTGAAAATTGATGGTCCACCCGAAATCCTGGAGCGTCTGAACTGTGATCGACAGATCGCGCAACAGGGTGGCACTGGAACTCGAATTTAATAGGAGATCATCCAGATAACCGAGGATTGCAATCCCCTGTACCCTTAACAAAGCTAGAACAGGAAACAACACCTTGGTAAACACACTTGGAGCCGAAGCGAGGCCGAAAGGCAATGCCACGAACTGATAATGCTCCTCCACGATTGTGAAGCGGAGGTACCTCAGATGACCCTCGTAGATAGGGATGTGTAGATACGCATCCTTAAGATCGATGGAGGCCAAGAAATCCCTTGGACTCAGGGATGCCAGCACCGACCGGAGGGACTACATCCAAGTCCAGAATCGGACGCACCTTGCCCTCCTTTCTGGGTACTGTGAACAGATTGGAGTAAAAACCCCGAAACCTGTCCCGCCAGCGTGGCCGCCTTTGGGCTTACCCGCCCATGGCTTCTTATGGCCACCAGAGGCCTTGAAGGACTTCCCCTTGTCCTTTGTCCTGAAGGCTCAAAAGGACCCCTGGTTAGGTTTAAAAGAGGGACCCCGCTTGGCGCGGGACGATTTTTCCCTAGCCATCTGGGGTAAAAAAGAGTGCTCTTACCCCCATTCAGCCCTTTTATCAGTTCATCCAGAGAGTCTCCAAAAAGACTACTCCCCGCATAAGGGATGCCAGTACTGTCTTTTTTGAAGATTGGTCAGCGGACCAGCTTTTCAACCAAGTAATGCGGCGGATTGCAACTGCGACAGCCGTGTGATTAAGGGGCCTCATCCAGGGCCGCGTCACACAGGTACAGCACGGCCTGGGCCATTTGATCCACCATCTGCGCAGCAGAAGAGGCGGATTCAGCAATTAGAGTTCGCCTAAGCGTCTTGGCCCACTCTGCAACAGCCTGAGAGACCATTACCGAAGCGAACACGGGCTGCAGCAAGGAACCCGCTACCAGATAGATGTGGCGGAAAGTGTCTCCACCCGCCTATCCGCCAGGTCTTTAAACACTGTGGAATCCTCCACGGGCATTAAAGTGGCTTTATTTAACCTGGACACACTGTGGCCCACCTTAGGAGCCACAGTCCAGCGAGAATCCACCGGATCCGCAAAGGGATAACGGTACTGAAATCTCTTGGGCACCAAAACATATGTTTGATACGGCGCAATTGGTCATTCACTGTTTCGTGAAACTCCTCGGACAAGGAAAAACCTGACCCGATTTTTGGGCTTTGCGGGTGCTGAAGGAAACACGCTTACCCGACAGGGGGGGCTCATCATCCAAATTTAAAGTTTCCTTAACAGAGCTGATAAGAGCGTCCACCGCAGCGCGGTCCTACGCTGACCCAGAGGACGAATCCTCCTCCTCCACATCCGACTGAGAGGACAGGGACCCCTCAGGGGGGACGTTGTCCGTGGCAACAAAATCTGGCTCTGAATCAGAAGACTGAGAGGGCATAGGCCGTTTTCTAGAAACCCGGTCAGATATTAGCAAATCCACTTTTGACGCTAAAGTCGCAAGTGCAATAGATAGAGAGGCTATGGAAGCGGATTCAGGAGTACCTGAACCATCCACCAGGTCTGTTGGGAATTTGCTATCCTGGGGACTCCATAATAGCAATATACAATTTAAATGACGCTGGCCCTTTAATCGGCGTTTCCCGCGGCCCCCACTGCAAACCTGCACTGCAAATGGAGACCCTGTCCCTTGCTACAGGAATCCGGAAAAATGAGTGCTAGCAGTAATCCTTGCCAGAGAAAACAGTAAAACACCCCCCACAGTGTGTTATACTTGCCCGTGCTGCTGAGGAGCTGAAGGGAAGAAGGAGGAAGTGACCTCATGCCCCTAGAGGTAAAGCCAGCCTGAGCCACAAGAAAATGGTTGCCAATAGAAGTCAATGGGGGAGAAAAGCACTGGGAAAATGGCCGCTGCCCACAAAGGACATCATGCCCACACTAAAGATGGTGCCCGATCGGCGCAAAAAGGATGAAAGAAAATGGCTGCTGCCCACACTATGAGGCCGAACCGTCTGCCCAAACCCAAAAATGGTGGCCGCGCAGAGTAGCGCTATTTTCGGCCCAAAAAACACCATGCACTGGCCCCCACAGAGCACCACAAGCACCACTGGGACGTAGAAGACCCCTGCACCCCCCACACAGCGGTTAAATCGCGACAGCGCCCCCGCAGGGACAGGGAAGGGACACACAGGAGCCGCACCTACAGCCATGAGGGGGATATCACAGAAGCCATACCTGAACTGTCATCCCCAAACATGGTCCAGAGACAGAGGGGTAGTAATAGTACTCACCAGTCCAGCGAACGTGGGCACCGCTCTGAGACAGGAAACATCCCACCCTGGGTGGGGGTGCCGTCAGCCGAAAGGGACGCTAGCAATACGCAGGAGTACCGCAGTTGAGACATCCCAGCGAAGATAGCCACTTCGCAGGCTCATCCCTGATGCCAGGGACACTGTCGTTTGCGAGACCTGCTAACGCTCTATGGCAGGCTGGGAGTCCGTAAGGTTCTAGAACAACCAGTGTGAGGCCCAGCTCTGCAAATGGTGTAGTCTTCTAAAGTCTGACTAACTAGCGAAGGAGAGAATAAAAAGCTATCGTTTAAAAGAAAAAACACTTTTTTAGAGAGAAAAACCGAAAAAGAAGAAAAAAGCTGAGACCTTAGTCTCAGCCAGGGAAACCCAGCCTACTCCTGAGCTAGGCAGCAGAAAACTGAATTGGGAATGAGGCTAGCTGGGGGTATTGACCAGAAGGACAGCCCCCTGTAGGTGTGTCTATACAAAGGTTTTGTGATTATTCTAACAAAATCTTCTGCCTAGCTTACTCCTGCGGAGAAGGCCAATACCCAGACGTGCGTGAATAAATTAGTGGGCGGCGACTGTCATAGGACGTAAGAGAAAACGGGATTTTTTACTTACCGTAAAATCCTTTTCTCTGAAGTTCATTGACAGACGCAGTTCCATATTCTTCTTAACCATTGGGTTATGGTGCCCCCTACAGGAGTAGGACACTGTTTAATTTATTCATAAATGATCTAGAGGAGGGGATATCGAGTAAAATCTCAGTATTTGTGGATGATACTAAACTAAGCATGCCAATATCTTCTGTGCAGGATGTGGAAACCTTACAAGCGGACCTGAACAAAATAATGGGGTGGGCAACTACATGGCAGATGAGGTTTAATGTTGAAAAATGTAAAGTAATGCACCTGGGTGCCAGAAACCAGAGAGCAAGCTACTCACTAGGGGGGGAACCTCTGGGTGAGTCTAGGATGGAAAAGGACCTGGGGGTACTGGTAGACAACAGGCTTGGCAGTGGCATGCAATGCCAGCGGGTGCAAGCAAAGCCAACAGAATACTGGGATGTATAAAAATGAGGATTCACTCTAGAAATAAAGAGATTATTTTCCCACTCTACAAGACTCTGGTCCGGCCACATCTGGAGTATGCTGTCCAGTTCTGGGCACCGGTCCTCGGGAAGGATGTGCTGGAACTGGAGAAGGTCCAGAGAAGGGCAACAAAAATCATTAGGGGAATGCAGGATATCAGCTATGAGGAAAAACTACAAGCACTGAACCTATTCTCTCTGGAGAAGAGACGATTGAGGGGGGATATGATATCAATGTACAAATACTGTACTGGCAACCCTAGCATATGGAAAAACCTATTCAGAGAAAGGGAATATAATAAGACACGTGGCCACTCACTAAAACTAGAGGAAAGGCAGTTTAACCTTAAAATATGCAGGGGGTTCTTCACTGTCAGAGCAGTAAGGATGTGGAATTCTCTTCCGCAAAGTCGTATCAGCAGGGAGCATTGAAAGTTTCAAAAAACCATTAGATGGGCACCTTAAAGACCACAACATACAGGGGTATACAATGTACGGTTAACAGCAAACACACACACACAACATAGGTTGAACTGGATGGACTGATGTCTTTTTTTCAACCTCACTAACTATGTAACTAGGCAGTAAAAAATCACGCCTATGGGGCAGTCCCTGAACGCATACACCCACTCACTCTGCTATAGGATTCAGTTTTGTTGCAAGCAGTGTCAGAAGTAAAAAACCCCCTCAGAAGAGAGGCGGGTGCTACGTCTCTCAATGAACTTTAGAGAAAAGGATTTTACGATAAGTTAAAAATCCAGTTTTCTCTATCATTCATTGACAGATGCAGCTCCATATTCTTCTTAACCATTGGGACGTCCCAAAGCAGTATTTGCATGAGGGGTGGGAAAACAATGCAGAGAAAGAACGTAATTCCCCAAAGGCTAAACTTAGCCAACCAGGTAACATGGAGCTCAACCAGGCACAACTGGAGCTCACCTAGAAACAACACACACCCTCAAAAGAGAAAAAAATGCTCTTTTAAAAAAGCAGGCTGCAAAACTTTGCAGCCAAAAAAGGATACCTTCTATGACAGTGTAAGCAGAGGAATCTCCCAAAGTTTTCAAAGGGAGGTTTTTGAAGAACACAGTACAGAGATAAGATATGACGGAGGTAACAGGGACCGTATCGGAGGAGCCACATGACGAACTCCCTGGATAAAAGCCGACACCTGGCCTTTAATAGTACCCAAAGGCCAACCGCTGCTCAACCCCTCTTTGGAGCAACTAAAAAGGAGCGTGGATGCACCTTAATCGATTCACACCATGAGATGTACGATTTTCACGTACGATGATAATATGATAAAACTATCCTTCAACAGTGCAGGAATCACAGGAGTCAGAAAGACCCCTATCCTTCAACACCTGGTTTTTAACAGCCACGCCGTTAAAGCCAGCAACCGTAAAGCAGGATGGAAATACGGAAAGGTTTCTTCACCGTAAGAGCTGTGAAAACGTGGAATAGACTCCCTCAAGAGGTGGTTCTGGCTAGTTCACTAGATTGCTTTAAAAAAGCCTGGATTCTTTCGTGGGTGTACTTAATCTAAATGGGTACTAATATTTATAGGTAAAGTTGATCCCGTGAATATTTGATTGCCTCTTCGGGGATCAGGAAGGAATTTTTTTCCCCTGCTGTAGCAAATTGGATCATGCTTTGCTGGGGTTTTTTACCTTCTTCTGGATCAACTGCGGGTATAGGATTGTGTATATGGGATTGTATGGTTGGGTTTTCTTTATGGTTTTTTTTTTGTTTTGTTTTTTTATTGGTTGAGCAAAATAGACTTGTGTCTTTTTTCAACCTTACTAACTATGTAAGATCAGCCCTTGAGACAACGGATCTTCCCTGAGAGGAAGTCTCCAAGAAGCACCGGCGACCAACCTTACCAGATCTGCAAGCCAAGATCGGCGAGGCCAGTCTGGGGCCACAAGAATGACTGGAGTCCCTTCCACCTCTATTCTGCGCAGAAGCCTCGGCAGAAGTTTCAGTGGAGGAAAAGCATAGATCAGCGGATACTGACCCCCAATGTGCCACCAGTGCGTCTGTACGTTGGCCAGAGGATCCCGAGACCTGGCTACAAACCTCTGCACCTTCTCGTTGAGCTGAGGAACGAACAGGTCTACATTGGGTGTCTCTCACCGGACAAACAAGTGAAAAACTGAATTTTTGTACAATCTTACCGTGAAATTCCTTTCTCTGAGTCCTCTGACAGTTGCCGCCCACTCATACAGTCTTCACCAATGGGTATTGACCTCTTATCCATAGGAGCAAGCTAGGCATAAGACTTGTTAAAAACAAAGTCATTTACATAGACACACCTATGGGGGCTGTCCCACTGGTCCAATACCCCCCTGCTATCAGCCATTCCAACTCAGTTTGGTAGCAAGCAGTTAAAGTCCAAAGAACCCCAATAGAGGGGCGGGGGCGGCGACTGTCAGAGGACTCAGAGAAAGGAATTTTACGGTAAGATTTTACAAAAATTCAGTTTTCTCTTACGTCCTCTGACAGTCGCCGCCCACTCATACAGTCTTCAACAATGGGATGTCCCAAAGCAGTGTAGACATGAGGGGTGGGAACACAACCATCAGAAAGGCAACGCAGCACCCACCGCAGAGAAAGGAACCTTACGTGAGCAGAAAGGTATCCTCTGGGCAACAGAAAAGCTCAACTGGAGCATCAACCCAGGAAAGCAAATAAACAAGGGGGAAAACAAGCCCAAAAGCCAGGGCCCTACAAAACTAGGGTCCCCTTAAGGCACTGCCGCACACATAACTTTGCGGCCAAAGGAGGCATCTGCCGATGCCAGAACATCAAGTTTGTAGAATTTTGAAAAGGTGTGCACAGACGACCAAGTCGCAGCCTTGCACACCTGGACCACCGAAGCCTGATGCCGGAAGGCCCAGGACGCACTCACCGCTCTGGTAAAATGCGCCTTGACAGGGAAGGGCGGTACCCGTTCCGTAATCGAATAGGCCTGCACAATCGTCTGTCTGATCCATTTTGAAATGGTCGCCGCAGACGCAGCCATACCCTTCCGAGGTCCCTCAGGAAGGACAAAAAGAGAATCCGACTTCCGAAAGGATTCAGTGGACGACAGGTAAACCCTGATCGCCCGGACAACATCCAAGGAATGTAAGGCAAACTCCTTAGGATGTTTAGGATTCGCACACAGCGAAGGCAAAACAATGTCCTCATTAAGGTGAAAGTCAGAAACCACCTTTGGAAGGAAGGACTGGTTGGGTCGCTAGACCACCTTATCCCTATGAACCACCAGGTAAGGGGAGCAGCAAGACAAGGCCGCCAACTCTGACACTCTGCGTGCAGAAGTGATCGCTACCAGAAAAGCAACCTTTTGCGACAGCAGAGGCAAAGAAATCTCCCTGATGTTTTCAAAGGGAGAACGTTGCAAAACGGACAGAACCAAGTTCAAGTCCCAAGGAGGTAGGGGCGCCCTCCGAGGAGGGGCCAAGTGACGCACACCTTGAATAAAGGTGCGAATCAAAGAGTTAGATGCCAATGGGAGCTGGAAAAGGACGGCCAGTGCAGACAACTGGCCCTTAATCGTGGACAATGCCAGGCGCTGGACCACACCAGTTTGTAGGAAGGCTAACACCCTTGCCACCGAGTAGGCACGAGGAGGAAAGCCTCTGGATTCACACCAGGCAAAATAAGCCTTCCAAGTACGGTAATAGATCTTACCGGACGAGGCTTTCCTAGCCTTGAGCAAAGTATCAATGACCTCAGATGAGAGACCCCTGTCTCTCAGGACCTGGCTTTCACCAGCCATGCCGTTAAAGCCAACTACTGTAAAGCAGGATGGTAGATCGGTCCCTGAGACAGTAGATCGTTTCCTAACGGTAACCGCCACGGAGGCTCGACGGCCAGTTGAATGATGTCCGCGTACCAGGACCGGCGTGGCCAGTCCGGGGCCACCAGAATCACCAACTGCGGTTCCGAGACCAACCTGTGCAGAAACCTGAACAACTGGATCGGGGGAAAGGCATACATCAGACGATACCGGTGCCAAGGCACCACCAGCGCATCAGAGGCACCTGCCAGAGGATCGTGCGTTCTTGCCACGAACCTTCCCACCTTTTTGTTTAGCAGGGACGCAAACAAATCCACATCCGGGGATCCCCATTTCGCACACAGCATCTGAAAAAACCTCCGGGTGCAGGGACCATTCCCCCTGGTCCAGGGTCTGGCGGCTCAGATAAATCGGCCTGCCAGTTCTCCACACCCAGAATGTGAACCGCCGAAATCACCGGGACGCGAGTCTCGGCCCAAGACAGAATGCTGGTCACTTCCTGAGCCGCCCGGGCACTCCTGGTGCCCCCTCGGCGATTGATGTAAGCCACCGCAGTGGCATTGTCCGTCTGCTCCCGTACAGGGCGGCCCTGAAGACAATCCGACCAATGGAGCAGGCACAGCCTGATCACTCAATTCCAAGATGTTTATCGGTAGGAAGGATTCCTCCACCGACCAAGTGCCCTGGGCCAAATTGGTTGCCCAGGACGCCACCCCAGCCCGACAGGCTGGCATCCGTGGTAATCACCGTCCACAGCAATGGCCGGAAGGATTTCCCCTCCGCTACGGCTGGGGACCGAAGCCACCAAAGAAGATCTACTCTGGTTTTGTGACTCAGAGACACCCTCAGGTCCAAGGACTGAGGGCGCCTGTCCCACCTGGCTAATATCTCCGCTTGGAGAGACCGCGTGTGAAACTGTGCAAACGGTATCGCCTCGAAGGCTGGCACCATCAATCCCAGGGACCGCATACAGGTCCTGAGCGACGAGGACTCATTGTCCCTGAGGGATCTGACCTCGCTCTGCAGGGTCCGGAGCTTGTCCTCCGGCAGAAACACCTTCGCTTGGGCGGAGTCCAAGACCATTCCCAAATATGGGAGACGAACCGAAGGAGACAAAGTCGACTTCTGAACATTGATGGTCCATCCGAACACCTGGAGCGTCTGAACCGTAGTGGACAGAACGCGCAGCAGGCTCTGACTGGCACTCGATCTTAACAGGAGATCATCCAGATAACCCAAGACCGCAATGCCCTGTGCCCCTAATAGGCCCAGAACAGGAGCCAGCACTTTGGTAAAACACCAGTGGAGCCGAAGCGAGACCAAAAGGTAATGCCACAAACTGATAGTGTTCCTCCGCGATAGCGAATCGGAGGTACCTCCGATGACCCTCGAATATGGGGATGTGTAAATACGCATCCTTTAGGTCGATAGAAGCCAGGAATCTCCCGGACTCAGGGAGGCCACCACAGAGCGGAGCGATTCCTTGCGGAATTTTTGAACACGCACAAAGCGGTTGAGAGCTTTTAAGTCCAGAATCGCACGCACCTTTCCCTCCTTTCTGGGCACAGTGAACAGATTCGAATAAAACCCCCGAAATTTGTCCCGATGTGGCACCGGGACGATTACCCCCTGGGCGCGTACATCCTGAACTGCCCGATGAAGATCTTGCAGCCGATCTGAGGTCAAATGAAGATTTTAGGGAAAGAATCTGTCCGCTGGTCGCGAAAGGAATTCGATCTTGTAACCTGATCGAATGATTTCCTGAACCCACTTGTCCGGAATCCGGAGCAACCAAGGTTGGAGGAAACCGCACAGACGTCCCCCCACCCCTGAAACGGGTGAGGGCGCACCTTCAGGCAGTGGCGGACTGTGCCGCCGCACCAGCCTGGGCGGCTTTTGGCTTGCCCGCCCAAGACTTCCTCTAGCCACCCTGGCCCTTGAAATATTTCCCCTTGTCCTGTGCCTTTAAGGCACGAAAGGACCCCTAATTTGGTTTAAAGGAGGGGCACCGCTTACCACGGAAAGACTTACCACTAGGATTCTGGGGCAACAGAGTGCTCTTGCCCCCAGTGACACCTTTAACCAATTCATCTAGGGATTCTCCAAAAAGACGAGACCCAGCACAAGGGATGTCAGACACCGTCTTCCTGGAAGTCTGGTCAGCTGACCAGCTTTTTAACCATATCAAGCGGCGATTAAGTACTGCGGCACTAGATAAGCGCGCAGCTAGTGGGGACTCATTTAAGGCCGCATCACAAAAATACATGACCCCTTGATAAATCTGGTCCACCATCCCCAAGCTAGTAGGGGGGGCAGAATCAGCCACGAGGGTGCGTCTGAGCACCTTGGTCCAATCCGCCACGGCTTGAGCCACCATGACAGAGGTGAAAATAGGTTTCAGCATGGAACCCGCCACCATGTAGGAATGTCGGGCAAGAGATTCCAGCCTCCTATCCATAGAATCTTTAAACACCGGAGAATCCTCGGTGAGTACCAGAGTGGCCCTGTTCAATCGGGCCACAGTGTGATACACTTTGGGAGCCATAGACCAGCGCAAATCCGTAGGAGACGCAAAGGGGTAGAGAGTCATAGACCAGCGCAAATCCGTAGGAGACGCAAATGGGTAGAGGAGTTGAAACTTCTTAGGCACCACAGAAGTGCGTTTCAAGTTGCACCATTGTTCGTTCACAGTTTCATGGAACTCAGCGGGGCAAGGAAATACCTGCGCCACCTTACGGGATCTGTGGGTACCAAAAGAGGACCGTTTTCCCAGAGGATTGGGCTCATCCTCTAAATGTAGGGTTTCCTTAACGGCAATGATCAGCGCATCCATAGCTGCGCGGTCCTCGGCCGTCCCAAGGGGGGAATCGTCCACCCCAGTATCCTCCGCCTCCCCCCAGACTGAGAAGAGCGAGACCCTTCAAGGGGCACGCTACTTACGGCAACCATGTCAGATTCAGAATCAGAAGAAAGAGAGCCTAGGCCTTTTTCTAGCATCCCGTTCTGTCATCAAAAGATCCACCTTGGATGCTAAAGTCGCAAGTGCGGCAGTCAAAGCAGGCAGAGCAGAAGATTCAGGGGAACCTGAATCCTCCACCAAAGCTGTGGGAAATTTGCTGTCCTGGGACTCCATAATAAAAAAACTTTTATGTGATCCCCTGCAGTACACCGCTATGAAGGATTCTGCAAGCAGACCCCCAAACAGGAATAAGCTGATAGCCAGAGGTATTCCCACAAAAAATAACAGCAAAGACAGACCCCACAAGTATTACCACACGCCTGTCGATCTCCTCTGTACAGAAAAAGGAAGTGATGTCACCGCAGGAGGCTGAACTAGGACTTCAGACTAAGGAAACATGGTTGCCCATAGAAAGCAATGGGAGGCTCCAGGAACACGGCCGCCGACATGTGCTAAGGAGAACATATTGCCACACACAAGATGGCACCGTAAGGTGCCAAAATACACTACATACATCGCTGTAGAAGCGCCCACAGTGAAGCCAGACATGCTGCCCACACCTAAAATGGCGGACCGGCGGTTTTTAACCCCGCAGCGGTCGCTGCACGTGTCTGAACCTCCACACACACCATAAGTGTCACATAGGAGAGGGACCCCCCACAACCCACATAGCGAACTAGCTGAGTGAAAGTCCCCGCAGGGACCGGGAGAAAGGGAGCCCCAAAAACGCACAGACATTACGGGATAACACAGACACACAGGACTGCCAGCCCCAGACAGAGGCCCCACACAGAATGTACTCACAGTACCCGATGGCGTGGGTGCCTCACATCGACGGGAAACCTCCCACCCCAGATGGCGGGGGTGCTGTCAGCCAGAAATGCAGGACGCTAGCAACGCATGGGAACCGTGGGAGAGACATCCAGGCGAGGTGGCTTTCATCCCGGATGACAGGGATGGGTCGTTTGCAAGGCCAGGGCGTACGCATGGCCTGCTAAATGCTCGATGGCGGGCTGGATTCCATAAGGCCCTCTGTCCTGGGATACCAGGACGATCAGTGCGACTCCCAGCTCCGCGACGCCGTCATCATCTTGAAGAAGTGACTAACTAAACGCTGATAAAAAAACAGCTAGCAATGCAAAGAAAAAAACATCATTTGAAGAAATAAAATAAGAAATAGAAGAAGGCTGAGACCGTAGCCCCAGCACAGGGAGAGCCTATCTCACTCCTAACTAGGCAGAAGACAAACTGAGTTGGGATGGCTGATAGCATGGGGGTATTGGACCAGTGGGCCAGCCCCCATAGGTGTGTCTATGTAAATTACTTTGTTTTTAACAAGTCTTATGCCTAGCTTGCTCCTATGGATAAGAGGTCAATACCCATTGGTGAAGACTGTATGAGTGGGCGGCGACTGTCAGAGGACGTAAGAGAAAACCTCCGGGTGCAGGAACCATTCCCCCTGATCAAACACCTAACAACAAGTTCTCCACTCTGGGTATATGCTCAGCAGAGAGAGCTGGAACAAAATTTTCTGCCCGTATTAAGATCTCAGCCAACTCCCGGGCTGCCAGGACACTCTTGGTGACCCCTTGATGACTGACGTAAACCACGGCCGTGGCATTGTCTGATTGAACCATAACAGGACAACCCAGCAGATGATTTTTCCAGTGACTCAAGCAAAGCTTTATCACTCGGAGTTCCATAATATTGCTCGATAGTCTGGACAGGTCCCCTGGACACACAGCTTTCCAAGTACTCCGCACCCCGCCTCTCCCTCCCAGCCGGACAGGCTCACAGAAGAGCACTTCTTGCGTCTTGACTCAACCGAATCAGATTATCGAAAGATTTTGTATCCTTGTTCCACTTGACAAGAATACCCCTTGCAGAGGTCCCGTGTGGAAGTGAGCAAACGGAAACGCCCCGAAGGTAGACACCATTAGGCCTAGAGTTTGCATGCAAGTCCGCAATGAGGACAGAGAGCTGGAAAAACAGCAACCAAATTGCCCTCTGCAACTTTTGCAGCTTTTCTGGGGGAAGAAACACCCACGCAGAGGCTGAGTCCAGAGTCAGTCCCAGATAAACCATTTTGGAGGCTGGGACCAAAGCAGATTTTCTGAAAGCGAAGAAAACGCGAAGACGCTGGTATCCAGCGTCAATAGGGATGTGCAGATATGCGTCCCCGATATCGATAGAGGCCAAAAAGTCCCCTTGGTGTAGGAACCGTGCGAGAGGGAACCGGTACAATCACCCTATGTGACAGCAGATCTTGTACCGCCTCTCGTAGATCCTTTAACCGATCTGAAGATAGGCGTAGATTGGACGGGAAGAAACCTGTTCGACAGTCGGGACCCGAATTTGATCTTGTAACCTGATCGGAGCAGCTCATGGGCCCATTTTTCTGAATCAAGGGAGGTCCCTGCTTCTGGACAGAAAACAAAGACGTCCCCCCACCTCAGATACGGGTGAGGGCGTCCCATCATGCAGACGGAGATTTGTCCGCAGATCTAGAGGGGCCTGTTCTTGGCATACTCGACCACGTCTTCTTGGAACCCCCAGGTGACCTAAATGGCTTAGGTCCTTTATCCTGCGTGTCGAATGCACGAAGGGGCCGCCTGTGTGCTGAAAAATAAGGGCCCCGTCTATTACACAGTGAATTGCCCTTAGCTGTTAGAGGAAGAGTACTCTTTCCACCTATGAGTCCTTTGATCAGTTCATCCAACAAAGACCAAAATAGGCGGTCCCCCTTAAAGGGGAGATCTGATAGAGCCTTTTTAGAAGCCTGGTCCACAGACCAGCTTTTTAGCCACACCATGCGTGGTTACCATTATTGGGTTTAGAACAACTCCACTGATTCGCCACAATTTTGTCACAGTAGGCGGGAAAAGGGAGTACCGCAAAAATGAACATATGGGGCTACATGTACCAATCTATAATAACCTATCAGTGTCCAAACCACATTCGTGGTGTTCTGCTGTAAACCAAAAATACAATCTTACAGAAAAGAGAGTGGGACTCGGACAAATAGGACAAAGATTGTAACCTAGGCACACAAGCGGTTAATATGCAGGATCTAGGACTTGCTGATGGTGTATAGTTTAATGTAATAAAATTGTGCAATTACAAAAATTCACTAAGTGCCATGGAAGTATGGTGACCCATGTCTTCATCCAAATATTAAAAGCACAAGCCATATATGGCTCTGGATCAGCTGATATACCAATGTCCTGCAATGCTGAGGTTTTAAACAAAGTTGTGTGATAGTGAACTGAAAGAAAATAATCTCAAAATTGCAAGGATATGTATCCAATGAGACATCACACAGCACTAATATATGACACTATGTAGTTCATGAATGGAGTTATTCATCCAGCAGTCAAAGCAGACTAATTAGATCAATAGTTCAGGGGAGTAACGGGGAATGGCTTTATCCAATCAGGACTTGATGAAATATATGTATGGATAGATTTCAATCCAACTCCCTGTGGGATATTCCGGTTGTAAGAAGAAAGGAAGGCAAAATGCCAAAGCAAAGTCCTCCGTTAATGTAACATATGTACAAGGTACAAACCCGATTCCAAAAAAGTTGGGACACTGTACAAATTGTGAATAAAAACAGAATGCAATGATGTGGAAGTTTCAAATTTAAATATTTAATTCAGAATACAGCATAGATGACATATCAACTGTTTAAACTGAGAAAATGTATAATTTTAAGGGAAAAATAAATTGATTTTAAAATTTCATGGCATCAACACATCTCAAAAAAGTTGGGACAAGGCCATGTTCACCACTGTGTGGCATCCCCTCTTCTTTTTTTATAACAGTCTGCAAACATCTGGGGACTGAGGAGACAAGTTGCTCAAGTTTAGGAATAGGAATGTTGTCCCATTCTTGTCTGAACCAGGCTTCTAGTTTGCTCAACTGTCTTAGGTCTTCTTTGTCGCATCTTCCTCTTTAGGATGTGCCAAATGTTTTCTATGGGTGAAAGATCTGGACTGCACTGGCCATTTCAGTACCCGGATCCTTCTTCTACGCAACCATGATGTTGTATTTTATGCAGTATGTGGTCTGCCATTGTCATGTTGGAAAATGCAAGGTCTTCCCTGAAAGACGACGTCTGGATGCGAGCATATGTTGTTCTAGAACTTGGCTATACCTTTTAGCATTGATGGTGCCTTTCCAGATGTGTAAGCTTCCCATGCCACACGCACTCATGCAAACCCATACCATCAGAGATGCAGGCTTCTGAACTGAGCGCTGATAACAACTTGGGTTGTCCTTGTCCTCTTTAGTCCGGATGACATGGCGTCCCAGTTTTCCTAAAAACTTCAAATTTTCATTTGCCTGACCACAGAACAGTTTTCCACTTTGCCACAGTCCATTTTAAATAAGCCTTGGCCAAGAGAAAACGCCTGCGCTTCTGGATCATGTTAAGATATGGCTTCTTTTTTGGCCTATAGAGTTTTAGCCAGCAACGGCGTATGGCACGGTGGATTGTGTTCACGGACAATGTTTTCTGGAAGTATTCCTGAGCCCATGTTGTCATTTCCATTACAGTAGCATTCCTGTATGTGATGCAGTGCCATCTAAGGGCCCGAAGATCACGGGCATCCAGTATGGTTTTCCGGCCCTGACCCTTACGCACAGAGATTGTTCCAGATTCTCTGAATCTTTGGATATTATGCACTGTAGAGGATGATAACTTCAAACTCTTTGCAATTTTTCTCTAAGAAACTCCTTTCTGATATTGCTCCACTATTTTTTGCCGCAGCATTAGGGGAATTGGTGATCCTCTTCCCATCTTGACTTCTGAGAGACACTGCCACTCTTGAGAGGCTCTTTTTATACTCAATCATGTTGCCAATTGACCTAATAAGTTGCAAATTGGTCCTCCAGCTGTTCATTATATGTACATTTAACTTTTCTGGCCTCTTATTGCTACCTGTCCCAACTTTTTGGAATGTGTAGCTCTCATGTAATCCAAAATGAGCCAATATTTGGCATGACATTCCAAAATGTCTCACTTTCAACATTTGATAGGTTATCTATATTATATTGTGAATAAAATATAAGTTTATGAGATTTGTAAATTAGTCCATTCCTTTTCTACGTACAATTTGTTTAGTGTCCCAACTTTTTTGGAATGTGGTTTGTATATTCCTCTCAGGATTGATCTCCAATATGACATTAGAACAATTGCATACTGGCTGGAAAGTTTTACTCTCTCCAAATCCTCAGCTAGGTAAAAATAGCAGTCCTTGTCTAATCAGAAAGAGGGAGGGGGGGGGGGGGAGAGCCAGTAGATACCGGCACTGTGCTGGGACAAAAAGTCCTACTTCAAATAGGGATATCAAAGCTTCACAAGATCCTATCATAAAAAGATAGCAGATGTTTAAGTTACTCACACCATTGAAGCACTGCACGATAGTTCACCATGGATCCAAGTATCTCCATCAGTCTATGACTAGTGTCTGATGTCGGCAAAGAGCAGCGTGACTAATCCCAGTCGTTTGATAGACAAAGTTCTCCAATGCACGTTAATGTGTTCACTGCTTGCCCCTCTCCAGTCTCCTGTATATACGATGGGGAGCGCTCTGGATCTGGTGGTTAAGGGTACAGGTATCGGCAGAGATCTGTGCTGCGGATCCCGGTCATATGATAGGCTGGGTCCTCCAATGTACATTCAAACTTTCTTGCCTGTCCCCGTCTCCAGTATACACAATGGGGAGCATTGTGAATCCAAATGATTAAAGATGCATGGACCTCCAGCACAGAAACTTAATATCCAAACATATGAGAATATTTTGGGCCGTTAGCCATTAAGGCTGTCTTCTCTCCTGCTCCTTGCATGATGGTTGGCTAAGCTCAAAGAACTTCCTCCTTCAAACTCTCACACACCTCTCACAGCTGATCACAGGACAGGCAGTGATATTCTCTACGTACGTTTTGCTACGATGACTGTAGCTTCTTCAGGATAGTGTCTCCCCTTCTTTACTTTCTTTAACCTCCCTAGCCATATTCCTGAGTGTGGCTCGGGGTTAACATAGTGTACCAAAAGCAGTAACTCCGAGCCACATTCGGGATTACCCCAGAATGAAACTCACCTTCTCCTGCGATCCCCCATCATCCTCCAGGCATCCTCACTCTGTTTCCCTGCTGTGTGCTCAGCCGATGCCGGCACCTGTCTTCCGGATCCCTTCCCTGCGAGCATTGCGACGCAGGGGAGTGGAACCGGTGGCAAATTCAAAAAGTAAATAAAATAAATGATATGATACAAAGTTGTTATCCTAATAGATTACACTGTATCAAAATCATTTACCTCAGAATTTCACCTGCTGACATTTCCAGTGCCCTGCCTATGCTTTTCCAGTTCTTTGCGCCTGGAAAATTGAGAACGACCACGGCGTCCAAAAAGCGTTCTTTTTTAGACGAACTGGAAAAGTGAAACTGAGTTACTTGAAGAACTGAGCGATAGATGGAAAGTGACGACGACAGTGACGATTCTGCGACTGAGCTCAGCGATGTGTGGACTTGGTGCTCTATGACTGCGCTATGGATCAGAGAGCGCCCCAAGATTCCCATTTACAGAATCACCTGGTATAAAAGTTGATGTTGACCTTGACAACCCTTGGCATACCTCCCAATATTTTTGACAGATGAAGTTATTGAAAAAATTGTTACTAAGACCAACCGGTACAAAGACTAACGATGCGCTAGGCATCGGAGGTTTGCAAGATGCAAAAAGTGGGAACCAGTGACCAAAGATGACCTTTGGAATTCTGGGCCTTATAATTCTTCAGGGAGTGGTGGGGAAACCCCTGAAGAAGTGGTATTGGACAACCAATTCATTACTTGCCACTCCATTCTTTGGCACGGTCATGTCAGAATACCGATTTTCCCTCATAATGAAATATCTGCACTTTGAAAATAATGAAGAATTTGATGAAACTACTCATCCTGCACCAAAACGAAAATAAATTTGGGAAGTATATCAAATGATTCTTCAGAATTTCCAACAGAGCTATGTGCCAGTAAGAGACATCAGCATAGATGAAAGTCTAATGGCCTACAAGGGAAGGCTCAGCTGGGTGCAATACATTGCATCAAAGAGGGCAAGATTTGGTGTAAAATCCTACATACTATGCGAATCATCAACTGGCTACATTTGGAATTTAGTGAAATACACTGGAAAAAGGAACAAAATTTGATGAAAAATACAGCAATTATGGAGTGGCAACATCTTCTTTCACTGATTGAGCCATTGCTAAATCAGGGCTATTGTGTAACAACGGACAACTTTTATACATCTCCTGACTTTTATGAGGTCCTACTGCACAACAAAACTGATGCCTATGGAACCATAAATGCTAACCGGTGCAACATGCCGCCAATGTTTGGCAAAAAGAAGCTGAAGACAGGAGAAATGGTTGCCTGGCAGAAAGGCAAAATCATGGCACTGCGATGGAAGGACAAAAAAGATGTGTGTCTAATGAGTACAGGTCATAACACCTCCACTGTTATGGTACGCACGAAAGGTGGGAAAGAAGTCATGAAGCCACAAGTAGTAATAGACTACAACACCATGGGAGGTATCGACAGAGCCGACCAAGCAATGACATTCTACCCAGCTATGAGGAAGCAGCAAAAGAATACTATAAAAAGATCTTCAGACATCTTCTTGAGCAATGCTTGTGGAATGCATACATTCTGCTAAGAAAACAAAAATAGGATTTTTCCTACAGCTTACCAATAAAATTATTTTCTTACAGTATATCACGGGATACAGAGCAGGTAATAATGCCTATCTGGGTTATACACTACCTTTAGTTGAATAGACACTGGCAACCGACAGGAAGTTCCTCCCATATAACCCCTCCCATACAGGAAGAACCTCAGTTTTTGAAGCAAGCAATGAAGATCCCAGAAAAAAAAAAAAAGGAGGGGAGGGACCTCTGTGTCCCGTAATGTACTCCCAAGAAAAGGATTTTACAGGTAAGCTGTAGGAAAAATCCTATTTTCTTTATCGTACATCACGGGACACGGAGCAGGTAATAATGACTATCTGGGATGTCCTAAAGCAATGCCCTTAAGGGGAGGGGGGACACAGAATCCCAAAACTTCCCCTGGGCAAAGAACAATAGGAACTTATAGTGCTGCTTGCAACACGCTAATACCAAACAGAGCCCCTTCTCGGGCTTGAACATCCACTTGATAAAACCTTGTGAATGTTTGAACTGAAGACTAAAGCCCCATACACACACGCAGATCGTCGTCATACAAACGTCGGCGGACGAAAGATCTGCCGATTGTATGCGTGTTAGTATGGTGCCTCCGACAGCTGTCTGCACACAATCCGCAGACAAGAGTCTTTCTTGCAAACATGAAAATTTTTGTCTGCGGACACCAGAACGGACAATTGTTTGCCTGTCAGTACAGAAATCAGCCGACAGACCGCAGATTTGCAAGACTGGGCATGCTCAGAAAATAAAAAACACAGGGAAAGTTAACCATTACATGACATCACTTCTGCAGTCAGCTGAAGTCTGCGGACAAAATTCTTGTGCTGTCCTTGTGCTGTCTTTGCACTTTTCAACAGACACCGACATCCCGGGGAGAAAAGACGAACATTTGTATGACGACGATCTGCGTGTGTGTATGGGGCTTAAGTAGCAGCTTTGCAAATCTGAGCCATAGATACTTGATGATGCACTGCCCAAGAAGCACTCACCCTCCAGGTAGAATGCGCTTTTAACTTAAAAAGGAGGAATCTTACCATAAGCTTGAACAATGACTTGACAAATCCACCTAGAGATAGTGGAAGTAGTTGCCGCTTGGCCTTTCCTAGGCCCTTCTGGTAATACCAAAAAAAGGCATCAGTACTACATATTAGTGCAGATGACTTCACATAGACTTTAACTGCATCTAGTGAATGCAACAATCTTTCCTCTGGAGTCTGAGAATTTGGAAAAAAGGAAGGCAGAACTATATCCTGGTTTAGGTAAAAACCTGATACTACTTTAGGCAAAAAGAATGAATGAGGCTGAAAGACCACTCTATCCTGATGAAGGATCAAAAAATGGCTCTCTGGCCGAGGTTATAGCAGCCAAAAAGACCAATTTCCATACCAATAATACCAAGGGAAACTGAATGATAGGTTTAAAGGGGTGCCTCTGCAGCACTGTGAAGAAAAAAAAGAAAAAAAGAAAAGCGCTCTAAGTGCAGTTTTTATTAATGACAAGGCAAAAGTAGTAACAACTCACTAGACGTGAATGGTAGTAGGGCTGTGATACTTCAACGATCATAGGACAATCCTCTGGGGGGTGTCATCCATTCACACATCGCAGTCTGTAGCTGTGTCACTGATGGTAGGAGGAAAGGGAGCCGGCTACCTCCCACGGCGGTCAGTGATGAGCAGTCAGACGTCTGGAACAACAGCTGCGGTGTTCGGGTGATGGCTGGAAACAATCCCCTCGCCAGGGAATGTCAGGTATGTAGGCTATGCACGGCATGCACGACGCGTTTCTGAGTATGCGCCGGGTCAACAACGGCCCTGCACGCTCTCTTTCTTCAGGTGCTAGAGAGCCGTGACTGCTCAACTGAATATGTGGTGTATTGTTTGATATGCCCATGTCAGTTGCTTCATGTGGGTCGAACTATCAGACCAGTTAGACAGCGATTTGGGAAACATCGCCGTCTCATTGAGGGGGGATGTGATCTCCATAGTGTCCCACGACACTTTTCAGAAATTCCTGGCAAATCCACTGAGGGATTAAAAATTTGGGTCATTGAATCTATCCCGAAAGAATTGCCAGAAGGAGAACGCTTTTCAAAATTATGTATGCGAGAAACTTTTTGGATTTATACGTTAGATGTTCTCGCTCCTCGAGGGTTAAACGAAAAATTAGATGTACATACCATTTTATAATCATTTTATAAGTCATAATATATACTTTCTAATATTTCATGAGATACTTTTATATTCATTTTTTTCAAAAATATTTTTGTATATTCATATATCCAGACTGTTTTATATATACATATTTTATGTCGGTATTTTATTAGATTTTTTACACACATTTTTTGTATCATGCGATTATGGTACACATATATATATATATACTTATATATGGTTTTAAATCATTTTACGCTTCTATCTAAAGCATATTATATCCCATTTATTGGTGTCAGCCCCCCCCCCTGTTTTCTATATATATATATACACAAGTCTTGTGTTAGCCCTAAGCTTGAACAAATCTTTAACAGTGGGTCGTCCAGGTAACCCATGACAGACGCCTTGGGGCCTTAGAAAGGCTAACACCGGGGCCAAGATTTTTGTAAACACCCGGGGAGCTGTAGCCAGACCTAACAGTAGAGCTACAAACTGGAAATGGCACTGTCCTACTGCAAACCTCAAAACCTCTGTGGGAGGCTGAAAATTGGTACATGGGAGGTATGCATCCTTGATATCTATGGAAGCCAGAAAATCTCCTCTTCCTAGAGAGGCTACCACAGAGCGGATTGATTCCATGCGAAAAGACCGAAATGGTCCAATACTGGTAGAGAGCTTTGAGATCTAGAATGGGTCTTACCTCGCCATTTGGTTTTGGCACTGTAAAGAGATTGTAGTAAAAACCTGTGAACCTTTCGCTAGTTGGAACCTCCACAATCACATCCTGTACCCACAAATGTTCCAGGGCCCGGAACAAGGACTTCCTTTTTACTTGACAAACAGGGACATTTGAACCCAGAAACCAATCATGTAGCCCCGTGCCACTGTGGACAAGACCCACCTGTCCTGCACCACTCCTCCCCAAGTTTATGAGAATTGTAGGAGCCTTCCCCCCACCCAAACGAGTGGGGACACCCCCCCCCCCCATAAGGCGGATTTGGAACCGGATTCGGAACCGGATTTAACGGGCCTTTGGACCCAGGGTTTTTCCTGACCTTAATTTTGAGGTCTAACCCCTGACGGCTGAGGCCGCCGGAACTGCCTAGAAGCTGACGTGTTAGGAGGCACCATAACACTTGGAGCTTTAAAAGATGGATGTTTAATCCTTCTTTTACCGGCAAAAATGCACCTTTTCCACCTAAAATTTCCTAAATGTAGATCCTCACCAAAGAGACGTTTCCCATGGAAAGGAAAAGCTGTCAGTTTCTTACAAGGTAATTCTGCTGACCAATTTTTAAGCCATAGTACTCTGCACATATGAACAAAAAGAACAACTTGAGAGAAGAACAACTCGGGAAGTCTGTTGGATAGAATCCATAAAGACCTATACCATAAACACAAGGCGTGAGGAAACTGTCAAATCTTCAGAAGATTCACCCACAAGCTTTAAGTAAGGATTCCAACTTTTTATCTACTGGATCCCTAAGCATCAAGGCAACTAGGCATATATGCATGCAGTTCAAGGCAATTAGGCATATATGCCTTTATGGAAGCATGCATTTATGTAAGAATGCGTTTTATGCAAACAGGTGTTCTCGCAAACATGTGCAACCATGCAAACATGCATCCACACAATTAGCAAGCATGTGTTTATGCAACATGCGTCTATGCAACCATGCGCTTATGCAAACACACAAGCATGTGCCCATGCCAACACACGCCTATGCAAGCAAGCAGGCATGTGTTTTATGCAGGCACGCATTTTATGCAACTATGCAGGCACGAGTTTTATGCAACTATGCAGGCACGTGTACTATGCTTCACCAGCTCAACTGCACTTGGCCCCAACTGATTTTTCAGGATATGCCAAGCATATAAGCTCCAATACAGCCTTAATGCGGCTTCAAAACAGCCTAAAAATAAGTTCCTGCAGACCAAATGCACGCTATTCTGGAGACATAACTCCTTAAAGTGCACCGATACCCGTACAGGGGTGTATCGACGGACAGTCTTACAAGCCCCCCGGATTAAGCAGTAAGTATACGAATATACATTTAAGCCTTGTCTGGTCACTTAGCTCTCCCATAGAAATGTAACCATGGGCTAAAGTTATGTCTCAGATGCCTTGCTGGTCCTTCAGCCCACATGGTCCATCAAAAATGGCCGTGGTTCTACTTCCTGTCTATACAGGAGTCGGCCATACTGAGCGAACCCGCGCCCTCTAGTGACTGGAGGAGACTCTGCAGTCCAATACTCCAGAGAAGTACGCAGGGCATGAACAGTACACTGCAACCAGTGGCCATTGGGAGAAAGACCAGAACGACAGATTTCTCTCGTTTTAAAAAATAAATAAATAAATAAATAAAAAAAAAAAAAAAGGGAGGGAGGGAGGGAAAAACTTACCAGTCCTGCCGCAGGATCCTTTGAGAATCCAAACCTCACCCATCACGACGGGCTTTGTCAGTCACTGGATCTTCAAGGACTTGGTCCCCCTTTTTAATGGGGTCCACACCCTTGGACCTGTAGAGCACCCTGCTGGCAAACTCATTGGGATAATAATCAGAGTTCCATTTATCAGGGTCCAGCGCCCAGATGGGTCATATTACAAGCAAAATCTTGGGTTTTCTTAGCCGAGGCTCGGGTACCATCCTTTTAGCGCTTAGCCATTCAAACGGATCCGATCAAAATGCCCCTAAGCTGGGACATCATTCTTCGGATTGAAAAGCTTTAACAGCCATGACCACCACCTTCAAGACACTGGTGAAAAAAAAAAAAGAAACTGAGGTTCTTCCTGTATGGGACGGGTTATATGGGAGGAACTTCCTGTCTATTGGTTGCCAGTGTCCATAAACCTAAAGGTAGCATTTAACCCAGATAGTCATTATTACCTGCTCTGTATCCCGTGATGTATGATAAAGAAGAAAGAGTGACAAGCCTTTGATTCACGCGGACCTTATTTGGAAAGTTGCCGAACAAATCTTTCTGAGTCACCAAACACCATCAATGGCTGTACACAGATCTGGACCTCGCACTGTTGGCGTTGTCAACCCAGGACGCCTGACTGGTTTTCACTTCATGGACTACATCCCACCAACTGAGAAAAAGTTGGCACTTACAAGGATGTGCGTGGTTTGTTGCTCGAAAAGAGATGACAGTGGAAGGGAAATAAGAAAAAGAAACCAGATACTATTGTCCCGATTGTGACGTCGGACTTTGTATAGTCCCATGTTTCAAAATATTTCATACCCAAGATGTTTACTGAACCTTTATTACAGTAACAAGTAATATCACACCCCTTGTTTGTACATATTTCAGTGTGTTTGGTTTGAATATATTATTATTGAATAAAATGTATTATTATTATTATAATTTATGATTTCGTGTTTCAAACTCTATCATACCCCGGATGTCTACTAGACTCTTGTTTGGACAGATTTAAGTGGGTTATGCCTAAGAATCACAGGCCTAAAATGTAAAACAACATATTCCATGCAAAACAATGTACTGCTTTTAGCACAAAAATTCTAACATAATCAGACCGCCAGGGAGGTTAAATAGACATTTCCAGTTGGGGCTATTCATAGTTTTAATTACTTAAAGCAGCAATGTGTTATGATCCTAAAATATATTTTAATCCGCAGAACCTAGGCTCAATCTACTACAATATACTTATCCCAGCTGCTAAATTTAAACAGTAGGAAGACAGTATAGAGACCACACTAATGAATCAAGCTTTTATCAATCAATATATATGGACACATACTCGCATCAATTAGTTGTCATCATACTTAAGAGTTTCAATAGTTTATTCTACATACCCTTCCTAGTAATGGTCCCAATGGACCTTCAATTAAATGCAACCAGAGGTCAACTTGAAAGCTTTAAACTATAAGGGAATCATGGAAATGAACTACTAGATTTCTCTTATATCCTGCAGAGAAAAATGTAAATCAGTGGTTTCCACTTAGAAATCAACAATAAAGGACTGTCACTAAGGACCATCAACCAAAAATGATCAAGGCGCTAATCCTTTGGATAAGTTCATGAGGAGCCATAAAGCCAAATTGCTGTGATGTTGTAAGTGAAACCAATAAATACTATTACACTCGTGCCATAGTTCGTGTTTCAAACACTCAACTATGGCACGGTCATCCAGGCCATAGTTCTGGCTATTGCAGTGGATCCAGCACCAGGTCTGTGTAGCGGCCGCACACCGTACCCACAAGGTCCTCTCTAGCCGCACTGACGTCCTCCTGCACCCCTGGGATCACATACCATCTCTCCCCTCCTTTCGCCATCTTTGGGTCTGGATTGTCCTGCTTTCCACAGCATGGGATTCCCACAGCACCCCAGGGAGATACTGGAGACTCCAGGACTGGTTAGGCTTTTATTTTAATTCCATCTTTCACCCATTAAAACTTTATGACATTTTTTCATCAACACTTTCTTGCTAGTATTTTTTATTTATGGAGTATTTTTACACCGCAGTGCGCCATCCCTCCTTCCAACAATTTCACTAAGGACCATACTTATCAATAGACATTTTTTTCTCTGAAGACAAATGTAGTTCAAGACCATGGTTCCTCCTGCCATACACAACATAGGCAAATCAATCATATAGGAACACCTGACAGCTCAATTTCGTGTTCAATCCTTCAGGTGTTAAAACCCCTAGTTTGTAAATCCACCACTTTTCTTTCTTGGTCAGCACTCCATCAAAGTCTCCTCTCCTAGGGGATAATTTAAGGGCATAGATCCCCTTTACTTCCATCCCCCTGGGGTCTCCCCCATGTATCTCCTTCAAGTGCTTAGCGAGGGGCTTCTCAGGATCTTTTTCCCTCATTTCCCCTATATGCTCACCTATCCTTATACGCAATTTACTTTTTGTCTTGCCCACATAGGACTTCTTAAAAAAGACAGGTGAGCATATAACTCACTTGAGTGGTCGCACAGTTAATGAGGTCCTTAATGAAAAAATGATTTTTTGGGCGGAATCTGAAAATCCGTTTTTTGTACGTTCCACAAATAGGCAAAGCAGACATTTACCACAGAGGAACATACCCTTGGATCTTGGATATCCTGAAAGCCAGTGTGACGCCTGAGATCTAACAAATTTCAAACCTATAAGCATGTCACCAAGATAAGGTGCCCTTCTGGCCGTCATTTTGGGTACAGGAGCTATAAATTTTGCCATTGTTGATTTAAAAGTATATTCCAGTGTTTTGATATAGTTCCTCTTACTTTCTCCCATTGGGCGTCGAATGTGGTGACAAATCAGACTTGGATAAAAGGGTTTAATATTCTATATAATTCTAATAATTTTCCTATTCTCTAATAGGTCCATTCTTTCACGTTTAGCTACCTTTCGCTTAGCCTTACGCAACGGCCTATGTGAATTTCACCGTTCGCTAAATCTTTGGTACATCTCCCTCTCTTCTCTCCTAAAATCCTGTTTTTTTGTACAATTACGCTTGATACGCAAGAATTGGCCAATAGGGATTCCATTCTTCAGCCATTGCGGATGATGGCTCTCCGCCCATGACAATGTATTTGCTGCAGTTGGTTTGCGGTAGGTATGAGTGACCAGTCTGTCGTCCTCTCTACAGATAGATAGGTCTAGGAACGGGATTTGGGCCTTACTCACTGTATACGTTAGGTGGATATTTAGGTCATTGTTGTTGAGTTCTTGTATGAACATATGTAGTTCCTCTATCTCACCTCTCCAAATGACTTGCACGTCATCGATGTACCTCAGCCACTTGTCAACATGGCGGAGGTACATTAGATGAAGCGTAGAACACTTGTTCCGCCAATCTCCCCAGGTGGAGGCAAGCAAAGGCAGGGGCCCAGGGTGCACCCATAGAGTTGCCTTTGATCTGTTGAAAGTATTTCCCTGCAAATTGGAAGAAATTGTTTCCAAGGGCCATTGATAGTAGATACACTATAAATTAATTCTGTGCATCCATATCAAAAGTAATGTTGATTCAAAAAATGTGCAATAGCTTCTATACCACACTCATGTGGGATTGAGGTGTAAAGGGATTCGACGTCTATCCCTACGAGTAGGGCCTCCCCTATCATAATTGATTCAATTTTGGACAGAACATCCCTCGTGTTGTTGACATAGGACTTCAATTCCATAACCATGTCCTTTAAGAGTAGGTCAAGGTATTGTCCCACTTGTTCTAGAGGTCCCCCTACTGTGAAGACAATAGGTCTCCCTGGTGGACTAGTTGGATTCTTGTGAATGTTTGGGTTTATATAGAACGTGGGGATGTTATACTTCACCACTTTTAGATGTTCATATTCACTGTTGGTTAAAAGGCCCTCCTCCTTTGCAAAAGCCAGTTTCTCATTAATCTTTTGGACTAAGGGGGAAAAGGGATTACTTTCAATAATTTTATAGGTTATGGTGTTCACTAGTTGTCTTTTGATCTCCTCCATATAATCTGTCTCGTTAAGGATTACAGTCTATCATACAGTCCAGTCTATCGTTTTAAGGTCCTTCTGTACCATGTCAAGGAACATGCTCAACCATCTATTTTTATTAAGTTGAGGCATCTTAGTAGATCTCATCTTAAGGTTGGCCCGTCTCTCCTTGAGATGTCACAGTCAGGCTCACAAGCCTC
This sequence comes from Pelophylax lessonae, assembly GCF_965119305.1. Lineage (NCBI taxonomy): Eukaryota > Metazoa > Chordata > Amphibia > Anura > Ranidae > Pelophylax > Pelophylax lessonae. The sequence continues at coordinate 77,180,370 of NC_138778.1, read as the reverse complement.
ATTTTCTTCTAGGAGGGAAACGAGTGCATCTAATGCGGTTCTATCTTCTCCAGTCATGGGTTGAGTACCTTGTGGAGTCATTTCCTTATGGTCATGTAGGACTTTAAGATATACTTTACATAAAAATAATACTACGGCTTTGTGTATATTTCACTGTCTGTTTATCTCAGCCTGAAGACATCCTTCTCACTATTGATTGCTCAATCTAAACAGAGCAAAAGAGGAAAACCATCCATTATCTTGTAACTTAATATTATACTATAGCTGACTTAAATATCAAGTCTTTCCTGTTGTAGATTACAGACCTGTTCTATGTGACCTACAGGGCTCTCCTCTGACTAGCTGGGTCAATCACTCTTATTGAACCTGGAATATTGGCCAATTCACATAAAATTAACTCTGTCTTTAAGAAAGATGGATAAGCAGACATGTGGATAAAGAGTGAGAGTCATTTATTACATACAGGTATTCCGTATCTCAAGCTCTTCCATGATACTGTTGTGCAGTAATATTGATTTCTGATTAAAGGCAGTACACTACAATCCTCTATTTGAAATGAGGGTCCAGTGGAACCTTGGGGGAAGGCAGTATATCTGCTATTGGAAGAATAATAATGAAATACCTGCTGAGAGTGAGAGAATGTGTGCTGCAGCGAGATGATACTCTGACTGTCCTGACTCCCCGTCTCTATACACAGATCGGGCACATCATTACTCGGGGGGGGGGGTTCAGCAGTGCTGATCAGTAATGGAGACTCACTTCGGTGTCGGTGCCCGGTGCTCGCAGCTCTACACTCACCAGCTACCATATATCAATGCAGCCGCATATCGCCCAGTTATCCCTCCGGGGTAGTGGCAGTGCTTCGATCACATGCCCCGCATACCGGACCAGGATCGGACTGGTAGTGTGTCCGGTGTGAGCTGTGTGCCGCCTCCTCCTCCCCTCTCTGCTCAGCGTAGCTGGTTTGACTGGCCCGGGAATGGAGAGGGCAGCAGCAACAGCACAGCACCGGGAAGCCAATATCATGATCGGACATGGGATGACAGACAGTCACAGTGTAGGACTTAGGATGGCGCAGAACTAGGATGTCACTGGTTGTTAGCAATCAGTGTAGCTCACACTAAAGCGCCCGGCGGAGGAACAAAGCGGAGATACCCGCCTGACAGGGAAGTGTTGGGCTCAGTTATTAGCGGCCGCTCGCTCTACCGCCCGGTGTACTTCATCTGCATTGCGACCATTCATTTTCCGGCCGAAATTTCGGTGCACCACTACTAAATATCCAAAAATCATCAAGTGAAAAAGTTCAAATCAAAATAAATGTCCAAATATAATGAAGAAAAGTGAAGAAATGGTGTCAATACAAATACCCCCTTGGTAATATGCTTACCAAAACACAGTGTAACAAAGGC